>NC_133756.1:157524219-157899085 GCF_036562045.2 Rhinolophus sinicus
GAAGACACACGGCAACCAAAGCAAAATGAGCCATGCTTGGTGCTGTGCTGTCTCCTTTGCCCAAGTTGGTCCTCCTTTGGGGGCCTGACGCTTGCACAGCCCAGAGTGCAGACATCTGTCCCTGTTCAGTACTCAGCAGCCAAAGGGTGGTGCACACTAGCCTTGGACACCTGTCAGGGCCTGTCCCTATTGGTCCCAGCTAAGAGTTCCTTGGGTGTAATGCAGGGTCTCTGGTCCCGCTCCCTGCACCAGAACACAGGATATGGTGAGGCCAAAAAGGAACACCCGTGGAGCCATAGAGAGAGGGTTCATACCACTATAGTCTCGCTGGCAGCTGATTGAGACACAGGAAGCAGGAGCTGCAATCTGCTGTCCGCTTCTCCGCCAACAAACCAAAGCCCTAGGCTAGCCACCGCAGTTATATCAGTGGCTAATGGCTAACTGGTTACAGCTGATGGCGATCTACTACCCGAGCCAACACCTTTCCACGTGAGGCTGAGCACCTGGAAACTGCTCTCTGGGATTCCATCCCCACAATGGACCAGGGTCCCAAAACGTCCCCTTGCAGGTTCCTGAGCCTCCACCTTCCGGGCTGCAGAGGGGAGGCAGCTGCTGTTGTCCAGGGCCAGCCCCCATTTTTCCATAGCCCTTCCTTCCCACATGAGGGAAACACAAGTGAATCTCACTGCTCAGGACTGGGCAGGTCTGGAAAGGAGAAGAGGTCACCCATCTAGCCAGGGCAGTCCACGCCTTTGAAAATCACTGAGCTCAAATACGTGGTGTTGAGCCCACTGCTACCTATTTGCCAGCACATTCCAGGAGGCTTGGTGCGGTTCCGGAGTCAAAGCTGGCTCCACTCTTTCCTGCCTGTGAGACCTTAGGCACTTTCTTAACTGTAAAATGGGGATAATAACAGCAGTTGCTGTCTTGTAGGCTGGAGTGAAAAGAGTTGACTCTCAGCTCCCTGCCTGGCACAGAGGAAGTGCTTAATAAACAGGGACAGTTATGGGAAGAGGGGCTGGGTGGGCCCAGGATTTCCAACTTAAAATCTGGAAGGATTCTTCAGTCTGTCACTTCAATTCACAGATAGAAAAACTGAGGCCCAGAGGTGAGAGGTCCAAAAGTCACACAGCAATTGGGTTACCATTGGGACCAGCACCCCAGGTGAGCAACGCCCAGGTGAGTAGGCTTCTTCCCATGGGTTCCGGACCCTTGCCCTCACTGAACGCTCTGCCCAGGCCTGCCCTTTCTGTTCTGGAGAGCTTGGGGGTGGGTGAGGCTGGGGGGCCTGTGGCTGGGGCAGTCCAGTCGCTCTGCCCACTGCTTGCGCCTTGCACCCCTCCAGGAGCCCCCACAGCCTTTTGAGGGCAGCAAGGGTTGCATCTTCTGTAGTTCCGGGTTACGACCGCTGGGTGTCGCCACACAGCAGGAAAAACAAAAAACAAAACAAAAAACAAAACAAAACAAAACAAAAACACTGGCTACCGGGAGGCTCGCAGCTGGCGGACCTAATGGGAGACTGGGAGAGCCTCCGCCTCTGGAATTCCTGCCCAAATCTTTTGTGGGCTCCAGCCCAGGCTGTCCCCAACAGCTCAAGAGCTCCCCTCACAGCGCTACGGGACGCTTTCGAACCTTTCACCACCCTCCTAAAAGGAAAACCTGGCCACAGCCTCCCTGGAGGCTGCCTATCCCAGCTGAGGCCCCTCTTCTCCCCCCCATTACAGTGCCCCAGCCACATGGGAACAGGCACTACTGCTCCCAGCAAGCCATGCCTCCCCACCTTTGCCCTTGCAGGGCCTTCCAGATGGAGTGCCCTCCCTCCACCTGGTGCAGGCCAGCTGCTTGCTAGACACTATGCATAGGGTATTTAAAACCCACCAGCAAACTTGCCAGGCAGGTGCTGTGTTCCTTCCTTACAAGTGCAGAAACAGGCTCAGAACGGTGAAAGCCAGAGTCGCACAGCTATTAAGCGGCTGAAGAGGCTTTGAATTCAGTTCTTTCAGGTTCCTGAATTGAGCTTTCTTTGGCCGCATCGCACTGGCTGTGTCTGAGACTCCTGTAGGCTTTTGGCTCCCTGAGATCAGGGCCATGTGGAATTCCTGTTTTCAATCCTTGAGCCCAAACCTTTGCCAAGGCATTTCCATAACTCTTAGATGGCACTTACCAGCTAAGTGTGCCTGGTACTGGGCTAAATGCTTTACATGTACCACAACCCCACAGGTAGGTACCATTATTACCTTCACTTTCCAGAGGGGGAACTGAGGCACAAGTAACCGGCACCAAGTCTTATAGTTATTAAGTGGCAGAGCCAGGGCCCATGCCAGCTGGCGTCAGAGTCTGAGCTCTTTTTTGTGAGCACATCTCTACACTTTGAGCACAAACACTCCTTCCCCTCGCACCTGGGTGAGCCCCAACCTCCTCCACACCTATGGCACCTTATCTTTTGTGGGTGGGGCTCACCTGAGCCTCTGTCATTAGACTGGAGCTCCTCATGGAGGGCAGGGCTGTGTGCATTCACTTCTGTCCTTGCAGCTTCTGATCCCTGAACTGCATCCTGACTCTGGAGGGTGGGTGACCACTATACCTCCCCAGGGCGCTCGTCACTTCTGAGTCCAGGGTCTCTCTATGGGGATAAGGTATGAACACAAGCCCCCTTTCTGGCAGGCCCAGTCGTCTCAGGGTGAGTGCAGCAAGGGCATCTCCTGGGCGAGGGCAGCCCCTTGCCCTGGGCCTCCCCTTTATTCACACATCTCACTCCCCCCAAGGGCAGGGGTGCACTGGAGTCAGCTCTTACTGCACATGAGAGCTGAAGGTGGAACTTCCAGGAAATTTACAAGCTGATTGTTGAATTCAGCCACTGGTAAAAATTAAATTATACAAACTTGCAATTTAATAAATTAGAGTAAAAATTAAGGTAGTAAGTGCTTCAAAGTTATCATCTCTCCGTGATGTTGCTCCATTTCCTGTCATTTATGCTCGAGGTTACTTCCATCTATGGTAGCTGTGTGGTGGAAAGACCACTTAGTAGTGGGCTACTGAGCACGTCTTCCCGGCTCTCCTGTTGTGTTCAGTGACATTGCGTTGGTAGTTTAAAAACAGCCGTGATGGGAGTTTTTACACCTCAGAAATTGACAAATGCTACAAATCAGGACTCCGCCACCCCACCCCCACCGGCTGCTTCCCAGAGATCCAACTTTTAAGATTTAAAGCCACTGTGTGGCAAATGGGCTGTCTCGGGAGTAGAAGGGACTGGCTCACTCCCGTTTTTTGTTTGTTTGTTTGTTTGTTTACCAGGCTCCGCCTCCGCCAGCTGTGAGGCCCCAGTGATTGTCCTTGGGCCTCCCCTTTCCCATCTGCAAAATAAGGTTGAGAAGAGCAGCTTTTAAAACTGAGCATTGGGGCAGCCAGACGGCTCAGTTGGTTAGAACACGAGCTCTCAACAAGGTTGCCGGTTCAATGGGATGGTGGGCCGCGCCCCCCCGCAACTAAAGCTTAAAAACAGCAACTGGACTTAGAACTGAGCTGTGCCCTCCACAGCTGATGTAGGAATATTTCTCTGTGAGTCCCCAAATGATGTAGGGACTTTGGAGGGAGTGAGTGCCGGGATCACGTCTTGTGAGACTGAAGAATGGAAACACAGACCCAGGAGAGGCAAAGAGTTTTAAAAAGAGGATAGTTTATTGAGGATAGTTTATTGAAAGCAAAAGGTCAGAGTTTACGAGTGGGAGGGGGTCCTGAATGGGGGTGCCCAGTGACCGAGGCAAAAGCTCTTACTTTTATACCTTCCCTTTGCCTGCTTGGGGAAAAGGGCTGGGAGCCTTCTAATGGGATTCTATCACGTCTGTCAGCTTTGTCCTGTTTGCCCATCCTGAAGGGATTAACGAACCAACCCATTCCTATCTATCAGATCTGCTCCTTTGTCCTGCCAAAAGGGATTTGAGATAATTTATCAACCTCAAGGCACGTTCTAACATCTTTGTCCTGGAGTAAAGGAGACATTCCAGAACCTAGAGTTCAGGATATGGCTGCCTTTTGCTTATTCTACCAGGGACCTTCCTGTCTCCCTAATGACATGCTAACTCACCTGTCTTATAACTAGACTGAAGGGTGACTTGGAGCTGATGGGCCTGGAGAAACACACTGTCCTTCAATATTCCCCAATAAAATTTATAAAAAAAAAAAAAAAAAAAAAAACAGCATTAACTATCTGTCAGGTGCTGAGTCCTCGCTCACAAAATCTGCCTACGAGGCAGGTCCCTGTTACAGCCCTCGGTAAAATGAGGAAATGGGGGTTGAGAGGATAAGTACCTCATCAAAGGTGACAGATCCGGTTTGAACCACACTCTCCACTGCTGCGGTTTATTGGCCCTGTAATAACAGTCCCCAGTTTGCAGCGTGGTTTGGGGGATGATTATATGAGGAAATGTGTGTAAAAGAGCTTGGCACAGATATGGGCCCCAGAAGGACACAGTAAACATTAATTTATCGAGAGGCTGAGAGTGAGGTCTGGACCCACCCACATTGAATATCCGTACTATTTTCTGATTGCAAGCTCTCCAGCCACTTTGCTTGTCCAAACCTCATTTTCCCTGTGTGAAAAGAGGGATAATAATAGCTGCCTGTAAGAGCTACTAAGAGGACTGGATATAAAGGATGCAAAGTGAGAAGTGGGTGCTCAATAAATGGGAGTGATTGTTCAGGATTATCTTTTATTTCCTGTCACTCAGACAGCCACTCTGCCAGGCCCTGTCGGGAGGGAGGCTAGCTGTAGGGGCCAGAGCCAAGGAGGCAGGACCTTGCCTGGGCAGCTCCTGGCAGCACCCCCTCCCAGCCAGGTCAGCCCCTCAGTGGGCCCTGGCCCTAGAAGGGCTTCAGAGGCAGGGACGCTGTTGCTAGGTGCCAGTTGCTAGGCAACACACTGTTTCCCCTTTCCTGGCCACCTCCCTGAGGGCCCAGACTTCTCTGGAGCAGCTCCTGCCTTCTGCAACCTCTCGCAGACCTCAGAGCCACTGTGGAGGGCAGGTGAGGGTGGGGCCAGCTGTGGTTGGGCCCCGGGGAGAGCAGAGCCAACTTCTAGCAGGAGGCAGACAAGGCTGGGGGAGCAGAGGGAGAGACAAGGAGCGTGGAGCGTCCAGCTAGGGTAGCTAAGGATTCCTGACTGGCCGGAGGTTGTCAGGCCATCAGTCCCCAGAGGAGGGCATGTCGGGTTAAGATCAGGGGCCGAGGAGACGAGGAGTCAGGTACCCTGTGCCTGAATCCCCGCTCCACCACCTATTATGGGCTAATAATCCTTCATCCCTTGGAACCGCAGTTTCCTGGCTGTAAAATGGGGAGTTCATAATAAGATGAGGGAAAGGTGAAATGAGACGCAGTGTACATGAGATAAGTGTTGACAGTGGCTAGTCTTTTCTTCAGTTTGGGGTGTGGGTGTTGGTAGAAAGGAGCAAGCCGGGGGGAAGAGGCGGCTGGGTGGGGTTTGAACGCCACCTTTGGGATCTTTACAGCCTGGGTCTGGGGCCAGCTTGGGGCCCTTGGGCTGCTGCGCTGATGAGGCTCTTTGTGCTTCCTTCCTAGGCCCCCCTGGGGCCCTGCCCCACAGCAGCATGTTGGGGAAACTGCCCTTAGGGGTTGTCTCCCCTTATGTGAAGATGAGCTCGGGGGGTTGCACGGACCCCCTGAAATTTTATGCCACCAGCTATTGCACAGCCTACGGTGAGGACACCTTTGTGTAGGAACCACCCCAAGACATGAGGCAGGACAGGGGGGGCCCTCCCGCCGGGAGAGCGCAGACCTTCTGGCCCATCACACACTCAGAGTGACCCCAGTCCCCTGAACTGACCAGTCCCCTGAGCGCCCCACACCCTGAAGACTGTGTCCACATCTGTACTGTTGGGCTAGGTCTGCCATGCAGTCCCTTCCCCTGAATCCATCCTGTGGTCCTGCCACACTGACCTTGTCCCTGTCCCATCGACTCCATTCCTTCTGCCACAGTGCGGAAAGGCCAGCCTTTCAAGCTTTCCTTCATACCTGTTCCTGCCCCTGGCTCTGTGCCTTCTCCATCACGTGGGCCCCAGGGCCTAGGGGGATGCTAACCCTGCCTGGGAGGCCCCACCCACTGGTCTCCCACTTGTTGACCTGCCTTCCTGTCTCCCTGCTTCCCCTCTGGCAGGTCGGGAGGAGTTCAAGCCCCGTATAGGCAGTCATAAAGGCACCGGCTACACATCAAATTTCCAGCCTGTGGTCTCATACAAAACCAGTCTCGGTGCCCTGGACAACCCAGCCATGGGGTATGGTCTGTATACTCTCTTCTTACCTCCTGCCCAGCTGGGCCTTAGCTCTCATGGACATCCATGCATGGGGACCCTGAGCCTTGCCTGCCTACGTCTGGGGTCCTGGGGGACTCAGGTCATGGCGCCCAAAGGCAGGTGAACTCCTGAGGTATCTGTGGGAGGTTTGAGGGAGGCAGAAAGCTTCTGGAGATAAGCATTGCAGGCCCTGGTGATAATAGCTCCTGCCCCTGCTCCTCCTTCAGGGAACAAGTCCAGGACAAAATCCAGACAGTAACCAGTCAGAGTTACCGCCCTCTAGAGGTACCTGATGGCACATACCCACTGCCCTCCAATGTGTACCAGACCAGCTCTGGCTACTCTAGAGAGAAAGTCAATTCAGCGCCCCCCACTAAGGAGGTTAGTGCTGGGCCAGGGCCAGGAAAGAGGGGAGCGCTAGGCTGGGGTGGAGGGAGGACTGGGGGTAGAAAGAGTGGAGATTCCTCCAGTAGAGTGGGACTGCCCTGCCAAGAGTTGGTCAAGGCTGAGATGTCTGGGTGTGAAGGAGCCACAGTGTGGACTGGGGGTTCCCTCACATTTATCACCTTTGAACTCATCCTCGCCCCCACCGCCACCTTTCCCTCCATTTCTATCCCCAACCCTATCACCATGATCATCTCCACCAACCCCACCCCCTTCTCCACCCCCATTTCTACCATTACCAGCATCCCCGCCATCACCACCATTCCCACCTCCATCCCCACCATCACCTCCCCCTCCATTTCTATCCCCATCCCCATCTCTAGTTCCATTCCCTCCCCCCTAACCGCACCCCCATCCCCATCCCCATGGTCTCCACCACCCCATCTGTATCTCCAAGCCCACATCACCATCAAAGGAGGAACATGACCTCCTTTGTGCGGATCCTGTGTAGGGGTCAAGGGCAAAATCAGATTCAGGAAGTGACTGCCATCCCCGCACGGGGAGGGTAATTGGTGGTTCCCTCCTCCCAGGTCAGGAAGGTCCATTTTGACACCCAGGACTACGGGCCCCAGGCCATTACGGGGCTGGAGCCGAAGCACGTTCCCCTGCTCCACCAGCAGCAGAGCAAGGGCTCGCTGGAGTGGGAGAACAACCAATATGTGAGTGGGCGGCACCCCAGGAACAGCTGTGGGCTGGGCAGAGGGGCCAGATCCACCTCCTTCTCCCTCCTCTGCACTGACTCACCCAAGAAGCCCACTGGAGGTGGGCACAGGGCACCAGAAAAACTGGGGCAAGCAAAGGATTTGATATTCCCAAGACAGCACCCAAGTGGTTCTTACACGTATCTTAGGATTTCCACTGAGCTCCCTTCTCTCCCTTACCCCATCCAGACACCCTGAACTTGGGCACTGGATTGTGAAGTGAGCACCCAGTTTCTCCCATCAGCCTCTCTCCTCTCTTTAGGGCCCTCCTGGTGTGGGTCCTGGGGGCTCCAGGCCCTGTTGTTCATTACTAGGAATTCAGTGTGGGATGTGACTTGGTTTTTATTGTTTCAGGGGAACTGTGCTCTTGTGGTAGAATTTCTGGCATTGGGATGCCTAGTCAGAGAGGGATTTGTGTCGGGGTGCTGCACTGGCCCTCCCTTCTCAGACCATACCACACATGTCTGCTCAGAGCACAGATAGTGCAAAGAGCCCCCTGCCAGGCCCTGGCCAGCCTGTGTCCCCATGGTTCCACCTTCTGTGTTCCAGGGCCCACGCTTCATGACTTCTGAGTATAATTCCAAGTATCTCAAGGAGCCTTCAAACTGGCCAGGTGGGTGCTTGTCTGAGCTCATGCCTCCCTCCCATTATACCTCCCTACCCCCGACCCCAGGGGAGACCTCCAGAGGACCAGAGCTGGCACAACACTAAGAAGCCACCAGTGGAAGAAAGAAGGACATACAGGCAGTGTGGGGGAACCATCTTTCTGGGCTGACCTCAGTGCCTTAGGCCTGCCGACACCCAAAGGACAGCTCACTGGCCTTGTAGGGCTCCTTGAACCTGACCGTGGCTGCCTCGTGGCCTGTCGGCCCTGCCCGTCCTTCTGCTCCTCTCTTGTTCTCTACGCATGATTCTGGCATCCTCCTGGTACCCACAGTCCTGGTGGCTCAGTCCTCCACGTCCTTAGAGCCAGCTCCCTCCCCACTCACAGGGACCCTGGGCTTCCGGAGGTCACGTGCGTGGGGCCAGGGATCCTGGGTCCAGCACGAGGGGACTGTCTGTTGCAGAGCTCTTGCAGAAGAAATCAATTGGTGCCAAGGAGGAGACAGGCTTCACCAAGGAATCCACCAAGAACCCCATTGTCTTCCAGCCACCTTCCCAGACACCGCCTGGGAACCCAGTAAGTCAGGCTGGATCCCACTAGAATCTCAGGGTGACTGAAGCCCTCCAGTCTGGGGATTCTTAACTATCTTTAAAAAAAAAAAAAATGTGAGCTTCAGAACCATTTGTTCAAACACAAGATGAAAGAGGTTGGGTGAAAACCACTACTTTGGTCCAACTTTCCCATTTTATGGATGAGAAGTTTGAGGTTCAAAGAGATGCTTCTCGCTGAGGCCACTCAGCATTCCGACAAGAACCGTGCCTGCTGGTGCCCATTCTGTGTCATGCCCTCCCCTCACATCTCCCCAAACTCTTCCCTTTCCTCAATTACCCCAATGATACCCATTTGTGCTGAGCCCCTCTCAACGCTCAGGACAAGGGGACAGCTGCCTCTGTTGGACTGATGCTCTTCTGCCGGCCTCTTTCCAGGTCCTCCTTCCCGGCCGGAGTGTCACCAAGTCGGACTATGTCCCCATGACCCACCCTCATGTAAGTGGAGCCTGGGGAAGGATGCTTGTCCGCCACAGGCTGGGGTCCTCTGTGGGGCAGTCAGGACAGTGCCCTGGAAGGCACAACAGGGGCAGCCATGCTCTGGTGCCAGTGGACACTTTGCTGCCTTAGGGGGACGAGTGCCTGCCAGGGCTGGCCAGAGGTTCCGAGCGGGAGTCGGGCTTCAGCCGAGTGAGTGAGAGGACTCTGAATCCCAGAGTGAGTGGCCTGGGGCTCCCTCTGAAAAGGGACACTCAGAGAGGAGGAGACGAGTTTTCTTGGACTTGGGTTGGGCTCTGAAGGATGGAAAGAATCAGGATACTTGGCCCCTGGTGGAGGGCTGAAGGCCCAGGGGCTGGAAAGGGAGGGGTGTGTTGGAAACAGTGAATTCGAGTTGTGGCTATGTGTGCCTCTGCCTGCCCTCCTCCATCCTTGCTGCCTCAGCCTGGCCACGCAGCCACCCTTCTTGTGGCTCTGTCCCCTGCAGGTGCCTGCTCCTGGTCCAGAACTAAGCAGCATGAGCCACTGGCAATTCCAGCCACCCCAGCGGCTACGGCAGACAAATGTTGCCCTCCTTGGCCGGGAAACTGTGGGGAAGAAGGTGAGGCCTGGGGTAGCCAACCCCATCCCAAATCCCCACCCCCGCCTGACCTGACATGCCCCCTCTCTCGCGCTTGTGCAGGAGCCCACAGGGTACAGCCTTAACAACCCTAGCTATGTCCGGAGCCCCTCTGAGCCTGACGTGGATAACCGATACCTGACCACCTACAACCAAGGGTGAGCCTCTTCCCTCCCCAAATCTAGGGCTGTGAAGTGGCACCCCTTTTACAGATAGGGAGACTGAAACTCAGACAAGTAATTAGCTCACAGCTTGTGAAGAAGACCAGCACTGAATGACTGTGGGTCCCCAGAAGTGGACCCTGAGCCAAGGATTTGAGTGCAAGCCCTTTATTGGGGGTGCCAGGGAGGGGGCAGAGGGAAGGCATGGGTGTGTTATTAAGCCATGTATCTCAAGGGGAGACTCTAGAAAACAGTGCAAACACAAAAACTCAGAATTATTCCAGCCAAGGTGCAAGAGAGCTGGGGTATTCAAACCCCCACATCCCTCAGTCATTGGTTAAGGGCCAGCCCCAGGGCAGTATAAATCCCAGATGTCTTCTTGCCCAGGCAGAGCAGGCTCCCACAGCCCAAGGGCAGCCTTCCCACATAGGTGCAAGGCAGGCCATTGGTGGCCAGGCTTGTGGGGCAGGGGAAGAATAAGGGGGCCCAAGGGGGTCTTGGGGAGCAACAAGAGCATCTGCTAAGACACTACCTCCATGCCATGGCAGGCAGGCTCCGTGCACCCTCAGAAGGTAAGTTCTGTGTGTGTCCTGGACAGGGAGTAAGTGCCCCTGGTCATCAGGGAGGGCTTCAAGGAAGAAGTGACCTTAGAGCCAAAGGGAAGGCTCCAGGGGCCAGGACTATATGGGGGAGGGCATTACGGGAGTGGGACAAAGGAGGTATAATTCTTGGGACAAAAGTCTCCCCTCACAGCGTCTGTCGTGTGAGTCATCTGTCTCTACACTGTCCCTGCAAGGTGGCCTCCCAAGGTGCACCCCTGTCCTTGGGGCTAACGCCCGTCTTTCAGATGGGGACCATCTCAGCAGGAGAAGTGGTGCGTGAGCCACACAGCAGATCCCTGACACGTGCAGCTGTTCCGGTTCCCACAGAGGGCAAGGGGGAGTGGCAGAAATTCACTCTGGCCATTGGTGGGGGGACAATTATGTCTCTGCCCCTCCCTAGGCAAATGCCCTCCTCCTGTGGCTCAGCAGACCCCCAGCCCCTGTCATCTCTGCTGGGTCCTTCCCCCACCTACCCATCAGTGGGTTGTGTTTCCTGAGTTCCTGCCTGGTGTGCCCAGAGCCCCCGGGCGTTGTAATCACTGATTTCCACATTTATCTATGTCACCCCCTTTTCACAAGCCCAAGCGCGGGCCCACATCTTACTCATCAGTGAATATCTGCAAAATGGAAGGAGAGTTGAAAGCCTAAAGAGAAAAGGATGAGATGGGGTCCCCCCCTACTTGAAATGTCCACAGGCCAGGGAGGGGGCACCACTTAACATTTTTTGCGGGAAACGAGTAAACTCGTCATATCGCCTCTAGTTGGAACCGGCAAAAATTTTGCAAAGTAAATAAATAGAGACCTCTTTTTAAACTAAAACACTGAAAGTTTCATAGAAAAATATCAAATAGATCGAAAGATATGAATATTTTACGGAAAGTCTAATTTTGGCGAGAAAATGTCAAAAAAGCCCCGCGTTACGACGCCATTTGGCGGGAAAATGCCCGCTTACAAAGTGTTAACCAGTCCTTTAGTCTCCTAGTGCTGTCTCAGCAACAGGGGGTGGCACAAAGGAGGGGCGTCCAGCTCAGGGCCAGAGGACGGCAGGCTTCCCGAGTAGGCGTTCACCGACCGGCCAGGGACTTGGGGCGTGCATGGCAGAGGGAACAGCGTGGGCAACGGCCAGGAGGCTGGAGGGACCTGAGGTAGTTTGTGCTTTGTTGGAGAAGGGCACAGGCCAGCTGGCCTTCACAACCCCTCCTGTGCCGCAGGTACTTCGAGAATATTCCCAAGGGTCTAGACCGGGAAGGCTGGACTCGAGGTGGCATCCAGCCCCAGAAGCCCGGAGGCTATGCCCTCAACCAGCCTGTCACACGCATGGAGGCCACCACCAACCCTACGGAGAGCCTGAGGCGCCTGCACCCCCACGTGGGAAGGTAGCATGCCCTCCCTCCCGCTCTGTCCTGGGCCGGTTCCAGGTCTTTCCCCAGCCTCTCCTCCCTCCCTTCATCTGTCTGTCCTTCTGAGAGGCTTGTTCTTGCTTCTCCTGCCCACATGAACTCCTCCCCGCGTCTCCCCAGCAAACAGAGGCCAGCTCCGCACCTGCTCCCTGCCAGGCTGTATGCAGGGGGGCGGGGTCACAAAACTGAATGGACTGTGGTTCTGCCTCCTTCTGACACCTTTCTGTTCAACTCAGTTCCTCAAAAATTACATTTATACCGACACTGGCCCCGAGTTGGCAGGCAAAGAATGTCTGTGGCTTGGCTGCCCTGGCGGAGTGTTGTCCCCTCGGGAGGGGCAGGCAGACAAAAGGCCTCAGCTCTTTGCCCTACCTGTCCCTTGTCTCACCCCTTCTTCCCTGCAGGACCCTGATCTCAGCGGACCCCTTCTACCGCACTCCTCCGTCTCACAGCAGCCGCTTCGGCCCACCCAGCTGAGCCTGAGGCCTGGGTCAGGGCTGGGGACCCCCACCTGCAGCTGCTCCCTGTGTGGGGGTGGCTATTGTGGGCCAGCCCCACCTCCCAAGCCCCGGATCAAGGAAGCCCTGCCTGGGGACCCCAGCCCCAGACTTGGGGGTGGACAATTGGGGCCCTCTCAGGAGCAAGTGAGTGCACAGAATCACCCAGAGCCCCTCAGACCTTGTCTCCATTCCCCACAGGTTTGTCAACCCAAAGGGACAAGAGCTGGCTACTGTCCCTATTCCCACTCCATCGCCCGCTGGGACTCCCCTGGCTACTTTCCAACTGGAATAAAGAGCAGTGAAACAGAGCAGTGTGTCTGTCACTGTCATGGGTGGCTGGGAAACGGAGGGGTGAGGGCAGGGCAGGGATGCAGGGGTGGAGGGGTGAGGGCCAGATGTGGAATCAGGGAGGCCCGATTGGGCCTATGGTGGTACTATGGACAAGACACTTCACTCTTGAGACTCAGTTTCCTCTCCTGTTAAGGGTTCTCCTACGACCTGTGCTAAGCGCTGGATCAAGTGTGGAAGGGAAGAGAGGGAGGCAGAAGTGGGACGGGGTGGGTTGAGAGGCCTCAGTTACCTGGTCTATAAAATTGGGCAGGAGATCAGGGCAGGACATCTGGGCCCTTTTGGGCCCCACACTGGATGGTTTAAAGCAGAGGGGAGGACAGGGCACGAGGAGTCCCAGAGAGCTCTCTCCAGAGACAGATGGAGGAGAGTCCATGATGGATGGACATCTGGACACCAACACCAGGAGGTTTGGGGGCTTGATGAAAAGGCTGGTGACTCAGGGTAGCCCCTTTGTGAGAATTAGAACGAGGCACTTGTAGGCAGATACCCCATGTGAGCACAGGACCTAAAGAGTGAATGTCTTGTGGGAAGAGAAAGGCATCCCTTCTTCTAGGTGCTACAGCTGACACCAGGGTCCTCTGCTTGCGAGGCAGAATCTGGCTGCCTCTCAGCACCTTCTGTCACCTTGCCAGGTGCATTTGTGCAGTGCACAATTCTACAACTGCATGCTGTGGTCCTGCTGGCACCAGCCCCTTATTTTATAAATGAGAAAGCTAGAGAGGGTGCGTGAGCTGCTCAAGGTCATATAGGACAGAAAGGCAGCAGCAGCCCTGGCTGAGGATGTCCCCTGCACCTTTCACCCAGCCCAACATGCAGAGGGGTGACTCAGTGAGCCAGCAGCTGTCCCCCACCCTCCCTACCCCTAAGTGGGTGTCTGGGGAGTAGCTCTGCTGGCCCTGAGCCTGGATGTACCCAGCAATCTTGAGTAGAAGGCCTGGAAGCTGTCCGTGGCCTGGCTGGGGCTCCATGTGGGATGTGGGTGGCTCCAGCTGGCTCTAGTATTGGAGGAGGGAGTAAAGGACACAGTCTCTCAGCTACAAACCAGCCAGACTCAGGACCCAGTGACAGCCCCACAGACTGTGGGTGGGGCCTGCTGGTCCATGACCCCCAACAATAGGGGTCACTCACCAATCTAGAGGTTTGCCACCTGAGCTGGCCATAGTGAGGTGGGGAGAGGGTCAGCCAGCCCCTGCCACCCACAGTCACACACACACTGAAGCACACACAAATACAAGATGCACACAGACCCCTGAAGACACGCATGTACAAACACATACAGTATACATAGACTAACAACCACACAGAAACACATGGAAACACAAACATGTACACAAGGTTCTTCACATAACACCCAAGATGCTTTTACATGCAGACACATACACACACATAGGCAGACCTACTGACACATCAACACGCATAGATACAGACACAGACACTCAAACACAGATGGACAGAGACAGAATACACACACACACACACACACACACACACACCACTCCACTTTTCCATTTCCTCCCCACCAGGGTCCTCTTACAGCTCGCATTTCCTGCTTACCCTCCCTTTCTCTGGCTCAATAGAAGATACAGTGTCAGGGACACTAGAGCCTGATTGTAACGTCTTTCCACCACCTCCCCCTCTCCCATGGTCCTGCACCCAGCTTCCAGGTCAAGTGAGCTGGGGTTGCTTCACCCTGTTTCCTGAGCTGAGCTGTGGACCCCACCCAAGGGGAGGGGGCCGAGCAGCACCTCTGTGATCCCTTAGCCCCTGCTTTCTCCTCTGCAGCCTCTCTCCAGGCAGCCCATCCTGGCCTCCGTGTTTGGGTCCTGGGCCCCAGCCCAAGGGGCTGTGTGAGGACAGAGTGGCCCAGCTCAGGGTGGCAGGAAGGGGATCTAGGAGGGGCCAATACCAAACCTGGGTGGTTCTGGAGTCCCCACCTAGTGCAGGGCCTGGATTTCCCATCTCCCAGATGAGGACACAGATGTGGAAAGGTGGAGCGACTCACCGCAGGTCACACAGCCAGTGAGCACTATGGGTGGGGGTGAGACGTGGAGAGGGAGCCCAGAGTGGCAGTAGCTGGCGGGAGCGGGAGTGGACCCTCGGTTACATCAGCTTCCTGACCTCTGTTACCCACTGAGTTATTCCAGGGCAGGCCCCGTGGGGGAGGGGAGGTGTGGCAGACTTTGAATTAAATGGGCAGAATGACCAGTTTGGGGCACTGAGGGAGGCAAGGTTGTGGGCAAGGACACAGAGGAGGGACCAGCCCAAGTCTTGGTCAGAAGGGGGTGGAGAATGCGTGTGGCTGAGAGGTGGGCAGCCCCTTGTGAAAGGCGGGTTCGCCAGGTTTTAGTGACCTTGACGGCCATGCTAAGGAGCCTTTCTCTGTTCCCCTCCTTGATTATGAAACTCAATAGGGTCACAGACCCTGTCTGTCTTGTTCACAACCGAAACTGCGAAGTCCAGGACAGTGCCTGGCACATCTGTAGGTCCTCGGTAAATATTAGCTGAGGGAATGAATAAATGAATGAATGAACGAATGAACTGTGTCTGCCAGCAGGGGCACCAGATGTGGGCTTTTGGGTGTCACCTGCCCCGGCCCCAAGATGGCAGTGAACCAGGGTCCCTTCATCTGTGCAGGCTGGCAGCTAAGACCCTGCTGTGCCCCACCACTCTCTCCCGGAAGCCATGGCTGTGGCCCTTTGGGACTGTGGCCCCTTGGGACCACTCTGACTTGCTCACCAGGCCACCCCTTCTCTCTCTGCATGTGCTCCCCTCACAGTATGCCCAGCCTTTGACCAACCCCAACCAAACTCCTCTACAGTGGCCTGAGGGCCTCGCATTCCAACCGTGAGCCCGGGTTGGCCCCAAGGCCAGGGTAGGGTCAGTGTGCACAGCCTTCTCTGCACCACCAGGCAGGAGGGGTGGACACGTCTCACCTCTGGCTACTCAGGTTACTGAAACTCTGTCGGAAGGATTGGCTTTTCCGTCACTCCTCCTCTGTGCTATCAGGTGAGTGTGGGTGCTGACGTCGTGCCTGCGTTGTCAGGGCACCTGTCACTCCCCGCTCTGAGAACTGAGACTTCGGTCTGGTCCCAGCCAGCATCCGCCTGAGCCCAGGCTGTAGCAGAGTGGAGCTATGCAGGCCTGAGCTCTAGAGTCAGACCGCCTGGGCTCGAACCCCAGCACTCCACTCCCTGAGGCTGCCTCCTCCCACCAGCTGCGGAGGTCACCTGAGTATCCTGAGCTGAAGCTAACAGCAGTACCCACCTCGTGGGCTAAATGATAATAGATGACGTATAGAGCACTCAGCTCACAGATAGTAGCTGCCTTGATGCTGGAGCAGAGGAAACAGAGGCCTAGGTAGGAGCGTGGAGTTGGGCAAGTTCACACTGCAGATAGTCACAAGGTCTGCCTTTGTCTCCTCCTGCTTGGCCCTGGACAGGCCCCCTCAGGACCCTTCTCTGGGAGCAGGTCCCTCTGTCTGGGAGAGCCAGGGTGGTGATTCACCTGTACGGCCTTACCTGGAGGCCTAGGCTGCCTCTGAAGGGGGCCAGGCCCCACCCTCTCCCTGAGGCGAACTTCTGCCTGGCTCTCCTGGCTGCTGCCTGCCTCTCCCCTCACCTGCAAACCAGGTTTTGGGGGTTTAGGCGAGTCACTCCTTCCAGTGGGTGCCAATCGTAGCTGCTGCCGAAAGCTCCCTGCCCTCCCCACAGATATTTTAGGAACCATTCGGAGGGGCACAGTGACGATGATTAACCTTTATTAAGCCCCCACAGCCTGCCAGGTACTGGGAATTTTCCGTGGGCCTTCATCTTTTCAGCAAGAACACAGAGGGCCTCCCTTTGGGGGAAGTTTCGGGACACGGGTGGGTGCTGCGCTGACGGCACTGATGCGTGGGTGTGGAGCCCCGAGTGCTGATGGGACAGCAGAATAGGAACAGACGTTGGGTGCCACACAACCGGGCCCCTCTTCTGGGGCACACAGACATGTGTGAGGCTACTGTGCGTCATGGCTCTGTGGCAGCTGATGTTGACAGGTACCATCTGGCCTAGGTCACGTGGTGACAGGCAGAGCCACCAGCTCATGGGCTTGACAGCTGGCCAGCTGGGAAAAGGCATCTGTCTGTGGGAACTGGAGGCCGGGGGTGGGGGATGGCGAGAAGCCCAGCATGGGGTGGCTGCAAGACGGTGGGTAGGCTACATGTAGACAGATGGAGGGCCTGAAACTCGGAATCCGGTCCCTCGTTTCCTCTCTGACCATCTGGAGGGCCACCCATTCCCAAGGAAATGTTCCCTGAACAGTCAAATATGCAAGGACAGAGGAAGAATCAGACCCGGGAAACCGCCACCCAGGGCCTCTGATCAAGGTCAGAGGAAGGTCTGTGGGGTGTCCCAGGCACCCCAATACTCCTTGCTTCTGAGGACACTACTAGGGACAGGGCTCTACCAACAAAATTCTTTGAGTTGTAAAACTTGACCCTGGAAGGACCTTCGTGAGAACCAGGTCAGCCTGAGCCAGAGAGATGAAGCAAACTCCCCAAGCCACTGGTAGTTCACACACGCATGGGCCTCTCTGCTCTGAGTATAGGCCTTTCCCATCACATCACTGGACTGGGGCCTCTGGTGGGCAGAAGTGGCGACTTCCGTTCTTTTGTGGAAGAAAAGGTATGTGAATGTGAGTGTGTTCATGTGCTTGCGTGTGTGTGTGCATGTGTGTCTGTGTGTGTGTCCGTGTGTGTGTGTCTTCAGAGGTCCCAGGTAGAGATCAGCCAGAAGGGCATCCATCTCGCTCACCGTGTCCTAAGAGAGAAAGGTTGGGCGAGATGCTGAAGGAATTGTGTTCAGAAAAGCCTTTATGAGGCTCTGGGCCCAAGCAGCCTCGCTATGGGCCCGACAGTGTGACCGTATGGCCCGTGTTAGGTCCCTGTGGTAAGACTTTCCAGCAAGCCTGCATTCTCCTGGTGGGCAGAAGGCTGGCACGGAAGAACATGGGCAAACTTATTCCTGAGCACATCTGGGGCATGTGGCAGTGTGGGGACTCCTGGGTGTGACAGTAACGGCTCTGGGGCCATGGGGCAGTGGTCCCTCCACTATGATCACGAGACTCTCTTAATGATCGTGGGCTGGAGTCTGGCCACGTGGGCAGGCAGCAGTCAGGGAGAACTCTTTGCAAGCGACAGCAGCCAACGTTAGCTAATCTGAGAAGAGGAATTTATTAAGATTTCAGAGCTCGCAGAATCTTCAGGTGGACCTGAGAACAAAGCTTAGAGGCTACCCAGCCAAAAAGCGGGCCCAAACTGCCCCACAGGTCTGAGCCCAGGGTGACAGCATGCCTCACCTACTGCTGGGCACTGGATAGCACTTCTGCTGCTACTCCCTCACCCATCTTCAGAAGAGAATCTGCACGATCCCTTTTGCTCTGCATTTCTCACGTCCGATTCAAAGTCAGGGGTGGGTGCTTGTGATGGGTGGCTCCCAGGTCACATGCCTGCACCCAACTTGCGAAGGAAGCTGGGGAGGTCAGTTCCCCACGTTTTCAGCTTCCACAGTGGGACTTGTGGGTTCTGTTCTGTAAGGCAGTTGGAATTCTCCAACTCAGGAGAACGCTGGGCAGCCCAAAGAGTTCGAGTGTCCTTCACATGTGGGTTACCGACAAGAAGGCAGTGAGCACTTAGGGAGTGCCTCCTGTGAGCTAGCGCCTTACACACCTGCCGGGACACTACTGGCCCTGAAGGGTCCTGGGTGGGACATGGGAAAAGATGTCCTTCCTCAACCCCAATAGTTTACCAATCTACGAGGTCCCTGATGCAAACGGGGCCCCTTGGACATGGTTCCATTGTGGGTCGCACCAGTCCATCAGCCAGCTCTCAGCCACACCTTGTTCATTTTGGAGGTGCAGAAACTTCTGGATGCTCCCTCATGACACAGGGCTGTGCAGAGGATTTAGCAGAGGGGCTAGCTCACCTCCCTTTTGACTCTGCTGAGACTTCTCCAGAAAGGGGGAGGGTGGGGGGGCTTGTGGGAGGCCTGTGGTGTCCTCAGGCCTCGCCTGGTAAGGAGTGCAGGTCTCCTCTGCCTTGGCGTCCCCCAAATATACCTGGAACTTTTTCATGCCACCCTCAGGTTCAGCCCAGACAGGTGGGCCAGGGACTCCTTTGTAGGCTGGCATCCACATTTAGGAATGTTGCTCTGCCCCTTCTCTTCCACCTGCTAGACGAGGCTTTATCTCCCTTTGGATGGGATCGTGGTTTCTGGGATGACACATGCGTCCCCACTTCGGGGCTTACAGCATCAGCTTCCTGCTCTTTAAGTTCAAAGCCAAGCTTTTGGACCTACAAAAAAGATTTCTGTCTCAAAACCCCACTCTTGCAAGGTATGTCTCAACCCTGGGTTTCAAAGCCTCATTTGCAATTCAAAGCCAAGGATTTGACTCTTTGTTCTGAGTTTCCCTTGGAGAGTGGGACTAGAGGAAGTCAATTTAACATCTAAATAGAGGGGAATGGATACCAGACTATGTTAGTATCTCAAAATGACAATACCCAGCTCTCTATTATCTCACTGATGCTTCATGAGAATCCTTCCAGGGGAAAGTGATTGCACCCATTCCTGGGCTGGGACTGGGACGAGGTGGCTGAGGCTCTTTCCCAGGCACAAAATTTGAAGTGTCAAAAAACTGAGTAATTTGGATAAATAATAGTTTAATGCAATCATTTTACAAATCAAAATTAATGCAAAAGAATCCATAATGAACAAACGAACAAAATATCAAAATTTTAAATACAGACAGGATTAGACTACTGATTTTTCCTTTTGCCACAGGCTCCGATATAGCTCATTAGAGCACTGCTACTGATTCTGGTCTTTATTGCATTAAACGATTATTTACCTTGATTACTGAGTTTTTTGGCACCTCCTTAAATTTGTGCCCGGGGCGAGTGCCTTGCTCACCTCACCCTAGCCCCATTCAGATTCATTCTTTAGATGTGAGAATCAAGGTTCAAAGAAGTCGAGTAGCTCAAGTGGAACAGATGGCCCCAGGGAATCTGTGGGAGACAGGCTCTCTGTTTACATATTCAACACTTACGTCTTAAATAGGTGCAGTGCAGTAGCCCCAGGGGAGGGGGTGGTGAGAAGGTCCAACTTGAAGTTGGTCACAGATCTAGGAAGGTACAAACTTGCAGACAGCTGCCTGCCATGACCCCTGTAGTCTCTTCCAGGAGGAAGGAGCCATCATGCTCAGAATACATTTTGGGAATGTGGAGGCCTCCCAGAAGCCATTACAATGGTCAGGTTCCCCTCCGTGGTATTGAGCTATGTGCCTGGGCACCAAGTCAGCTTTACTTCCTTGGCCTCTGTTGTTCCAGGTGTCATGTCCCTGGGAGGGATAGGGGAGGACTCTCAACTTTCAACAGACCAGGCAGGTCAATCTCAGAGCTCTGGTTTCAGGGGAATGTGATCCCCAGGGTGTATCTGGGCTCTAGTTTCTAGGGGGCCTGAGGAGCAGGGTGGCAGTGGCTAAGCTAGCCTCATGAGTTTGGCTATCGAATGATGGACTCTGAGCCAATGGTGGGCCGGACGTTGCCTGGTATTTGCTAATAAGCAAACCCTGAGCCCAGATGACAGCCTTAGATTACCTCTGGACTTGGGGGCCTCTTTGCTCTGCCCTCGTGAGCTTATTTTACGGTTCTTAGGCTTGCCCTGTGGGTTCTAGGATGCCCCCAGTTGGGCAAACACACTGAGCCCCGAGACCTGGGATCAAAATGTCCAAGTGGGGCAGTCCTGGAAATCTTTTTGCTGTTTGCAGGATGGGGGCAAGCATTTTGGACCTCCTGCGTAGTTTCTTCAGTTTCCCCCAGCGGAGAGAGGCAGTAAGCCATAGAAGTCCAGGCTTTGCAACCAGATAGATTGGGTTTGAATCCTGGCTTTGGCCCTTTCTAGCTATGTAACCTTGATCGAACTACTTACCCTCTCTGAATTCATTTTTCTCACCTGTAAAGCAGGGGAATTTAGTACCTGCCTAGCAAAGCTGTGGTGAAAGGTAAATCAGATAAGCTGTAGGTGCTCAGCAAATGATAACCATAATTATCGTGTAGAAGAGGACCAAGAGGAGAGGGGTACAAGTTACACAAATTCCTTCCCCCAACACACACACACACACACACACACACACACCTCTTTCTTGCAGCTGCAGCCAAAGGGATCTTGTTAAAATGTGTGTCAGATAATGTTACTCTTCTGTTCAAATTCCCCGAATGATGTCTCACTCCCAGGCAAAGCCAAAGCCTTCACAAAGGCCAAGGGCCCTTGATAGTTACCCCTCCCCCCACTTACTTTCTCTCTCTGACCTTTCTCGGCAATGGTCCCTTGCTGCCCAGACTCCTTGCTGCTCCATGACGTCAGGCACACTCCCACCCCAGGGTCTCAGCACAGCCATCCCTCTCTTAGAATGCATTTCCTCCAGACATCTGTCTGCATGGCTTGCTTCCTGTCCTCCTTCCCATCTTTGCTCAAATGCCATCCTGTCAATAAAGCCTCCCTTGCAGATGGGGTCCTCAGTCTTCCTCCTCTCTGTTCCTTGCTTTATTTCCTCCACAACCTGACCATCGCCTGACACACTGTGAAATGCCTTTTGTTGATTATCTCCACTCACAAGTCCCACAAAGGCAGGTTTTTTTGATCTAGTAATATGTTCGCATTCATAGTAATCCCCAGAGCCTAGGCATACCAGTAGGGGCTTAATGTTTGTTGAATGAATACCTGAATGAAGGCCAGGTCCCGGAGTTCTGAGGGGTGCAGGTAAGGGGAGTGGGCCATGGCATGAAGGATGTCGTCACTTTCCTTTTTTGCCACAGGAGGGAGTTGGACTAGACCCCGGGTGACCATGAACCCGTGGGAAGTGTGCAAATCATTGGGTGAGCCCCTGCCTCCATGTCTTTTTCTGGGACAAGGGTCCCTAACTTCCTGCAGACATTTAACAGAATCTGTGCTCTCCCAGCGGAGCTAAGCACCCTCCCTGTTCTGACATTTCATGGCTGGCTCTAATAGGCTCAAATCTTTGATCTCTAAGGACCTCTGATGCTAACATTCCATGATCTTATTCAAGTCTCAGCAGCCACAGGGGCCCTTGGCCCTAAAGAGGAGAGTGGGAACCAGAAGGGGCCCCAGGTCAACATTGTATGGTAAGGGTGGGGAAGGTCTGTGTGGACACAGGAGACAAAGGAGACTTCTATGTTACATGTGTTGTTTTCCTCCGTTCATGCAAAAGAAATTGATTTAAAGCAAGTCTGACTAAATGTCTACAATTGTCAATGCTGGATACGGCACAGAGGTGTTTAGCACAGAGAGCTTTCTACTTTTCTGTATGTCAAAAATTTCTTTAGAAATATAGATTTAGAGGTGGGCAGGACAGTTACAGCTTATGATTAGGAATGGGGACTGTTTCTGGGGGCCTGAGGGACCCGGACTTTGGGCATTTTTTCAGTGTGTGTACAGGCAGAGGGGATGGCTGGAGTCTGGGCCCATTCCTGCAGCTGCAAACCCACTGTCCTCCCTTGCTCCCCCTTCCCAGGTCTCAGTTTTCCTGCCTTCCTGGGGAGTGGAGAAAGGCTGAGAGGCCTCGTGCTGGGGGTGAAGCTAATTCATTAGTGACGCCTCAACAAGGGCTGGGAGCCCGCAGTGCGAGCGTGATTCATCAACATGATTGCCCGCTGCCAGCCTGCGTGGGCCTGGAATGCCAGCACATTTTACCTGTACCCACTGAGAAGGACCTGGTGGGAGGCAAAGGTACAGAATCTACCCAGAGCAAGAAAAAGACTCAGAGAAAGAAGAGGGCTGGTCCCCTGTGCCCTGGAACCTAGGAAGCTCTGTCAGGCTGGTGCTGGAGTTGCAGGGCACATGTCATTCTTGCCAATTCAGGCAGAGCCCAGGAGGGCCGCCTGGTGCTGGAGTGTCAGCTCCAAGCATGTGGTGAGGGGGGTGCTGGCTGGGCTTCCTCCTCCACAGCGAATGTTCCCTTGGGGGAACTGCTTGAGGGGCAGCAGGGGGTGGGGTGGGGGAGGTTATTATCCTTATCCTGTCAGCCTGGCTGGGTTTCCCTCAGCTTTCTGGTGTGTGAGGCAGCACTTCCAAGAAGCTCTCCCAAATGAGTAGAAAGGAGAGCGTTAGCTGGGGTTTAGGAGAGGTCTGGAAGGAGCTTGAAGCCCCTCTGGCTGGGGCTCAGAATCCTTCTACACCCTAGGTCTTGTTTCTGGGCTCCACTTACTCTCTGCCTGGGTCCTCTACCTCGTTCTGAAGTTCTGTTTGCATCTTGTCAGTCTCCATCCCAGGACAGGGGTCCGTGGCTAGCTCCTGGCTCAGAGCAATACCTGCCTCTGTGTCCCCTGTCCCGTTCACTCCATGACACCCCTTGCACGATTACAACAGCTATTGCTCTGCTCTTTAGTTCCTTTGTCATAAATACCGGAGGTGCCAAAACATGTACACACATTTTAAGAGATGTTAACACTTTGGTCAACATTGCTCAAGCAGTAGTTCGCCATAATCAGAAGTGTCTAGACACTGATGGTAACCACTCTGAGCACCTCTTGTAGTTGCTGAAGTCAAACGTGACTTGTATTCATTCATCTTTTGTTACCAGTATATATTGAGTATTACAATTTTAATACAGTTTTTTCCTTTCTTAGAATGTATATACAGGGCGGCCAGATGGCTCAGTTGGTTAGAGCGTAAGCTCTGAAAAACAGGGTTGCTGGTTCGATTCCCACATGGGCCACTGAGCTGCGCCCTCCACAGCTAGACTGAAGACAACGAGCTGCTGCTGAGCTGATGCAGGGGCAGCCAGATGGCTCAGTTGGTTGGAGCGCATCCTCTCAACCACAGGGTTGCCAGTTTGATTCCTTGAGTCCCGCAAGGGATGGTGGGCTGTGCTCCCTACAATTAGCAATGGCAACTGGACCTGGAGCTGAGCTGCGCCCTCCACAGCTAACACTGAAAGGACAACAACTTGGAAGAAATCCTGGAAAAATACACTCTGTTCCCCAATAAAGTCTTGTTAAAAAAAAAAGAAAAGAAAATGGTGACTGGAGTTGGAGCTGATGAGCCCTGGAAAAACACACTGTTCCTCAATACTCCCCAATAAAAAATTTTTTAAAAATGTGTATACATTTTTTTTGGCCATATACATATGGCCAAATACGTATTGCATGGGTGTTCACATTTGTCAAAAGTCATAATACTGTACACTTACAATCTATGCATTTCACTGTATGTAAAGTTTGCCTCCCTTTTTAAAAAAGTTAAAAATTTTCATTGAATACCTACAATGAGCCAGACCCGGGGCCAGCAGGGAAGACAAAGTTGCCTGCCCTGTGGAGCTTATATTACGAGGGGTGTGGTTCTTATCTTGACGTTGCATTGGCCACTGCTCTCAGTCCTTGAGCTAGCCTCCCTCTCCACCTGCAGTGGGGATGGGAGTGGGGGTGGGTCAGAGGGCAGGGTGCTGCTCAGAGGTGTGTTCCCTCAGCCAGTTACATGGTCACACGGAGGAGGCATGGAGCCTGCAGACTCTGCGCCCTAGCTGTAACCTCTACTCACTGTGAAACCTTAAGCAAGTGCCTAATCCCTCTGGGGCCACTTCCTTGATCTTTCATATAGGACTAATGATGCCTTCCTCATAGTTCTGGCATGAGAGTTAGCGGCTCCATTATGAGAAAATTCATTGCTGGAGGTGGAGTCATCATTATTTCCACTTATTGGCATGGTATATGGCTAAGAGCACAGGCTGGAGAGTCGCACTCCCTAGTTTCAAATCCTAGCCATTCATCAACCAGCGGGGTAAACTTGGGCAAGTCACCCACTCAAGCCAAACCTCTCAGAGCCTCCATTTCTCCATCTTTAAAAGTGGTGTAGCGAGGGTACCTACCTCATAGGGATGTCGCAAGAATTCAATGCAATACTCTCAGTAGTGCTGGGCACACGTCAAGCTGGCAATACATGGGAGCCAGTATTTCTGCCAGGAGCTTTGGCAGGAGGGCTCTGAATGGGAGGGGAGAAGGCAGGGTCACAGGGCTGGGCTGTTGGCGGGAGCATGCGCAACAGGAAGAGTCACAGAATGCAAGTGGTCAGCGTTGGTGCTGCTCAAAGGCGCTCACGTGTCCCAATCCTCTGTCCACCGCAGGCACACAGATTTTGAGCATAGCAGGAGGGACACAGCAGGAGGGACACAGCAGGAGATAGGGGTGTGAGTACACTAACGAGGAACCTGTTGGTCAATGAGGGTGTCCGGGGCAGGCAGCGGGACCGGAGCCAAGCCCCGAGTCTCTGAACATCCTCCGATGTGACCCACCCTGAAATGGGCCAGAAAGTAACAATGTTCCGAGTTACAATCCTGAAGTGATTCTAGCGGGAAGACTGGTCGCATGCCGCTGGACGTAAGTGGCCGGCAGTGACCACAACCCTCAGTCCCTCCTCGAGACCCACGTGTCCAGAGTCCGGGGTCGCGGGCCAGCGTTTTCTCCGTCCTCGGTCCCTTCTTGGACTTGCCACTCTGGGAGCATACGACAGCACACCGAAACGGCTCGTTGTGACTGAAGTGTGGACAGCATCTAACGTCGGGTCTGTGGTGGCACAGAGCCTGGCTTGTGAAGAGCGGACCTTAGGTTCTTTTGGTTCGCGCTGGCTCCAGGGCGGGTCGGTTGGGCGGACGCAAAGCGGGCCTGGGCGCCCGGACCCCGCACCGGTAGCACCTTGGCCCCGCCCCGCTCCTCCCTCCCTCCGCCTCATTGGCAGCCGCACGCGCGTCGGGGGTTGCCAGGGCGACGGGTCGCTTAGTTGCGAGTCAGCGCAAAACCGATCCAGTCGGCCACCGGCGGAGGGAGCTGGGGGAGGCCCGAGGAAGGGCAGCGGAGAGCGGCGGCCGGGCTCCAAGCGGGCGCCTCCTCCCGGCCCCGCACGGCCCCCCTCCCGGCGCAGGGGCAGGCCGGGGCGGGGGGCCCCGGAGCCGGCGAGGCCTCGGCCCCGTCGGGGAGACCAGGGGGCCGCCAGGTCGGAGCGATGCCGGACGGCGGCGGCGGCCCCGGCGGCCCCGGCTGGGGCCGGTGACCATGGGCATCGCCGAGTCCACTCTGGACGAGCTGCCGTCGGACGCGGAGGAGCAGCTGCGCCACGGCGAGCAGCAGCTGGAGCTGAGCGGGAAGCGGTTACGGCGGCTGCCCAGCGCCGTTTGCGCGCTGAGCCGCCTGGAGAAACTGTACGTGAGCGGCACGGGGCTGCGTGAGCTGCCGGAGGAGATCGAGGAGCTGCGTGAGCTGCGCATCCTGGCACTCGACTTCAACAAACTCGAGCGCCTGCCCGACGGCCTATGTCGCCTGCCGCGCCTCACTCGCCTCTACCTGGGCGGCAACCGGCTGCTGGCGCTGCCCAACGACTTCTCACAGCTGCAGAGCCTGCGCTGCCTCTGGATCGAGGGCAACTTCCTGCGGCGCTTCCCGCGGCCGCTGCTGCGCCTGGTGGCGCTGCAGTCGCTACAGATGGGCGACAACCGGCTGCGCGCGCTGCCCGCCGAGCTGCCGCGCATGACGGGCCTGCGTGGCCTCTGGCTCTACGGCAACCGCTTCGAGGTGTTCCCGCCCGCGCTGCTGCGCATGGGCCGCCTGCACATTCTCGACATGGACCGCAACCGCCTGGGCGGCTTTCCGGACCTGCACCCGCTGCGCTCCCTGCGCGTCTTCTCCTACGACCACAACCCGGTTACTGGTCCCCCGCGTGTCGCAGACACTGTCTTCCTCGTGGGCGAGGGCGCCGTCGAGCGCATGGCGGAGCGCGACGAGCCCATCCCCCGGCCTCCACCTCGGCGCCGGGCCCGGGCCTTTGAGGACGAGGAGGAAGAAGACCTGCTCATAGGGGGCGGTGGTTCCAAGGCTCTGGGGCCCCCCGGGGGCAGCCTCCGCGCCCTGGATGCCGCTCCAGGACTGGGCACCTGAGCCTGTGCTCTGGGTGATGGGCTCCGGCCACTCTGCGAGGAGGTGCTCTGGGAAGGTCTTTGGAAGCGGTGGGCAGAGGAGGGGCGACTTTGGGTGAGCTGCAGAGGATAGGCAGTCCTGGGGGCCATCTTCAGACATTCTTGGGTAGTAAGAAGACTGCCTCCTGGATGGTCTCTGGGCAGTCATCAGATCAAGAAGTCCTGGCTCTATCCAGTTCCCTGTATCTCTGTCCTGTCCCTGATAGCATCACTGACAGCACAGTAGTGGTGCCAGCTTCCCTTTGGAACCAGGGTCACCACTGTCTGCGGAATCATCACCTTGGCTGGGCCGGGATGCCTAGGATGCCCACCAGCCTCCCTCCTCCTGGAGTTTGGATATCCTAGACCCACCTTTTCTGGTGCAGGAGCTGCTACCTCTGGGTGGACTGCATGCCGGTGGGAAGCAGGACTGCTCTTGAATGAGGGCCTGGCCCAGGAGTAGGGGCTTGGAGAGGCCGGTGCCCAGGACAGAAGTGAGAAACGGATTAAGGCCCTAACACCGCAGCTGCCCTTACCCCTTCGGGGCTCATCATACATACCTCCCTCCCCAGGCGCCCTAAAATTTGTGAGGGGAAAGGGGGCTCAGGAGGCAGGATCTCCTGTCTTTGATTCAGTTCTCGTCTCCCAGCTTGTGCCTGGAATCTTGCTGGGAAAGGCTCTGCTGCCCTTCCCCATAACCTGAACTTCCAACTGTCAATTTTGAAAAGAAGCCACTGTGCCTCTAGGCCTCCTGCACTGAAGAGAGAGACTCTCTGCTCTGGGAGGCTGCCCCAGTGCCTCTCCCACTGCCTGCACTCTCCATTCCCTTAAATGGGCACAGTCAGGGTGGCTGGCAGGGCATGGGGCATGGGACGAGCACTGTGTGCCTCTACTCCGTCACCAGGGATCGCCTCAAGGGGGTGAGGAGTGGAGCCTCGCTCTGCAATTCCCAGAGCCAGATCTTTCCCATCCAAGCAATAATGGGAGGAGGGGGCCAGGGCCAGGGCCATTCAGGGACACTGTCAGGGGCAGTCGCCCCACATGGTAGTGTTTTCTTTAGGAAGAAAAAAACTGAGCTGTAAACATAAATTACATTTCTTGGAGAAAGAATGTGCATTTCCCACATGCCTGTTTATTTATAAGCCCTGGGAGCACTGGGTCCCATTGCTGTGGGGACCCTGGGCTCCCTCTGGCGCTGCCCTCTGTCCATGTGCCCCAACTCTGCATTAAACTGGCTCAGCCAACTGTTAGGTTCTGTCTGGGGAACAAGCACTTGTCCTCAGTCACAAATGGCTTTGGCTGCTCAAAGCTGGTCTCAGGTCTTGCTGTATCTTCCTCTCTGCTTCCCAGCCTCCCACTGCACCCTACTTCCTTGGTCTTCTCCAGCTTAATTCTCAGGTCCCTGACTCTTAATATGTTTTTGAATCTCCCTCAAGCTGGGCTGAACTGTCTGTATTTCTTCACAGGTGCTGACCCCCCTCCTTCCCCTCTGTAACTCTATTCTTTCCTTGCTTATTCTGTTTTCTTCTGTCTCTTCATCTCTTTTTATTCAGTTATAGGATTACTTTTCCCCCTCATTGTTTAGGGGGGGGAAATCAAATATTTAAAGAAAGGAAGAAAATTGTAAAGTCTCAGGCCTAGAGGCTCATCTCCCCTGAGACGATGCTGCCAGGCCACCATTACCATGGCAACAGGACTGATGTCATACAAGACCCAAAGGTCAAGCCTGGCCCATCAGCTCTGCTGGCCATTGGGCTGAGCCTGGGTTAGGAGGAGGCTGGGGATGGTCTGGAGCCATTAGCTTGCAAGTGAGAGAGAAGGCCTTCAAATGGACAGAAAGAGCTGGTGGATGGGGAATATTGGAGGCAGTGTCCTTCTTTAGGAGGAAGAGGGGCCTGGGGTCGCTGCAGACTTTGTCTCTCTCAGGGCTCCTCAGGTGCCCATGCTCCCCCTGTCATAGCTCCATCAGGGCCAGTGGGCCTTCCTGGGTTCTGGGAACTTGGAGGAAGGAACTGAGATCTCAGCTCACTCGGGTGGGACAGGAGTGGCAGCAGGCCAGAGACTCCTGTGACTCCGTGACTCATGTCATGGCATGGGGAAATACTCCTGGTCCTGGAATCAGAAGGTATGGGTTCCAGTCCTAGTTCTGTTAATGACGAACTGACCTTGAATAAGTCATGGCCTGAGCCTCGGTTTCTCCATTTGCACACGTGGAGTTGGATTTATTTAGATCTGATGTTGCAACTGAGGATTCCATGCAACCTCGTGTTTGCCCACCTTCCCTGCGTGCAAATCTCAGATGGAGGGGGTTGGTGGTGCAGGTGGAACCATGGTGACCCTGGAATAACTGCTGGCACTGCCAGCCCAGGTGTCCTGCCTCTCTCTGGTCTGTTTTGCTAATCCTCTTCCCTTGCTGCATTTGCCTGAGTACTCTAGGTCAGACAAAGGCCCACGATGAGCCCCCCAGGCCATCCTGACACCTGGTCCCGGGCTTTGCCAAAGACACGCGCTTGCTCTCCACCATCAGGAGCCAGTTCCTTCTGGAAGTTACAGAGTTTGCTTAAAGTGGAGCTGATCCCTGACTTGAGAGCAATATTGAGGGACTCTGTCTCCATGCGGATATGGGGGAGATCAGGGTAGAAAAGGGGCTCTTGCCAGGGACAGCTGGGCCTCATAGCTCCCCTTGGTGATGAAGAGCGTGCTGGATTAGGAGTCCTAGCCCACCCCCCACTTAACT
This sequence comes from Rhinolophus sinicus, assembly GCF_036562045.2. NCBI lineage: Eukaryota > Metazoa > Chordata > Mammalia > Chiroptera > Rhinolophidae > Rhinolophus > Rhinolophus sinicus. The sequence goes on from NC_133756.1 coordinate 157,553,682, forward strand.
GCCTGTGACTTCTCACTTGGCTTTGGGGGGCAGGGACTAGGGGAGCCAATTTTGGATGGGCATTTGTAACAATGCTGTTCCTTCAGTTGTGTGGGGGTAGTCAGCAGGGTTAGGGCCATGGGGGAGTCGGGCAGAAGAGCTCTGGAAGAGTTATGTTTGTGCCAGACATGCAGGGCAGAGGCCAAGGCAGTCAGCAGATCAGAACTGGAAGGCAGGCAGTGGGGACCGGAGCACAGGGCAGGGCAAGAAACAGGCCAGGGACGGAGACTTGCCCATAGTATGAGTAGGAGGCCTAACCCAGTGCTGGACCCACACCGAGTGAGGTCACCCTGTCCTTGGCTGGCAGTCAGGTCTGGGTGTAGTGGTTGTAACCTGCTCTTCCTCCCTCCTGGAGCCCTGTGACAGGCTTCCTGGCGAGCAGAGCAGCAGAGATGGGAGGTGGGGATTGGATCCTTGCCTAGCTTTATTACGGCCACCTCCCTCTTCCTGCCCACCCTCAGGGGCTTGGGAAAGTAAGAACAGGGTGCTGGGGAACCGGAGCCCCTGCCCAGAAGCACCTCCCTGCCTCCAAAGCCACTGCATGGGCTTGCTCAGCCATCTGTCCCAAAGCTTCCTCAAGACGCCTGGGTACTCTTGTTCTGAGGATGGACATTTATTAGCACACCCAGGTGTGCCACACAGAACATGTATTCATACAGGTGTCCCTGCCCAGGGGGGCTCACAATCTAAACGAGACACAACATATACACACAGGACACAAACACAGGAGGGGGGCATTTTAAGGGACACAGATGGTCAAGGGAGCTACGGGCTGGGGCATACAGCGTGTTCAAGCATTGTCCTTCTGGGTGTCTTTGTGGGGGAGGGAGAGGAGAGCAGGACATAGCCCAGGATGGCCTTCCAGAAAGCAGTGGAATCCAGGAGGGACTTGCAGGAGAAAGTGAACACCAGAGGGCAGTGGTTTCAGGCACAGGGAGAGAGGGGCACATTTCTCAGTGTAGTCCTGGATGAAGAGAGACCCAATGAAGTAAAGGCAGAAGAACGAGGCAAAAAGTCCAGGAGAAGGCCCCAAGCCCGTGGCAAGGGGCTGCCACTTCTGCCAGGCTGAGCTGTCCCTGCTTTCAAGCCGAGATTTCCAGAGCCATTTTCCCAGAGAAAGCCTGAACAGAGGTTCTGGCAAGGGGCATTCTTCTTGAGAATACTTACCTGAGCCTGGGGCTCTCTCCAATCTCTGGGACAGAGATCAGCAGACAAAAGAAATAACTGCCTTTTAACCAGAACTTTAAACAAGGTTGGCAGAAATTGATGGGGCAGGAAGGGGGAGGATGGGCAGCTTCAGGTGGGGGTACTTAGTGCAGCTCCAGGAGGCAGCTACCGGCCAGGTGCTGGGGAGCAGGAGGTGCGCTGGCCTCCCTCACTCGAGTGGGGCCGGAGCCAGCAGGTGACACGTGACAACGGAGGGGCACTTGTTGCCTTTGTGCCTGTAACAGAGGTAGCACCTTCCTTCTGAAGTACCCTGAGAGCTGCCAGGCCTCGGCTTCTCCTGGTGGTGTGTGGGAAGGGAGGGAGAGGGGCTGGAATGGTTATTGCTCCTTTGCAGTCTGAGGGAACTGAGGCCGGAAGAAGGAAAAAGCTCATCCGAGGCCACAGTTGCTGGAGAAGGAAAGACACTGGGGCTCAGTTCCCTCAGGCTGGGTCTGGCCATGGGCTCTTCTTAGTTGGAGAGAGTTTTCTAATCCTACAGGATTAAACCCAAAAAGGGTATAGAGAAGCCACAGGCCCAGCCAACAGAGCCAGAGCTCTGCAGGGACCAGGAAGGAAGGGGAGACGCTGACCTGTAACCACAGTGGCCCAGCCATAGTTCAGGTAGTGATGGGTAGTGGAGGGTCCCCCTTTGATTTGTCTGACCTGCCTTGGAGGGTGGGGAGGGTCCCCTGGGTACTGAGGGAGGGGATGTTAGTGTGGGTGAACTACAGGGGTACCCCTCAGACCTCAAAGAGATTCCACTCCCAACAAGCCTTGCTTCAGGCCTGATCCGGGAGGTGGGGCTGCTCCTTTGCTTTCTGGGTAGCTGGTGGGTTTATATTCTAGATCTGAGGACAGGCTGGAAGGACCTCATTACCAGTGAAGACAAATCTCCAGGGTGACAAACTGAAGGGAGATTCTGCCCCAGGCTCCCCTCACCCGACTGCTGCTTCCCCTGGGAGGTGAAGGAGGGCTGGGACCCACAGAGGAAACAGCCAAGGCCCTACTTTTCCACGATCCTTTATTAATCAGAATGGGCCTCGCCACAAAAAGCAGGGCCCATTCCCACAAAAATATGATTTTGCAAAGAGGAAATCTTGCTGGCTTAGGGGGTGCATATGGTGGAAAATTTTTGTATGGTTCTTTTTTCCTTTTTTTTTCTTCAGTTTTTCTTCATTTCTCTTTGCTGCAAATTTTTTTTGCGACAGTGGGTTTTTTTGTTGTTGTTTTTTTATAAAACACTTGCGCTCAAGGACTCAAACACAATACAAACAATGGCCATCAACCCCCACCCCTGGGGTCCCAGCCAGGCTGGGGGCTCTGAGACCCCCCCTTGGCTTTTTTGTGGCTGTTTTCCTGGCGTCTGGCGCCGGTGGGCAGGTGCGGGGTCCCGGGGTAGGTGGAATTTGTACAGCAGTTCCGGGGAGATGGTCACAAGAAAGGATACATGAACGAGATAACAACTAAGTCTAGGGCGCCCACAAAGACTGCAGGTGACGCTCATGAGCTCATGAAGGGACCTGGGACACAGTGGAGAAGAGACAGATAGGCCCAGGCCGGCCTTGGCTATCCCTGGAGGCTCTGTTGGGGGAGGGGCAAGTGGGCCTTGCTTTCAGGGTACAGTAATAATACTTTGCTCGCGGGTAGCACCTTCAGTTCTCCTGCCTTGACCCCTAGGTCAGGTGACGGCGGCCTCACAACCTCCCCTATGAGGTAGGTGAAGTATTATTACCATCATTTTACAGATGGGGAAACTGAGGCCCCGAAGTATGGGTGATTTGCCCAAGGTCCTGGGATGGTGGCAGGGCTCCGGTGCCCTCCCCCACCCTCAAGTTCCCCCATTCCCTGTTCTCCTTTAGGCCTAGACCTCCCCCCCGCCCTCACCACCCGCCTCCTCCCGTGCCAGCCCACCCGGCCCTCGGTCCACCACTTGCTGCCCCTCCCCCGTGTCCCGGGTGCGCATCTGAGGGCTGAGGAACTGTAGGAGGGTTACACCAATGTGCCTGGGTGGGATCAGACTGGGAACAGACTGCCTGGAGATGCTCTGCATATGATTGGCTAAGAGTCCCGGGGCTCGGAGAAAATAAGGGACGCAGTTACCCCGCCCACTCTTTACAAATCGGTTCAATCCCTGGGGGCTCTGCAGTAGGCAGGGGGCCTGGATCGGCTCGCTCAACCGCCCGCCTCCCGCGAGGTGGAGAGGAAGAGGGTCCCCTCTGCTTCTTGAGACATCACCCTCTCTTCGCTTCCCCCACAGCTTCCAGATTCTCAGCCCTCCTGTCCCCGCCTGGGGCTGGTCCCCAGACCACCCAATAAGTACGGTGCAGTTGGGGCAGACCCCCATTTTAAGCAAAGCTACAATAGAGAAAAATTTGGATTTACAAGGAATGTGGGTGACTGTTTGCTGTACATTAGCACTCTTCACTCTACAAAATAATTCACCTACTTTGTGTGATATTCTTCCGGATCCTACGGGAAGGCTGGGGGCGGAAGTGTGAGATTCAATGTAAGAAAATTTTGATATGGGCAAAAATGTGACCTGGCTACTGTATAGAGCAGAATGCTCAGCTCAAAGGAGAAGCCTACTGAAGGAAAACGGTTCCTAAATGCCTATGCTTTTGCCATGCTCTGTAAATGGGGACCAGGGTCTCTTTCCTGGGGTGTCAACTCCATCTGGGGTAGAACTGGGGTCCGAGGCCGCGGTCACAGACTGCGGTCTCCCGGCGCCACCTGGCGGTGTGTGTCGGAATGTCAGGCCCAGGCTCTCGGACCTCGGGAATCAAGGCTGTCACCAGCTGTCTTGTATCAATACCAGGGCTCGCGTGGGGATGAGCAGGCTTAAACGGATCATCCTGAAATCTGCTGTCTCCAAGGGGAAGCCAATTCTAGAGTCTACAGCAGCCAAGGCGGAGAGACCACAACTTCTTTGTGTGGGGCAACGCCAGAACTCAGAATCCTGGCATTTTCCCTGCTTCCTCGGCCTTAACTGAGAGGGACAGAAGGAGCTGCTCTGAGGGACCCAGAGAAATGCGGACGGTGAGAAGACATTCCTGCAGAAGGTCGCATGATGCAAGATCAGAGACCACAACAGGGAATAAAAGGGAAGGTCTGTGAGCATGGAGGGTGGAGGGGTGTGTGCGGGGAGGGAGGTCTGCACAGTGAGAGAGAAGGAAGGAGGAGGAAGCTGGGAATCATGGAGAATATTGCCAACATGGCTGGGATATGAGATCTGGGAAGGATGAGGGTGTTAGGGGAAAGACCTAGTGGGGGCTTGGGAGCCCGAGAAGGAAGGGAGCAGGTGACTCCTCGTGGAGTGTGATGCACACAGTAGGTGCCTAAAAGGTATGGAACAATGTCCAAGAGATGAAATTGCTGGGGAAGGAGCTACTGGAGAAGAACTGGAGGCAGAGAGGGACCCTGGGGGGGTGGGTGAGGGCTAAGAGTCCCATGGGGGGAAATGGCAGGAGGCAGCCCAGCTCTCAGCCCTCTTTCCCACCCCACCCTGCCCCATCCCTGCCCTACTCACCCCTCCCCCGCCTGTCCTCTCCCCCACCCTGGCTCAGTGCATTGTCCTCTCTGGGCCACCAGCCCGGCTTCACTTCATGGAATGCTGCCCTCTCTGCATAGTGTAGTCTTCAGCACTGCTGGCGCCAGGGGGACGGGGAGCGAGCGCCTCACCCCATACACACACACACATGCACACTGTGGGCACAACACAAGTACACAGGGCTGCGGCTCCAGGACCCCAGAGGGGCTATATACTATCCTTGGCATTCAGGGGCCAGCCGGCACCTGAAACTGCCCTGGGACGGGCCTCTCCTGGCCAGGCCAGGGCCAAATGCCTCGGCCTCCTCTCTCCTAGGCCCAGAACCGGGGGCTGTGGAGGGGGCGGCCTCTCTCCACTCCAGGCACTGCCTTAAAGAAAACGGGGACCGTGTCCACCTGGCGGGCCTCTGGAGGGATCTGCCTGTCTGGCTCTCACGCTTTTCCCCACTTCTTTAGTATCAGCAAGTCAGGAAGGAAAGGGGCAAAGCAGGAAAATGGCTCCCAGAGCCCCTCCCCTGGAGTTGGACTGGTGGAGGATGGGGCTGGTACTTCCTAGAAATGGGGCCCAAATGATTCCTGGGACCCCTTCCCTGGCCAAGCCGTCAGGGTCCTCCCCTCATCCATGGCAGGGGGGCCAAGCCGGGCGTGTGCATAAAGTGGTGAGGGCATGATGGGGACCAGGGCCCTTGGTCCCCTGGGCCTCCCGTGGCCCCACTCAGGCCTTCAGCTGGTGCCACTGGGCCACAGGCTGCCGGGGACGGGCAATCATGTCCTTCCAGTGTTTCACCTCCCCGGGCCCGCTCTTCCAGGACAGGTAGATCTGGGGAGAGAGGGAAGAGGACAGCATTAGTGGCACTCTCTGAGGCATTGTCCCCTGCTCCCACCAGGGGGTGACACTCCATCTCCACAATGACACCCTCACTTGTGATCATGGGGGCCAAGGGGCCTTTGCATGCAGTGACAACCTACCCCGCAGGGGCCGTCTCCTCCCTCCCCTTGCCAGCCTAACCTAGTTTCCTTGTTGTGCCTCCCTCTGGGGCCCGGGCAGGCCTGGGCCTTCTGAATTAGACTCCTGACCTGTTTTGCAGGGGGCGGGGCGGGGGGGGGTGTTTGAAGGTGGTGGTGGGGGGGCAGTTCACTACCACGCCCTTCCCTGCCCTACCTGTTGGGGACTGTCTTTCCTTAATTGCAGTGGCTCCTACCTCCTGAGCACTTACTACATGTAAGCACTTAGCTAGGGCCTCTATACACATAAATCATCACATCTTGACCTGGGAGGCAGGTGTCTTATCCCCATTTTAGAGACAGAGAAATGAAAGTGCAGAGAGTTAAGAACCTTACCTACAGTCACAGAATTTATAAGTGGTGCAGAGGGATTTAAATCCCGGTCTTTGGACTCTACACGACCAACCCGATCCTGCCAGCCTCTATGTTAGGTAGGGACTGCACAGTGTCGGGAGTGGGGGTGCGCACATGACCTCCCAGCCTTGTGACTGGTGGCTGGCTAAGAGCATAGGGCTCTCTGAGCTACCCAGGCCAAAATCAGAACAAACTCACCTCTGCCTTGCTTCAGCCAACAGAAGGTAGGCCTGTTTCAAAAGGTATGTAAGGAACGCCCAACTCCAAAAGGCTAAGCTACAGAAGAGCTTAGCAATAGATACAGTTACATGGCCATTGGCCTGCGCTGGTCAAGGAGGGGGCTCAGCAAGCCCCAGCCGCACTTAGAACACATGGTCCCACTGGGTATGGGTGATGCCATCCTGGAGAACTGTCTCGCCTGGGACCACAGGGCAGCCAGCCACGTTCCCTGAGCCTCACTAGGTTAGCAGACGGGGCCAGCTCTGCTCCTTGAGGCAGCTACTTCCCTCAGTCCCAATAGATAAGTTCTCCATTCCCATCTGTCTTAGGGTTGCCTCCACCTTGGCCCCCTTCCCGGTGGGGACCCTGTCTTGTTTCCCCCACACAGGGCAATGCCTAGCTTGCTCCTGGCATCTACCCTTCCCCTCCACCTGCTTTGATCACTGGCTTCCTACACTGGTCAAAACTCCATGTCTGAATGGATACCCAGGCCCTTAGTAGGGAGGTTTCAAAAATAACTTTTATTCTAACAGTAACTAACATATACATTCCAAGTACTGTGCTAAGCATTTCACCTGTGTTATTGAATCCTCCCCACACACTGTGAGGTTGGGACAGTCTTACTCATTTCAAGAGGAGGAAATGAGGCTCCAAAAGGTTATGGCTATTAAGAGGTAGGGCTGGGACCTGGACTCTGGCAAACTGACTGCCAAGCCCACACTGTCAACACTAAAACATAAATAAACACGGGAATAGACATTTCAACGTAGAAAAATGGAAGGGTTTATGTCACAGAAGCACATCCTGGAAAAACTCAAGGCCAGGCATAGATGTTTTTGGCTAATGTATGACAAGGAGAGGTCACTTTCTACAAGAACATCCAACATATCTCAGGCAATTCTTACACCACCCTGTGAAGTGCTGTAGGGTCAGTATTAGTAGCTCCATTTTACAAATGAGAACACTGAAACTCAAAGAGGCAAGTGACTTGCCCAAGGACACACAGCCATTTAGCAGCAGATGAGGTGGAAAGCAAAACTGGGTCTTGGGAGTCTGACTGCAGCTCTCAACACTGCCCCCCACCCCCTTCCCCACTCCCAGTAGCTCACCGTCTGCAGATGGGACCGTGGGTGATGTTGCTCCCAAGGTCCTTATCCCGAGGGTCTTGTCCAGAAAACTCCCTTTTTGAGATCCAGGGCCCTTCTTCCTCCCGCTTACTTCTCCCCCTGCCCTGCCAGCAGTCTGCCCTCTGCTGACTAATCCACAGTATGGCACTTAGGGGGGATCCCACCCAATCCCTTCATTTTCAGATGAAACAGGTCCAGAGAGGGGAAGGGCCTGACCCTATCTCTCTGGCTGTCCAGCCCTGCGCTCGGCCACGACGCCCGCTGCTGCCCGCTGCTGCTCGTAAGGACAGACCCTTGCTGGGCGCCAGCTGGCGCGTCACCCCACCTGCCTTGCCCCTACCTTGCCGATGACATCGTTGCGGCTGAGTCTGTCCTTGTCCATGACGGTGATGATGATGGTCGTCTCCCTCAACTTCTCCGTGGGGATATCGAAGGCAAAGGACTCGTTGAAGATGGGGTTCAGGTTCCTCTTCATGGTCACTGTCTTCTTCTTCTCCACTCGCTTGTCCTTGTACATCAGCCACACCTTCACGTAGGGGTCTGGGAAGGAGGAGGGGAAAGGTCAGAGCTCCCCCGATCCCCTTTTCTCTCCAGGTGTGGAAGCTGGGGCAGGAGGAGCTGTGTGCTTTCTGCAGGGAGCCAGGAAAGCCCCAAGCGAGAATGAGGGGGCCTGGGGGATCAGCAAGTGCAAGAGCTGGAAGGGACCTTAGCATCACCTTGTGCCCTCCTATGAACGTGAACAAGGAAACCGAGCCCCACAGAGGCCCGGTCTCACCCGAGGTCACAGACAAGTAGTATCGAACTGGGGTTGAAGTCAGGTCTCCCACCACAGTGTCCCCTTCTTCCTGATTGTGGGAAGGACAGAGTCCAAGATGACGCTGACTCAGACGCTGCTCCAAAGGGGCCCACCCAAGGCTTTAGGGTAGAGGAGATGAGGCCGGAGGTGGGGCATGGGGAACAGGAGTGACGGGCACAAAGTGGACATCCAGCATGATTCCCGTGTCCCTATCTCCCTGGCCCACCTGCCCTCTGCCTCGAGAAGCCCCAGTACCTGACGTGCCCCCGATATCCATGGCTTTGAGGTTCCGGGCTTTGATGATGTTCACGATGATGGAGTTGGCAGAGGGGTTGTAGCAGAGAGACAAGAGCAGCTCCCCTCGGCTCCCCTGGGAGGGAGGGACCAGGGGAGGGCTGAGGCTGGGCCACGAGGGCTGCTCCCCTCACCCCCCCTCGAAGGGAAACTAGGAGGGGCGTGGAGACTAGGCGGGGGGAATGGTTTCTGGGGGGGCCCCCTGCCCCAGGCCCCCTCCATCCTGACCTGGGTGCTCACTGCCTTCTCTCTCTGCCACTTCTGTCAACACTTGCTCTCCCCTCATCTGGCAGGTCTGTGTGCCGCCCCCCCCATAGAGCTCCCATACCCCCCTACTCCCTGAACAGAGCCCAGCTTCTTTATCACAGCTCAAGCAAGTCCCCCCAGGTGCCAAGCCTCAGCACTGAGACCGCTGGTGGGAAAAGCTCCATTGGGGCCGCCCATCTGTACCCACTCCCCACAGCACTCTTGGCCTTCCTAAGGTTGAGGGGTGTCTAGGACTGGATCTGCCAGCCCTGACCTGCCAGCCCCCAGCCAGGGCCCTCAGCTGGGGCCTTACACTCCCATCGCTGCATGGCTTCAGATCCTTCCAGAAGGTCTGCATCTGGGTCAGGTCCACCTTGTTGAGGGGGATGGACACCTCCCCAATGGGGTCGTTGCGGCTGAAGCGGTCATAGTCCAGGACCTGGAGGTAGAGGACCCTCTGCACCACCTTCTCGTAGGGGAAACCTGGGGGACAGACAGTGCAGGTGAAGAGTGGGGCCAAGGGCCCGCATGAGGCCCAGGCAGGGCGAAGGTTCCAGGTAGGAAGGCCCAAGACGAGCAGGGACGAGAAGGACTATGGGTGGTGTCTTCCCACTGCCACCGCCCCAGGCACAACACGCCACACCTGAATTCAGACCTTCCTGAAGCCTTAGCAAGAACTGTCATTATCTCATCTGTGTGTCTCTCAACAATTCTCTGAGGTGGACAGTATCTTGTCCTTTGTACAGATGAGGAGACTGAGGCCTACACGGCTTAAATCACTTGCCCAAAGTCCCACAGCTAATCAAGAGCAGAGGTGGGACCATTCATTCACTCATTCGTCATGTGTCCGTCTCGGTGGCCGGGCCCTGGCCCCCTGCTCTCTCGGCAGCCCTGCCACTGCTAGTCGTGCTGGCAAGTCTGGGCAAGTGGCTCTGCCTGTGATGGCCACGGCTGCCAGAAAGGAAGCCCCAGGAGGACTCAGGGTGGAGGGAAAAGGTAAAGGCACAGAAGGAGTGGACATGCTACCCCTTCGCCTCCTTCCAATGATCAGCTGGTCTGTCTATCCTTCCTCAACAGGTCCCACAGCTGTCCCCTTCTCCACTGTCCCCTCCGTCATCCAAGTCACTGGCACCTCTTGCCTAGAGTCACAAGAGTCTCCAAACAGCACTCTCCGTTTGCTCACTTCTTCCTACTGTCCATTCTCAACATAGCAGCCAGAGTGAGCTTTTAAAAATAGAAATCACATCATGATACTCCTGCTTAGAGCCTTTCAGTGGCTCCCAGTGCACTTAGAATAAAAGTGTGTGCCTCCCTCCTTCCACAGCTTGGCCCGCTGTCCTCCACTCTTCACTCAATGACGGCTCCGGCCACACCAGGCTTCTTCCTGGCCTTTCAGCACCCTGATTTTTTTCTGCCTCGGCAGCACAAGCTGACCTGACCACACCCCATGTCCGCTTTCTTTCCAGACATCCGTGATGGGGTCGGATTCCCTGTTCTACACTCAAGCACGTTCCTTTCCCAGCTCATATCCCAGGCTGTAATAGAGATTTATCTGTCTGTTTCCTTGATTCTGACTCTCTCACTAGGCTAGGATTTCCAGGAAGGTATTTCTGTATTCAATCACCGGATCCCAGAGTCTAACACTGTTTCTGGCACGTAGTAGGCACTCGATAAATATTTGTTAAGTGAATCAATAACTGACCAAATGAGTGAGTGCCAGTGAAACGGCCTGATGGAGCAGCAGGAGTGTGCTGGGTGGACTGGGATGTTAGGCCTGAAGGACAGCTGGGCCAGGAGCTTGGATGGGAAGGAAAAGGTACTAGGAACCAGGGGAAGGTCTGAAGCTGGAGTCATTGGACCTTGGGAGGCTCCATTGGAGGAGGGGCCAGCCTGGGAGGTACAGAGGACGCAGACCAGCCTGGAGGCCTGGCGGGTCAGATCCAGGAAGAAGACAGGACACTTAACACCTTAGCCTGACTGATAAGAGAAGATGAAGAGCTCTGGAGGATTCCAGAGACGCTAGAAACACAGAGAAGCCTCTGACAGGGGCAGGTACAATAGAAGAGGAAATCCTATGTCCTCGGAACCCCTAGCCTCTGAATTCCTTCAGGGCCCTTTCCTCATATTGAGGGGGGCTATGTCTTGCTCATCTTGGAGTCCCCCAGGGAACTTACCCAGAAGACCCTTGGCATCTATTCAGGTGAAGTGCACGAAGACAAGTGTACTGGAAATGTCGGAGGTTCCCAGAGGTCCCTGCACCTGAATTAACTCTCTTCCACACCAGAGGAGGCAGTCTCCTATCTGGCAAACTCCTATTCATCCATCACAACCCATCTTGAATGGCCCCTCTTCTGGGAAATGTTCTTCAGCAACACCAAAGGGAGCTCATACTGGGTTCCTGCAACACCTGTGATGTGTTGGCAGCATGTGCCTTCATTATCTACACATTTACATCCTCCTTTATACAGGAATGCTTGATGGCCACAATTCTTTCTGTACCCCCAATCCCCAGGAGAGTGCCCTGCTCAGAGTTAATGCTAGGTAAATGTCTGCAGAACGGACCGGTGGATTGGGGCTCTGCCCATAAACCTTGACCTGCCAACTAGCTTCAAACACCTCCAGACAGCTGAGCCTTTTGCTGGCTGTGCCATCTCTAAACTGACCCCACACTAACCTGGAGAAGAGGAGGGTTCAGAAACATACAAGCACCCACTAGCTCACCTCCAATGATTTATTTAGTGGATGAGCTGGCTGCCACTTTGCGGAAGGGGTGGAGTGCCAGATGGCTGGGACACCAGATGGAAAAGTCCGTGGGGCATACTGAAGGTTCTGGAGAAGAAGGTTTTGTTCTCACTGGTTGAATGGGGGTTGGGAAAGGTTTATGGCTCCTCTAAGTGGGGAGTAGGGTCTGGGCACCCAAAGAGCCTGGGACAGAAATTGCTCCCTGATCACATACCAGCTTCCTGGTTACTGTGAATCCTCAGAGATAAGAGATAAACAAGGGCCTGCAGGAGAGAGGACATTTCCTGTGCATCTGGAGGGGCCTATCCCGGGTGGGGGCAGGGGGCCAGAGACTGGGAACAGATGAATGTTTTTAACATATAGTAGAGTGTTTTCTGCATACCAGGCACTGTTGTGCTTTTATAATTTGCTGATTTGAATCCAAGGCACAGAGAGGTTCAGAAACTTGCCCCAGGTCACACAACTAGTAACCACCAGAGCTGGGATCCAAACTCAGGCAGCCTGGGCTATAGCTGTGCTCTTAACTACTACACTCGGGCCACTCCAGATGCTCCATTTCTCGATCCTGTGGGTGCCTCCCTTCCTTCCTCAGGATGAATCCTGTGTTTGAGCTGAAGTCCCCATGGTGGCCCAGCTTTCCTCCTCAGCCTTTGGCTGTGATGCCAGTTCCACTTGATCTATAACCTAATCCCAGCTAGACACAAAATGCATCAGGTTAATTGGGCAAGACACATGCTGCGTGGGTGTGTGCGAGTGCACGTGTGTGTGTGTTTGTGTCTGTGTACAGCCCTGCACGTGCACGTGTGCCTGGGGTCACATGTATACGTGTGTGGTTGCGTGCGGGGATTGTGGAGGGGAAGAGGGGCTGTGGGTGGGCGGGGGCCTCACCTTCGAAGAGGAAAGTCTCATTCCAGTGGGGGTTCAGGTTCTTCCTCTTCACCTTGGTCTCCAGCTTGTGCTTCTTATCTGGCAGCAGGTAGATCTTGACAAAGGGGTCGCTGGTGCCACTGAAGTCCTTGGCCGGCAGCTCCTGGGCCTTCATGATCTTCACGGTGAGCGTGGACTCCTGGAAGTTGTAGCCGACACTGAACTGGATCCGGCCCAGATTCTCTCGGCTGCAGCCCTCGTGAGCCTCGTCCTCCTCGGAGCCTGGGGAGAGCTGGGGGCGGGGGAGAGGTCCGCTGCGTTGGGGAGGATTCTGCTTCCACAAAGTCTCCTCTACAGCCCAGCACAGCTAGAAGGCCCCCTGTGCCTGAGGCCAGTCCAGCTGCAGAGGGCTGCACGCTCCCTCTGGTCACCATGTGGGGCGGGTGGGGCCCGTCCCACATTCACACCCTGGAGGATGCTCAGGCAGAGGGCAAGTGCCTTGGATAGGGTCACACAGGGAGGAAGGGCAGAGCCAGGGCAGCCCCTGTCTGAACCCCAAGGCCGTGTACACCCCTCTCCCCAGCCTCTGGATGCCCTGGGTCTGCCACCCCCTCTGCTCTGACACAGGCTGCCTTTGCCTCCCCTCATCACTGCTCTACTGGCATGCCCTGGGTCCCCAGCGGCCGCCTCCAGTTTTCCGCCCTCCCACAGCCCTGCAGGACGTTTTTGAATATTTTGTGAAATACACCAACACAAAAACTTGGGCTACCAAAGAAATGAGGGAGATTGTTCACATCTCCAAAGACTTCACCACGATATTTCTTTGGAAAGTGACTCTCTGGGGTTTTGAGGATGATGTGATTTACAAAATGAGAGAGTCAAGTTTTCAGGAGCAACGTCTATTTGTGTAAGCAGAGACTGAAAACACGGACTCCCAGACCCTGTCGGATGAGCCTGGAGAGACCTGGGGCTGGAGCCTGGAGAGACCTGGGGCTGGAGGCTGATGATGGGGCTGGAGAGACCTGGAGGTGGGGTGGGGAGGCAGGCAGCAGAGTTGTTTCAAAGGAGCCTCAGGTGACAGTACTGCGCCACAGGCCTGAGGACCATGGGAAGGGAGGCCTACACCGAATTCAGCCCCTCCCCCATGGGTGGCACTTGGGCTGACCCAGCAACTGATGGACATGTGGAGGGTGGCACGCAAGTCCCATTCCTAGGCCGACTTTGACATACTAGTAAGTAATTGGGGGGAGGGTCTCCCAGCCACATCTTCTCAGCTGTGGCTGCTCATTGGGAATATCTGGGGAGGTTTTTAGAATCCTGCTCAGCCTCAGCCACTTGGGTGCCACCCAGGAGCCTGGGGGTCCATGTGGCCCAGGCATCCGTTTAGTAAAAGCTCCTCAGGTGATTGGATGAGAGTCAGGGGTGGGGCTCCCAGTACCACATTTAAGATGAAATTGATGGCCCCTGTTTTCTCTCCCCACTTCCCCCACAGGAGTCTTCTCTGTGCCCTCTCTTTTCTCCTGGAAAGGTGGCCCCAGGCTCTCAAGTACTAAATAATACAGATGATAAGAATACGTATAGTGTGCACCTACCATGGCAGAAGACTCTTACATCACCTTCTTACTGAATCCTGACAACAGCGGGCGAGGCAGTTATCACCACTCTAGCTGAGGAGACTGGCTCAGAGAGGTTAAGTCACACGCCCAAGATTGCAAAGCAATATGAATCCTCTCTGACTTGAAAGCCCGGTCTTTCCATTAAAGCAGGTCCTCATCCCAGGGCAACGTTGGGACTTCCCCCCAAGCCAGTGAGGACTCACCTGTCCCAGGTGAGAAGTATCCAAGTCGTACAAATAACAGTAACTGCCACGTGTCTGGCCCTGCCCTGTGCCGGGTGCCTGGCCATCACGCTCCCTACAGCATCCCGAAGAGGCAGGCATGACTGTGTTCCCATTTGGTTTGGGGCACAGAGAGATTACTAACTTGCATCAAGTTGCCTGTGATAAGTAGAGTGGGAGCTCGAAGCCAGGTCAGTGCCAGCCATGAGTGCCCTTCCAGATGCCCTCACTCTCACATTCAGATCCAGTGTCTGGGGCTTCACCAGACACACCCCTGGTCCCGCTTGGAGCTGGAAGGGGAACTGAGCTGCCCTTCCCGATCTTTCTCACAGTAGAAGGTCCCTCCAGCTCCTGCCCCTCAGCTGGATCCAGACAACCCTGCAAGCTCCACCCCAGGCCCGCTGAAAGTGTGGCTTCCTTACCCAGATGCAGTTTTCCCCTGGTGAGCCTTCCCTCTCCTCATACCAGCCCACTCCCTTTGAGACTCAGTTTCTGCATCTGTAGGGGTCCTGGGACACTTAAATAGGCCATGTTCCTCCCATAGTCCTGTCCCGCAGCCTGGCCCCTGCCACTGATGCCATGAAGCCTGTAAAGACCACTTGCCCCTCCCTGTTCCTCCAAAATTTGGTGTGGAGTTCCTGGTGACGAGTCCAGGTGGCCCCAGACCCACCTGAGGATGCTCTGGTCACTTGGCTCTTGGCTCCCAATCAAGGTAGTCTGGAAGGTGGGTGGGTCAAGTGGGCTTCACGCTGGAAGCAGGCAGTGGTTTTGTGCCTGCTCCCAGCCTTCCAGAACCACAGCCCTGAGCCCTAATTAAGCAGCTGGGGCAGCTCCTGGAGCTGTTTCCATGGCAACTGGGCTGGCCACCCCTATCATGCCCTGGGGGAGGTGCTGCCTGAGTTCTGGTAGAAGTAAGCATCAAACACCATTCGGGCAGTGCCCTGGGAGATGGCACCGGGCGGCTCAGATGCCGTGTGGCCCGGCCCCCTTTCTGACCCCTCCCCTCAGTCCCTTCCTCTGGCCAGCTGTGGGTAGCTGACTCCTCCTGACCCCCAACTTCTCACAGTCTGGGGCGTAGAGACCAGACAGCGGTTTACTTCTTCCTTCTTTGCCCTGCTCGTCTTTATCTTCACTATTGACACTAATGACCTGGCTTTGGCCTAGGGCTGGGCAATTAAACCCTGCCTGTCCACCTCTGAGCCTGCGCTGCCTTCCTCTGCCTGTGGCTGTCTGCCCCTACCGAGGGCCAGCAAGGGGCAGGCAAGCGGGCTGGGACAGGGCTGTCCCTTTTGGGAACCTAGCTACCGGGAAGCTGTAACTGACTAAGAGCCTTGCAGGGAGGCAGGACAGACTGTGGCGACAATGGCTGGGAGACAATGGCTGGGCCATCTACATGGGGGAGCATGGACAGGAGGGCAGTGGAGGGCCAGGCACGCCACCGGTGGGCGGGGAGAAGGGAAGGGGTGAGGAGACCCAAGGGAGACCAGAACAGGAACAGGGAAAATCTGATGCTCTAATCTGCATCCAAGAGACATGCACACTCTTTGGGCCCACCTCAGGCCTGCTGACTGGGAATCTACATTTTAACAAGATCCCTGGGCTGGGCTAGAAAAGGGCAGTGGGGATGGATGATTAGTCAGGCAGAACTCTAAATGGCAAAGGGTGAGGCCTGGGGGCCCTGGAGGCCTCAGGGAGAGTGGGGGCTGCGGTGCCAAGGCAGTGGGCAAGGGAAATCTGAACTGAATGACATCAGCATCTTCCTTCTCTCTATGGGAGGGGGAGGAGGGTCCTAGTCCAGGGAAAGGAAGTGACTTGTCCCAGGTCATGTCCAGTAGGCACATGGCAGGCACTAGGTTCCCACCCTCACACCCTCCCCAAGCCTTCCTGGGCCTTCCACGCTGCCAAACCTTGGACTGACTCCTGCATTCAAATCTCTAGCCTTTGGAAAGCACAGGAGGGGCAATTAGCTGTGACCCACTGCTACCACCAGGGGGTGCTATGTGAAAGCCACAATCTCTGCCTTGGCAAAAAATGCCTCAGAACCACAAGGCTGGGATCCCAGTGGGGTTGGGTGTGGACAGGAGAACCCCTCATAATGATCAGGACTAGGGGGTTCCTCCTCTCCTGTTCTTTTTGGGCCTTAACTGGCCCCCAGCAATGAGGGTTGGGGAAGATCCCTGGGATGGAGATATGAGACTCGCTCCACCGGAAGCGCTGCCTCAGACCTCTACTCAATTGGAAACCACTCAGAGAGAAGGCACACCTTCTGCCCCAAGTCCTCTGTCCACTAGCGTTTTCTTCTAGGACCATAAAAATTTCTCACATGAGTAGGTTTTCTTTGGCCCTTGTTCAACCCAGAAAGACACTGGAGGAAGATGGGTATTCTTATTCCCACTTGAAAAATGAGGAAACTGACGCACAGAGAGGCTGTTTTGGTGAAAGAGCTGGGGAAAGAACCCAGGCTTCGCTCACACAGTCACCATGCTGGTTCCCTTGCCTGACTGGATGAGTCCTACAATGTCACCAGTTTCTACACATGCCCATGCCCCCGCCCCAGGTTTCCCAGCCGAGCTCCCGTGCGGGCCCCAGGCCGCCAGCCCTTCTCACCATGAGCATCTCGCTGGTGAGGGAGTTGACAAGGTCTGAGACGGAGGAATGCGGCTCGGTCCGGCGGTCCGACTCATCGTGAGGCGTCTGGCTGGGCACTGGGGCTGTGTTCACTGCCTTCCCTCCTGTAGGCAACCTGGGGGCAGGGGGAGTCCGAATGAGCGTAGCTGGAGGGGGGCGGGGCTAGGCACCATGGGCCTGTGTGGCGGCAGGACGTTCTCTGAGACCCAAGCCGCTGCCGTGTCCTGCGGCCAGTGGGAGCTGTGTTCTGGTCCACAGGGAGACCTGGTCTCCCCCACCCCCAGTGTGATCCTCCTTGACTGTCCCTGTGGGTACTATTTTGGGGGTGCTCCCACTCCTTCTGTTCCCCAGAAAACCCCGCATCCTCCAGTCACTGCTTGCATGGTGCTGTCTGAGCATGCCTGCCTCCCTAGAGGCCCCCGTGCCCCTGCTGGGAGGGGAGGCTCCGTGGGGGAGCTCCAGGTTGTCTCCCCGCATCATTACCCTCTGCAAACACACCCAGAATGCCTCTCTGGATGCCCCACCTGTTTGTTCAGGCTCAGCGAGAACTTAGGTGCCCTTCAGACACGAGACTGACCAGGTGAAGCCAGGACAGCTGTCCACACAGCTCTGCCCAGTAGAACTTTCTGTGATGACAGAAGTGTTCTATATCTGTTATCCACGTGTGGCAACTGAGCATTTGAAATGTGGCCAGTGCAACTGAGAACTGAATTTTTAATTCTGTGCAACTTAAACTCATTTAGATTTAAATAACTACCTATTGGATAGGGCAAGTCGTTACCTTCTTGCTCCCCGGTCCCCACCCTTCTCCCACTCTGAGGACTGCATGTTTGAGAAGGCTCTCGCCCAGGGCAAAAACACAGGCAATACTGAGAAGCCCCGGATAGGACCCTTCCACCCTGCCCTGCCTACACTCCATCTGCCTTGTTCATGCTGTTCCCTGGGAGCCAGGCTCTCTGGCAGAGGTGGTGAACCCAGGCTATGTCCAGCTGGGACTCAGGAAGGGGGCACTAAAAGCCTGCCCAAGGAGCAGGCTGGAACATCCCATGAGGAGGAGAGGTGGGGGCAGGCAGCGAGGAGGAGATGGGGAGACTGGCAGTGTGGGGCTTGGGACAGGCCACAGTACAACAGCTTTCAGAGTACCAGAGCCAATCGTGGAGACCACACAGGCTGGACACAAGCCATGGGCCTCGGTATGGACCAGCCACCAGCACACAGTTGGCCTCGCAGGCACAGACAGACATGCATGGAATATGCCAGGCCCTGGAGGAGAGACACCAGGACCCAACAGCAAGGTATGTGTGCACATATGCATGCACACACACTCGCGTGCGACACACACACACACACACGCACACAAGCCCAACGGATACCCAGGGGAACAGGGGGAGAATGGCACGGGGGACAAGGCAAGTCAACCAGAGCAGCAAGATGGCACGCATACAGCGATGCACACACTTCAATCACGAGAGGAAACATTTGGGCATGCCAAGGTGTGCTGGTGAAGTGGGACAGACTGAAACAGAAAAAGCAGGGAGCAGTCTCTGGGACAGACACCCTGAGAATCAGACACACGACGCACCTGCTGTGAGAACCCGGCCTTGCCTGGACCAGACGAAAACACCCCCCTCTGCCCGGGGACACATGGGTGCCCATCCCAGGGGCTTGGCCACAGCAGAGCACGCACACACATGGACACACATGTGCGGACACACACACGAACACACACGCGTGGACACGTGCTTACGCAGGCAGGCACAGGGAGGAAGAGGAGACTGAAATAGCTGGAGAGGTAAAGTCAGGTTAAAAATAGAGGGGGAGAGGAGGAGAGAGCGGAGATTGACTGCTGAAGGTATGAGAAAGTTGGAGTTATTTTGGCCACACCACAGCGTCAGCGCAGCTGCAAAGCAGCCTGGGAAAAGATGGTCAGCGCCACTGAAGCTATTGGAGGTCACAGAACAGAGAAAGACAGAGAGACAAGTGCACAGAGAGGCAGAGGGAGAGGCGCAGGGGCCCGTCACTGGCCCAGGGACATCCCTGTGAGGAGCAGATGGGAGGAAGGAGGGGGAGAGAGAGGCCAAGAAAGGTTAGTTGGAGACGAGTGAAGAAGGCTGCAGGGTGGACAAGGGCACACAGAGGAGCGAGGCGGCCGAGGAGAGGCAGAGAGGAGGCGGGGGACACACACCGCAACAGGAGAAACATGGTGGCTTTGGGGCAAGGAGAGCGATGGGGGTGGTCAGGTCCCCGCCCTGCCCTGAGCCCCACTCAGGTGGGGGTGGGGCCATGGTGGAAACCATTTGGATCCCAAGAAGCAGTGGTGAAAGGGATGGGTGAGAGCAAGAGGCTGGGATGGGTGCAGGGCAGAATGGGTGACAGCAGAATGGGCACAGCAGGGTGTGGCAGCTAGGGCAGCTTTGGCCTCCCTCCTGGGCCCAAGAGCATTTTGAAATTCTTGGAGTCCACTGCACTGGGGCCCAGGAGCTGAGCGATCCTGGATGGGAGGTTCCCAGCCACCAAATATCCTCGGAGTAGGGGCAGGCACCAACCCTCCCATCTTGTGTTCCTTGCTAGATGCACCCCCTTCTTGTTTGGGACCTGGAGTGGCTGCTTCTTCTCCTGGGGTTCTCCTGCTTGCAGACCTCAGGGGTTGAATGTTCCCCCCAACAACAACCAAGGGCCACCCACCCCTCTCCCCAGGTCTGGAGGCAGAAGCTGAAGAGGAAGGGACAGCTGACCCAAGCCTAACATTCCAAGGTCCAAGGAGCCAGGAGCCCAGAGGGGTGGAGCCCTAAGGTGCCTGGGGCCCAGTGGGTGTTGCCAATGCCAAGTTCGGGATGGGGAGGGTGCTGGGAAGGAAGCGCTCGATTCTGGACACCCTTGCAAACACCCCAGAGGCCATGAGAAGTGAGCATCCAGGATGGAGTGGGCGTGACCAGGTGGGAATGGCATGGGTTCACTCGGAAAGTCAGGCTGGGTCGGAGTGAGGTCCCACAGCCTCCACCTCCACACCTACCTTTCCCAGGAAGGTAGGGGACAGCTGATGTAATGATCAAAAGGCATGAGTGTGTTAAAATATGGAATGAGACCTAAGTGGCAAAGAGGTAAAAATAGGCTGTGGGTGAAAATGGAGCCAGCTAATTAACACATGGGTGATGTGAAATCTCGTTTCCAGCCTGCATCTGCTCCCTCACACTTCATACCTTTCCAGGCAAGGGACTCAGGTGCTTAGCAGGCTTTTCAGGGCTTCAGCCCCTTCCTGCAGCCTCTTAACCTTGGTCCCTGGCCCTCTCCCCATGGCCCTCTGACCTGCCTGTGACCCAGCTCTCAGGCCCCAGCCCAGGAAGCCGGGACACCTGTGGCACCAGGTGGGGTGGAGGTGGCAGGCTCTGTTCCTCCTGCACCCCAGGACTTGGGCTCAGGGTGTGATACCCTCTGTGCCACTGAGTGAAAGAACTGGTCCTGCTCTCTCCTCCCATTCTCTTGGGGACTTCCGACTTTGCCCACCGTAGACATGTAACTGTGGCCTAGGGTGGGAAGACATGAGAATGCTGGTCTCCAGAAGCCACCGGAGGGGCAGGCAAGTCAGCTGTCTAACTCTCTGCCTGTCCTTTCCTAACCCACAGGCCCCTGGCAGCACCTTGGGACAACTCCTTCCTGCACCTAAAGGCCTCTTAATGAGCAAGCGTCAGGGTGTCTGTCCGGCTGACAAGATCTGACGAGTGCCCCAGCCCAAGGGCCTGTTCCACATTAGAAGCTTCACATGTCTGAGCTGGAAGGGGTCAGCCTGTCCAATCCTTCATTTGCTAGGCAAGGAAGCAGAGGTCCAGGAGGGGCTGTGACATGCCCAAGGCTGCAGAGCAAGGTTCTGGCAGAACCAGAGCTAGAAGCACGGCGTCCTGGCTGCTGGGCCACGTGCACTGTCGGGCTTTGGTCTGACGAGAATCAGACCTGACCAAGGTGAGGAGCCCTCCTCTCGTGACTACAGGTGTGTGGCCATCCCCAGCCTAAGGTCAAGTGAGAGAAGGCAGCCAGACCAGATGCAGGGCGACCCCGCCTTTGTGATGCTGACAGAGCCCTGGGACCTCCAGCCTTTTCCAGTCCCCTTCCTCTTGAGAGTTCCCCACGCCCTTCCTGAGATGGGGGCATCAGGGCTTCCCTGAGTTCCCGATGGCTGTGGACAGTTAAATGCCTACCCTCTGCTCAGCCTGTGCTATGGCCACGTAGGCTATTCCTGGTCCCCCCCAGGGCCCTGAGGGCCAGCAGCAGGGCTGCCAGTGACAGGGTGCTCTCGGCCCCTCACCCTATGACCTCCTCTTGGTACCTTGGGCTCAGGGGCTGCCTTTCTGGTTCCCTCTGGTCACCAGGCCTCTCCCATGCCCCAGACCCTCCCCACCAGGGGCTCCTCTTCCATCAGCGGGGCAGCCGGTCACACCTCTGCTTCGGGGTGTGTGACCATCACCCCAGCGGGGCCTCCAGGCAAGAGGGAGGTTGAGGTGGTGGGGATGAGGGAGAGCAGGCTGGCGCCCCTTCCCTAACATCCCCCCCATCCACCAACCACCGGAGAAACTGGGATTTCTGGGCCGGGGGTGGGGCAGAGATGAAAGATGAGGGGGCAGCAGAGGGGAGCCAAGCAGGAGGATGGGGCAGAAAGGCTGGCTTGCTCCGGGCAAGGGCAACCATGCCCGGGGAGCAGGCTTGATCCAGAATGGTCCCAGGACGGCCGCACTGGCCTCCGACCCAAGGGACACCACCGGGGTGGCCGTGTGTGAGGGCACCGCCTGGGGAGGGGCTGTCCTCCCGCTCCAGCATCCGTTGAAGACACACCGCCTCGTCCAGCTCTGCCGCCGCCACCGCGGGCCCTCGCCTGAGCTCGTACCTCTTGTCCCCCTGAGCGTTCTGGTTCTGCTGGGTTCCTGGGTTTTGCAGGTCAGGGATATTGGCAAAGTCATCCTGTTCCGAAAGCCCTAAGACCAAGGATAGCACCACCATCCGGCCTTCCCTGCCCGGGGCGGGCAGCCCACCAGCCGGGGTGAAAGAAGGAGGCCCCATGGGCAGGGCAGGGAGGGGAAGGAGAGAGAGACAGAGACAGAGACAAAAAGAGAGAAGAAAAAAGCGTAAGAAACTGGCCCTGCAGGAGAGAAACCAAACTTCAGCACTGTCAACAGTTGTAGAGCAGAGTGGGGTGGAGACAGGGAGGGAGGGAGGGAATGGAGGGGAGGTGTCCATGGTCTGAGGCCCAGCTCGCCTGGGGACCAGAGCAAGATTCTCTGGAGAAACGGAAGGGGCTGGGCAGAGGCCTGCTAAGGTGGCGTGACTGGCACGGTCCCAAGGGGACACTCAGGGGAGGCTGAGGGGAGCAGAGCCCAGGCCCTGGGACAGAGAGTTCCAACAACTAATTCATCTGCAGCTGAACAAAGGCCAGGGAACACTGGCTCTGGCCATCCGGGTCCCTGGGAGGAGAGGGAGGGCTCTGTCGCCATCTTGCTTCAGGACTGTGCAGGCAGGTTTGGGGTCCCAGCCAGGAGGTTCTTAGAAAGTCTGGAAATCCACCCTATGCGTATGGAAGGCCCTCATACATGCGTCTCCAGGTCATGGCAGCCAGGTGTGCTTAATGCCAGGAGTCGTCTTAGAGCTTCCGCCCAGGTCCCCGGACACACAGCCCATTGGAGGGGAATGGAAATCCCTTCTGGCCTCTGGTGTGTTTTGGCCATGGTGGTCCTTCTCGTGTATCCCCCTTCCTGGAGATCCAGGCAATAACTACCAAGGCTTTTGGGTCCAGTTCAGGGGCTACTCCTTGGAGAAGCAGCCCAGAAGGCACCAAAAGGCAAAGATGGAAAGAGAGAAAGTACAGGAACTTGGCAAGGTCAGGAGAAATCCAGGCAGGACTCGAGGGAGCCTGTGTCTTCTGTGAGGACAGCCTGGAAAAGGCTGGCCAGTCCCGGCAGAGTGGCGCGGGCAGATTAGAAGGTGAAAACCTCTTGGCCTTGTCATGTGGGCGGCAGCATGGGGCCGGAGGTCAAGGTGTGACATCTTTAGTATGGCTCAGTCTCAGAGAACCACTGGGCGACTGCAAGGTCACCTGCAATTGCAGGGATACACGTGGCCCGCTGCCCCTCAAAGCCATTTGAGTTTGTGGGCATTTTCTGGGTACTGTGTGGAGCTCATCCAGCATTGTGTCTGTCATCCGACAAAGGGAGAAGAATTCTCAGACGGTGCAGGCATGAAAGCATCTCAAGAAGGGCCAAGGGAATGATGGTAAACCTGGTGGAATGTTCCAGAGGGGGGCAGATCCTGGGAAGCCTACCATTTCCACCCCCATCCAGGAGGGCGAGGAAATGATAAGCAACTGGCAATGCCTATTTTTCAGACAGGTTATCAAAAGGGAACTCCAGCAGGTGAGAACCGGCCTCTGAGGGGAGGGCGGGAGCACGGGGGAGCTGGCAGTAGGCTCTGGGGAGGGAAGTTAGGTGGTTGCACTGCCTTCTCTGTCTTTGTATCTGTCCTGGGCACGGTCATTCCTGGCTGACACTTGCACTGGCATCTAACTTTTGGGAAACAATCCGCCTTCAGGAGGAATCCTCATTTTCTTTGTTCTCTGCCCACCGGTCCTGTTTTAGAGTTGGTAAAATTCCATTTGCCTGCTTGGGAGCTGGTTGCGCTGGGGGAGGCAAACCCAGTGAAAACAACATGTTTTTCTTTTGTTCATGCGTTTTTTCAGATACTCCTTTTGCTTTTCTTAAAAACAAAATGGCTCCTCTGCATAAGTTCCCAATTTGTCATTCTCTCCAGATCACAGGCCCCAAGGGCGAGAATGGGGGCAAGACAGGGAGAGTTGGGGGAGATGTGGTGATATTGGGGGGGAGTCACACCCATTAAGCAGGAGGAATGCCTGCCTCCCTGAGAGAGGGGGTTGGGATATTGGGAGGCCTGGCTCTCGCTCTCACCCTGACCCTTGACCTGGGCTACCTGTGTTTAAGTGAGTGAAAGGCCTCAGAATCTAAACTGTAAGGCAGGGGTCCGGGGTCAGAAAACTATAGCTGGTGGCCTGCGTTTATATAGCCCACAAGCCAAGAATGATTTGTACATTTTAAAATGTGATTGAGGCGACACGTGTCCCGCAAAGCCTAAAATATTTATAATCTGCTCTTTACACACTTTGCTGACCCTGGCTGGGAGGGACTACAGCGGAGGGGGTGTGGGGTTGGGTAAGCCCTGGCAGTGGCCGGCAGGTGCGGGGCACGTAGCTGTGGTGGGCAGAAGCAGCGTGGACAGAGAATGCTGGCTCGTGAGAGCCACTCATCAAATCCTAGTTGACTAGGGGGGCGTAGGCAGGGAGGAGGTGGTGAATAGGGGCTTTCCTGCAGCTGGCTACTTTCTTCCCAGAGCCTGGGGATCGCCCCTGCCCCAGTCTGATGGCTGCGAGAACAGGAGGCAGGGCTGATGGCTGTGCAAGGAGCAGCCTGAGGCCAGAAGGAGCCGAGGAGTGCAGGGACCCGGCTGGCTCTGTTCTGTCCAAGCCATCGCAGCAGCAATTCCCTCGACTCTCCTAACCCATGCCAGTGCCATAGCATCTGTCTCAAAACAAACTGCGACCTGGAAGCCAGGAGGCTCTGCTGGGCATCTTGTCATGCAGGCGTCCAGCTGGATTCCCAAGGGTCCTTGGGTCGGGGAGAGCCCTAGCGGATGGGCTGCCCAGAACTGCCAAGTAGACTCACAGGCAGCATTTGTGGGCCAGGCTGGGGCCACAGGTCACTTGCACCAGAATGGGAAGCTGGTGTGGTAGAGCCTCTTCTGTTGGGTGCCTCTGCCAGGGGCAGCACTCCCGTCTGCCCTGGAAATTCAGGCTGGAATCTCAGTCGGAGAGACAGGATGGTCTGAGGGACCTGCGTGCCTTCAGAATCCCCATATCTTGCCAGTGAGCTGGGCCTTGACTTTGGCCTTCCCCTTCCTCCTCCCTTTCTCCTCTCCCAGGCTTGGAGGGCTGATCTCCTGCTTGTGAACACTGCTCCCAGGAAAGAGCTGGCCGAGGGGAATAATCCCCAGAGCCTGGAAGGAAGGTCATGTTAGGCCCACGGAGGTGGTGATACCAGGGACAGAAGCCCAGGCCTGCCCTGGGTTCTGGGTGCGAGCATAGATGCCCAGAGGGATGCTGGGGAGAGGGTGCCCTGGGTGGGGGGCCCGTACCAGCGAGAGGGGGAGAGGGGCACACGGCTGGGGGAATGGCTAAGGTTCAACACTGACGGTGAGTGGTTACTTCTCACCTGAAATAAGGCTCTGATTTAGAAACAATGTTCTCTGGAGCTTTGGGAGGAGCATCCAAGGTTTGTCCTTAGGGGACGGGTCATTACAGGAGCCAGGGCAGGAGCTAGAGGACAGGTGGCTATAGGAGGTCAGAGAGGGAGAGGACAGGGGAAGTGAGAGGGAGGGAGAAAGCATGCAGCAGGAAGGTGAGCAGAGTAAGGTTACAGGGAAGAAGTAAACTGGAGGGGAGGAGGCAGGGCCTGGGAGATGGAGTGAAAGGAGACCAGGTTTGGAAGGAGGGGATGAGGGAGGTCACAGGAGGAGAGGGCGAGGCTGAAGGGAGGCCACCAGCAGTCAAGAGGAGACAGATCTGGGGACCTCAGCAGCTTCCCTAATGTCTCCACTTACTTTTAGGGGGGACCTTCTCTGAGCCCGGAGACACTGAGGGTGGGCTAGGATCATCAAAGGGGTGGCTCAGAGACAAATCCTTTCATGGGGGGGCTTCAGGCTCGAGCCATGAGCCCTAAGAAACTGGGGAGGGCGTGGCCAAGTTTGCTTGGCACTCTGCCCAGGAGATGGAGGGCCTGCTGGCAACTAAGGAGATGTAGGGGAAAGATGCTGGGTCGGGGAGGTGGGGAGTCAGCCCGCTCAAGGGGGGGACTTACAGGAAGGATTTCATGTCCAAGCCTCGGTTTCGAATCTGCCCCACCACGTGGTCCCAGCTGCCCGGGTTGGAGCGGCTACGGCCACCGGCCGCCCGGTACTTGGAGCCAGCTGAGGTGCCCTGCCGAACCTGGCCCCGGCCATAGGCCCGGGGGTTGTGGCCCGCCACTGAGGCCGTGTGGGCCTGCAGCTGGCCTAGGCTCTGGCTGGTGGTGGGCTGGCTGGGCTGCCGGCCCCGCTGGTGTTGGCTTAGCGGCTGCTGCAGGCTCTGCTGCCGCGTCAGAGTGCGGGGTCGTTGGCATTTCGGCTCTCCCGTGGAGCTGGGGATAGACTCAAGGGTAGTGGCCGTGGACAGGGTGGAGTCCTCGAAACTTGGGGCGGGTGGAGGAGAGGAGAGAAAGGAGAAGCAGGTGAAGGGATCACAGTGGAGGAGAAAGAAGCCCAGAGTCAGGACTAGGAGGCCCCAGTGCAGGCTTCACTCTGCCGGACCTCGCCAGGCCTCCATCGCAGTGGTCACCGCTCGCTGCTGCCGTCGCCGCTGCCACCACCTCACCCAGGAGGCCACCCTGAGGCCCTCAGGTGGGCCCCACCCAGCCCACCCTCTGTCCTTGATTCAGCTAGTGCCCAAATTCCTCCTGTCTGAGCCAACCTCTCAGCTGGTCTGAGTGGGCCACAGAAGAGGCAGAGGCTGCTGCGTGGTGAAGGCGGGTCCCCAAGGCCCTGCAGCTGCCTGTCATGTTAGAATGGGAGGGGATGGAGGGAGCTGCTGCCTGCCACCCCCTCCCACTGTCTCACGGGGGGAACCCCAGGAAAGTCTGCCTCTGTGTTCTAAGTACTCCTGGCCTTTGGAGACACAAGGAAATCCAGGCCAGTGCAGAGCTGGCCTAGTAATACACGGTGATTCGGGGGACGGTGGCAATTCTTATGCTTTGTCCATGGAAGCCATGAGTGTCCTCAGGCTCCCACACCTCTGCCCTGTGGCCAGGGCTGCCTCCAGACGCAGGCTCTGGCACAGATCTTCGCCCTCCTTCCAGGGTTCTGTTTCTGAGGTTAAGGGACCCCTTAACCTCATATCTTGGGGAATGACTCCTAGTTAGAGGAGGGGACCTTGGAAAGGAGCAGATGCGGTGGGAGCCCTAGGAACCACATGTCTGAACGCTTTGCCACAATTCTGACAGAGAAACAGCTTGACTATCCTGTCCTCTATGCATTTGAAAGAGGGCGCCTGCCTCACAGGCCCACCAGCATCTCAGAAAAACGCTGGGATTGGGGGGCAAGGACCTACAGGAAACACCTGGCTGATCAGAGGCAGGATGACATCAGACACATCGGTTCAAAACCCTTCTCTGCCACTTCCTAACTTTGGAAAAGTGAGTCTACCTCTCAGTTTCTTCATCTGTAAAATGGGGCTGAAAAATAAGTCCCGCTGCCTCTGTCACAGGGTTGCCATGAGGACCTAATGAGGTTGGGCCCAGGGATGTGTGGTACAGTCAACACTCCCTGTGGTAGCTGCAAATGTCTCAAGGAGACGGAGCTAGGAGGAGTCAGAGCCTCCTGGCCTCCCTGGGCAAGCTGCCTGCTTCCTGCTCTGGCTAGAGATTTCAGCACATCTGACAGGCAGGGCCAGAGCCAGAGGTCCCAACGTCCTCCTCCTCTGTCCCTTCCCTCTGCCACCCAATCCAATGGATTAGGGGAAGATATGGGCCCTGGGCTACCTTTTTTTGTAAATCAAGTTTTACTGGAACACAGCCACTGTCATTAATTTACAGGCACACCTCGTTTCATGGCACCTTTGCTTTACTGTTTCACAGATACTGGGCTTTTTACAAATTGAAGGTTTGGGGCAATCCTGGGTGGAGCAAGTCCATCAGTGCCATTTTTTAGCAATGAACTATTTTTTAATGAAGATATGTACACTGTTTTTAGACATAATGTTATTGCACACTTAATAGACTACAGTATAGTGTAAACATAACTTTTATATGCACTGGGAAACCAAAAACTTTCACGTGACTTGTTTTATCGCGACATTCGCTTCATTGCAGTGGTCTGGAATGGAACGCACAGTATCTCCCAAGTTTGCCTGTACATTCTGGCTATGCCTGCTTTGGGGCTACGATGGCAGGGTTCAGTAGGTATAAAAGAGACTGTGTGACTTGCAAAGCCTACGTATATATTTCCTACCTGGCCTTTTATAGAGAGAACTTGCCATCTCCTGACCTAGGGCACCAGGGCAGCCATGTACCCCCAAGCTGCCCAAGGGAGGGGGCCCCAGGACCCTTGGAGCCGCTTTCACCACTGCAGCCAGACCTCAGCTTTGCTCACCCCCGAGCCCACCCTAGGAACCAAAGGACAACAGTTAGGCTGCCCCTGTGGGCTGAGAGAGAGAGAGAAAGAGAGAAAAATAGTGAAAGAAAGTCAGAGAATAGTAAAGAGAGAGAGAAAAGGAGAGGGAGAGAGAGAGAGAGAGAGAGAGAGAGAGAGAGAGAGAAGCAAAACATGGCTTTAGCTGGGGTCTTGGAGGGGGCAGCAGCCTTGCCTGGCTCGGGCCTGGAATCAGGGCTACCACCAGGGGCAGGCCCAGGCCTGGCCAGCCAGGTAGGCTGGCAGCTCCCGGGGGACAGGCCGAAGCAGGGGGAGGACAGCACCTGGGCGGCCGCCTCCTCCTCCTTGCTGACCTCATTTTGGTTTCCTATCATATCCAAAATTAGTCCAATTTACAACCTCTCAGTCACAGGAAACTAAAATTGGTTCCTCCAGGCCTTGAGCCAGGATGGCATGGAGGCCTCAGCCAGCCTGGAGTCTGTGGCCGGAGCAGCTTAGGGAGGGCGAGGTACTGGGACTGGATCTCAGACAGGATGTGGAGCTTCCCTCCAGGGTCCTCCCGAGGCCTGACGTCAGGGGCAAAATTGGCTGGCGTTCCCTCAGGCCAACAAGCAAATGAGACCTGGGCACAGTGGGCATCAGTGGTTCCCAAGGCAGGAATCACAGGCCTTTTGAAGAGAACCAGGAGGGCCCAGATTGAGGCAACAGGCTAGCCCAGCAGCTAAGAAGGGGTCCGGGCCCCCGGCCTTCTACGTGAGAGGCTGCTCCATTAGCTGGGAACAAGGCAGTTCTAATAGCTGACAATGGAACTTATGTCCCACTGGTCAACGAGAATGGTCATAGTTCAAAGGATTTAGAGCCTGGAAGGGCTCAGCTGTGGGGAAATGGAAGGTTCTAAATGCCAAGATGAGAATAAGGCTTCCCTATGGTGGGGGAGAGGGCAACGTACTATCTGCTGAGAATAGGGGCCAGTCCTAAATCCATCGCCTAAGAGAGGGACTGACTACCTGCCTGGCAAGCTCAGACAGCTATTAAAAAGAAAATAGAAATTCTGTCTGACGTCCAGACCACCCTCATCAGAAAAGAGATGTTAGCTGGGGCTCAACAACCCAACCTCCAAGAACACACAATCCCAACAGCTGACAGAGGGACAGCCCGCTGACCAAGACTGGGACAGCCAGTGATGATGGCCGAGGTGAGGATGAACCAATGGGGACAGCCTGTCTGTTCATGGTGGGCTGATGTAACATATGGTGTGATGGTACAGGCAAGACTGGGGCAAGTCAATGGCTCACCTGATGGTCAAAAATGGAAGAGCTCAACCTCTGGGTCTAGAGCCATCTGCTGACTGTAAGAGGGAAGGCCTGGTGACAGATGAGTGGCATAAAACACAGGCTGAGAGTGGGCCAGCTCCCCAAGGATGGGATGGTCCAATGGCTGGACAGCCACAGGCCTGCTCCCCATGGAGGGGTGACCTGATGCTGAGATAGGGCTGCCAATCAAGGAGGATGGGATGACCCAAGGCCTGAAATGAAGTTGCCCTGGGGGCAGAAAATGGAATGTCCTGGTCACTGGTAAAGAAAGAGACTGATGGGGGCAGTAGCCAGAGGCTGAGATGCGACACTGTGTGGCTGCTACTTGTGCTCAATGGCAAGGACGATGGGAGTCTCGTGAAGCAATGGAATGAGCCAGGGGCCGAGGACGGCACCTCTGGGGGCAGCAGCGGGCATGCCAGGGGTCCCGCTGTCCACCCTGGCAGGGCAGGCCTGAGCTCACGCTCCGGCAGCCATGGGGCCATCACTCACTTGGACAAGTTGAGCTTCCCTGCGGCCAGGTGGCTCTGCACCGTGCGCCAGCGGCCTCTCCCCGCCTTGCCAACGCTGCCTGGCTCGCTGGGGGCAGTGCCGCCGCTCCTCAAGGCGTCCTCTCCAGGTGGCGGCACCGGTGCTGGCTTCTCCCCCAGCCGGCCTTCCCGCTCCACCGCCAGCCCCGCTGCAGCGGCCACTTTGGCGCCTGACAGGAGAGTGCCACTGGAGGCACGGGCGAGGCAGCCAGGTGAGGCACCCGGGCCAGAGGGGCACCGGGGGTGGCGGTGGGGGAGAGAGGGCAGGTCACACGTGGGGGTGGGGAGGTAAAAGAGGAGGAAAAACAATAACAGATAAAAGGAAGAAAGAGACAGTGAGAGAAGAGGAGAGGGACAGACGGACAAGAGACAGACAGAGAGAGAGAGAGAGACATCAGCACCGCAAATGCGTTAACAGCAGAGCCTGCAGAGAGGAGAGAGGGGGACCAGGGGGCCGGGAGTCGGGAGTCGGAAAACAACGCACCACACAACGGAGGGGGGCCCCTCCCCACCGCCTTGGGCAGGGGCGGCAGGGGTTGGGAGAGGGCAGCCACCTCCAACTCTATCCCACAGGACAACGAAGGGTTAACGACGGAGGAAGAGCGGGCTGTCCAGGCCAGGAGGCCCCCAGGCAGGGAGAGAGAGAAAGCCGTGTTAGTCAGAGTTCATCACCACTACCACCATTACCGCCATCACCGCCACCACCTCCACGACCGACCACCGACCACCACCACCGAGCAGCCAGGGCAGCAGCACACAGCAGGGAGGAAAGCTGAGCCACACCGAGAGGGAGGGACCAAAACGGGCAACCCCATCCTGACTGCACAGAGGGGGTGGGGCCACGGGGACCAGCTGGGGGCCGGTGTGGCCGTGGAGGGGGCTCTCCTGCGTGGCTGGCCCTGGGGGGTGGGGACAGGATAGGGGCAGGCAGGCGAGGGGGGGCAGGAGGGGTTGCTCGTCTCCATGGTCAGCCTGCCCATGGGGTGCATGGGTAGGGAAGTGGGGGAGGAGAGTAGGAAGGGAGAAGTGAGGGGCTGGGAGGGGGAGGAGGACGTGCGCGGATACTCGGTACATATGATCAAACCAGGTAAAGTCACTCACTTGAGGGACAGTCGTGGGTCGCCATAAGGGGCGTAGGGTGAAATGTTTAGAATAAACTCCTTGGGAGGGTAGGAGCTCCATTTCTGCTGCACTGTGCTCTCATTGTTATTCCAAAAGTCTCTGTCTAGATCGCTGGAGGGGCAGAGAGAGAGGGGAGAAAACAGGGAGATACAAGAAGAAACAAGAACCGCCAGTCCTGTGGGGCAGAGGGGCCGGGCTGGGCACACAGAGGGCAGGGTGGGCCAGGGTCAACTCCTGCAGGAGGAAGAGAGGTGGGCAGGCTCGCCGCCGACGCCCCTTACACGCACATACACACGCGCGCACACACACACTCGAGGGAGGGAGAAGCCGTGCAGAAAGGAGGCAAGCTGCAGGTGGGCCACTGGGGCCTCACACCCTGGGAAGCTGGTGGGAGAGAAAGATGGTGAGAGAGGAGGGGAGAGGGGACAAGGCCCCCGGGTGGGATGTGGTGGGGAGGAGGAGGAGGAGAGGGAGCTGGTTTCTGTCTGTAAAGGGCTGAAAGGTAGTCAGACCCTGCTGCCAAATTCCTGGGCCCCTCTCCTCTGGCCTCAGTCTCCCTGCCTGTCAAACCAGAAGGCTGGCTGTAACTATTAAGCCAGTCAGCTATCCTGCGGCAGGATGGAGGCCCCAGTTTGGAAAGATCCGAGCTTCTCCCCTTTCATCCACTTCCAAGGGACAGGCCCAGCTAACTGCCCGTCTTTTTCCTCTTCCCCTTGGCCTGAGGTTCCCAGCCTCTTCTGCTCTCTCCCACCTCGGGAAATGAAACCTTTACACAAGACGGGCAGGATCTCAGCTGAGCTGGAGACCCTCTCTGGCTCACTGCAAATGTGATGGTTGGGTCACTGCCCCCCTCCCCACAAAGAGAAGCATCTGCAGGCCTTCACGTTGCTGAGGGCATGACCAGGGTCACAGAGGCCCTTCAGGTCCTCTGTCCTGGGGCCTGTGTAAAGGGAGCCTGCCTTTCTCCGGGGGGACAGTGAGCAGACTCAGCCTCAGGCCCTTGCCGTGTACCTGGTCGGGCAGCCTTTCCCTGCGCTCTGTGCCTTTCCAAGGTGGAGCTGCTCGGCCTGGAAGGGATCTTCTGCCCCAGTGTTCCCACCCGCTCCTGCTGGGTGACATGTCGTATGGATGCACACAAGTCGTACGGAAGCTGCCAGAAGGCATGGCCTGGAAACCCCAGGAGCTGAGGACAAGTTTGACCTTGATTTCGGTTCTCAACCTCAGACTCAGAAACAAAGGAGAGAGAGTACAGAGAAGCTGGGCTTCCACCACAGGACTCCTTGGGCCTCCCTGCTGTGGAGAGAGTCTCTGTCCAGAATATACCTTGGAAATGTCTCACAGGGGACCCTGTGACCAGGGTTCAAAGCCAAAGACCTGAGCCCGCTCACAGGGGCAGTGAGGGCCAGGGATGCGAGCGGCAGGACCGGCCAGGCCCTCAGAGGTGGGAGGCCCCTGCCTGGGGAGGCTTCCTCCACAGAAGACCCTATTCCCACCAGAGACATCCTTTGGGTCCCCCTCCCAAGTGTAACAGAGAGATGGGGCAGTGGGAAGACTTCCTTTCTTCCCCGCCTCCAAATCTCCAAAGTCAGGGCCATCCAACCCTAGGTACCGGAGAGAGAGATTCACCCAGGGTCATCACTGCCAGGCTGGTTTCCCAGCCTATGTTCCAAGGAATTCCAGGGTCCCTCAGGTAGAAGAGGGGGTCTTAAATTAAATAAGTTTGTGCAACACTGGTTCCTTTAGTGCAGGACTTCTCACAGTCTTTAAGGTGTCGATGAATAGCAGTATCTCCAAGAGGGAGCTTAGTGTGCAGTGTTTCCCAAACTTAGTCGGTCATGGAACCTTTGGTTTGTGGAATAATTATTATTTATGGGGCATGGGTGCTTTGAGGAACACAGTTTGGGAAGTGCTGCTAAGGCATTCAGCTTCCCAGAAACTCTGACAAGCCAGTCCCTTTAAAGGAAGCCCTGCGGCCAGTGCGGAGATTGTGCAGTGGGTAAATCTTGCTTCCGGCCCCTCCCCTGGCTTTGGGCCCTGGCCAGAGGCAAAAGCCTAGGAACCTGGGGTACTAGACCTGAGTGGTGGCTTCCTTCCCCTGAGGCAGAGGGTCTGACAGCTCAGCAGGGTGGGAGGGGGCAGGGGTTGCAGGGCTGTAGACAGGTGGGGGACAGCCCACTGCGGCCCTCACTTCGTCTTAGAGCGCCCTCATGGGTTCGCCACGCAAGCTCTTGTGGGGAATCCTGTCCAGGACTCCTGGTCCTTCTCCACACTCCCTTGCCCAGGAAGTTATGGTCACCTGCCCGAGACAGCCCCCCTGGCCCAGACCATGGCTACAAACTCAGTTTGGGGCTTAGCCTGGAGGCGGCACAGGTGCTGGGCTGGCCCAGTGCTCCCCCCACATGGTCCCTCCGCCTTCAGAAAGCCTGGCGCCTGGGCTCTGTAACAGCCTGAGACCAGCCAGCTCTGGCTTTGAAGACTGGAGAGTGTGCAACAAAACCCAGCTTCAAAGGCTTCCCGCAGCCTCCTCAGGAGCCTCCTCCCACCCCCACCCTCAGCCTGGCCCACCTCTCCACTTACCCGCCCAAACAGACACACACCCAGCAGCTTCTGCGAAGGCCCCAAACAGGGTCAGAGCAAGAGATGGAAAGAGGAGGGGGCAAGGAGGGGCAGAGAGGGAAGGCCTTAGGAGGCAGGGAGAGGAAAAAGGGAAGTAGGAAGGGAGAACGGGAGAAGGGAGGACCAGGGAAGGGCAGAAGGACTAGGTGGGAAGGGGGCAGAAGGAAAGGGGTGGGGCACGGCGGGCCTTTGGCTGGCAGGATAAGATGGAGGTGCCCCCCAACCCTACCTCGGCCTGACAGCCTCCCCATGAAGGTCTGGACTCAACAGAGGAACAGGCTGGGGCCATTGGCCAGAGGGCAGAGTCCTCAGAGGGAGCCCCTATTTCCAGATCCCCCAACCAGGTGGGGCAAGGGGACTTCTTAGCAGTGGGCTGGCCCACGTGGTCCCCCGTGGAAGGCAGGACTCTCAGAGCAAAATGGGGAAACCCAGGTGAGTCAGAGGCAGCAAGACATGCAGAGGGCACCGGGGGTGATGGGGGAGGGCAGTGGCCCTGCACCCGGCCTGCCCTCCTTCCAGGTCACCCTGAGAACACAGATGGGGTCTGAGAAAAGAGCTGGAGAGCTGGGTGGGGTTGGGCACAATGCGTGTGATGTTTGGGTTGGATGGAGGAATCAGCAATCAGGGCTGAGGGCCCTGCAACATTGTGAGGAGGGTCTGAGGGGCACAGGCAGAGAAGGTACCCTGAGATGTGTGGGGGGTGTGGGGTGGGAAGAGAGCATGGCACTGGGGTGTTCGGTGCGGGGCAGAGGACCCGGACGACATGTGTGTGTGTGTGTGTGTGTGTGTGTGTGTGTGTGTGTGTCAGTGTGAGTGTGTCAGAGTGTGAGTGTGTGCATGTGTGACTGTGTGTGTGACTGTGTGTGTGTGTGTGCAGATCTGGGGAGGGGCAGGGGCTCCTCCCAGCTGGGCTGCCTGTGTGTCCCCACCCCAAACTCGCAGCCTGGCACCTACTTGATGGCCTTCTTCTCATTGCGCCCACGCCCTGAGTCTGGCGTGCCCACCGTCTCCAAGGAGTTCTTGTAGCGCTTGCCCTGTGGAGATAACACCAGGTCACTCCTGGGACATAGGGCTGCACCCTCCCTGCCTCCCCAGCATGCCCGCCCCCCACTCCTGGGAAGGAGAGTAGACTGGAGCCCAGCCTTGCCAACAAGGTCGGAGGCCAAGGTGCGAGGGTGTCACCACTGTGGGGTGCCAGCCCCACCAACACTTGCTCTTTGGTTGCCAGCTCCTGGGCCCCATTGAGCCCTAAGACCTGCCCTACCCCCTTGAACTGCACTCCATTCCTGATCCCAGAGGTGGGGCTCCTCCTGTCCCCCTGTCTCCTGGGGCTCTGGCCTGGCTCCCAGAAACACATCTCTCTCTGCCACAGACAGACGGCTCTCAGGCGCCTGGCCACGTCACACTGGCCACGTCACCACCCCCAGATGGTGGGGTGGCATCCTGCAGGGCAAGGTTGGCAGTGGCCCGTGATGTGAGCCTCAGGGGCAGAGAGTGCATGTGCCCAGTCCTGCCCAGGCTGTGTCTGTCATTGTCTGGGGGCTCCCTGGGGTCCTTGTACACAGGGGCTGGGAGGCAGGGCAGGGCCTGAGCACTCTCCTTTGTGGGAAAAAGCCTTGGGAAGAGAGACTGCTCACTGACTCGAAGGCGGGGGGCAGCCTGGGCCAGCCCCCAGAGTTCCTCACACCAGCATGAGTCGGGGCAGGGGAAGGGCAGGTGGGCACACCAGGTCCCTGATTAGTGGAAGGGCCCTGGCTGCAGCGGCAACTGGGCCTGCGCCTGGAAGGTGAGCACCATTCACCTTCTCGGTTTGGGTTTCTAAATTTAGCTCATGCAGAGCCTGGCACAGTTAACATTCCTGGCTGCCACCAAGTGTCCTCGAGCACAACTATGGGCCATGGGCAGAGGGGACGGGGGCTGTGCAGGGGCTGGGGCTGCCCCCACAGTCCATTCTCCCACTGGGCACTGGCCTGCCCCTGCCCAGCCGAGTGGGGACACACACACATTTCCCCAACACCCAGTCATGTGCACCAACACCACAGCCACAACAGTCAATTATTCTATTCTCCCTAAAGCAAAATAAAAGCCACACAGCCGCGTTTCCTGGCGCTCCTGCCAGCTGCAGCCCCTTCCTGGGCTCAGCCGCCTGTTCAGGGAGAACGGCAGCTCAGTGGTGCGCCCCTGAAGGGTGTATGGGGTGGGGGGGAGGGCCCTCATTCTGCCTCCAGAGCCCCTATGTCTCAGGGGTGCCAGGGTCCTGGTCCCAGCACTGCCCCACGTTCCGCATGTCACCCTAGTCAAGTCCCTTGCCCCCTGGCCTCTTTTTCTTCCTTTCTGAAATGGTGTGGTGTCACGGGATGGGCCCTGGGTCCCTCAAGCCTCAAGGTTCTCATCATAGATATTATTTTTCTCCTTACTTACTTCAGCTCCCACCCCTGGGAATGTGGTGCCCAACAGCAGGGACCGGATAGCCTCTAGTACTTGGTGTGGAACCTGGTACCCAGCAGTTCTCAAAACTATCAACTGGGAGCGCCTGTTAGTGGCCCCTCCCCCAAGGTCCAATCCCCAGGCTGTTGCTGCCTCTGAGCCAGAACTTTGAGAGTTAAAAAGCAGAGCTGCTGCATTCTCTGGGTCCACAGAAGCTGCCCTCGCTCAGCTCCATCTCTGATCCTTCCCATCATTACCCAAAGTTCAAATCCCAAACAATGCCTAGTTCCAACGGGGATAATCAGGGCCTAGAGCCCTCCGTGGCAGTCAAGGGCCCTTTTTGGACAGGACCCTCAGGCAGGAGCCCTGCCCCCACTACTCTCCAGCACTTCAGTGTGGGGCCGCTGGTGAGGGTCCCCCAGCCCTACCCCTCACCTCCTCTCCTCTTCCTTCCTAATCTTGGCAGAAGACTGGCCCTGATAAGCACTCTCTTCTAAGGCTGGTTAGCTGTCCGTTCTCAAGGCCAGCCATGGCTGGGGTGGGCTGCCTGGCTCACCCAGGGCCGCTCTCCTTCCTTCCACAGTTCAAAGAACCCTTCCCTCAGGTGGCAACTATCACTGCAGCAGGTGCTGGGGTGCTATGGAGGACAGGAACCAAGGACAGGATTTGGGGGGGGGCGGGGGGAAGTTCATGGGGCAAGCATAGGAACCTCAGCCGGGGTCTAAGAGACATCAGACAGCTTCTAAGCAGCCTATACCATCAGCCTGCTCATCAGGGAGGGAGGTTGGCCAGGCTGATCTGGAAAAAGCCAGCTGGAGATTAAGGAAGTTATTAATGTTTAGAAATGTGATCTGGGCTGTCAGGGTATCACATCACTGCTGCTGAGGGGACAGGCAGGCAAGGAGAGCTCAGCAACTGTGCAGGGCACATTTAAAAGCCCCTTCCATGCAGCAAGGAGACAGCCTGGGCAAAAAGCTCCCTGGGTTCTGTGACCTGGGGGTAGGGGAGGGATGGTGGCAGGATTGAGGGCTTGGCAGCTCAGAGGAGCAAGTCAAAAGGGCAGGCTGTGGTCTGGACCCCTGGGAAATTTCCTGAAGCTGGGAGGAGGGGCTGGGACCAGGGGAGGTTCTGCATCTCTCAGCTGCCCTCATGCTACAAAAGCTGTCAGCTTTAAACTCCTGTCCCAGGTGAGGGAGGTTGGGGGTGAGGCTCTCACCACACACACACACACACACACACACACACACACACACACACACGCTCTGGAGCACTTACCAGGGTCAGTTCACTCAGGGATATGATGAGATGATCCCCAATCCACTATGCAGGGGTGAACAGACACACACACACTGCACCAGTACCCTCAAAGTCCACGCGCTCAACACAAACACCAGCACTCAAGGTCCCCAGCAGCATCTGCTCATACATCTACCCCTGCCTTATAATACAGACAGACAGACAGACAGACAGACAGACAGACAGACAGACAGACAGCCTAACAGGCACAACAAGACGTGCAGGGCTGCAGCGCGGGCTCAGCCACTCCTACGGCCTCTGAGGACACTCACAGACGTAGAGGCACGTGGCCAAGCCCCACACTCCACCTCCCCTGAAATTCTGAGACAGACGCAGCCACAGGAGATCCAGGAACAATGCAGGAC
This sequence comes from Rhinolophus sinicus, assembly GCF_036562045.2. Lineage (NCBI taxonomy): Eukaryota > Metazoa > Chordata > Mammalia > Chiroptera > Rhinolophidae > Rhinolophus > Rhinolophus sinicus. Next base: position 157,591,486 of record NC_133756.1, read on the forward strand.
AGCCAGCCTGGCTCCACCTGAATGCAAGGAGCCACTGGGTCCCAGCACACACTCTGAAGGAGCTGCTGGAAGTTGTATATCCCAGGATGGAGAGTCACGCTCCCAATTCCCGAGTTTGCCTTTCCTGAAGGAGGCACGCTGGGTCCTCATCACGGGGCATCTGCCCTTTCTCTTCCATAAGAGTGGGGCGTGAAGCCCCGCCCCCACATTGCTGCGGCCACAGCCCTCCTCCCTGGGAGAGAATGAATGGGGCTCCCAGATTAGGTACCCTGCCCCCACTCCTACCGTTCTCAAACTGGGGGATGGAAGGTACCTGCCAGGGACTCTTTCGCATCTACCCCCAGGAAAGGTCCCACACCTGGGAGGCCTCCCTGCCCACCTTCGGGGATGTCCTTCTGCAGACCCTCGAAGTGCCCACCGCATTTCTGGGCTGGCGCGGCAGGACTGGATACGAGTGAGGGTCTCCTGGGGCGACCACCCGCGGGCAGCTGTGGGCTACGCGCGGGCGGCTCAGCCCGGCTCCCCCTCCCGGCGCCCTCAGTGATGAATGTCCCTCCTGACGGTCTCGTTACTTATTAATGGCCTAATCCTGCGCGTTAATTCTCCAGCTCTCGTTAAAAATGAAAAGAAGCGGTTTGTGCTTGTACAAACCCTGAGAACCAGGATGGATGTGCGGGCGCTGGGGGCGGGGCGGGGCGGGGCGGGCGCCGCCGCCTCATTGGCCAGGAGACACGCTCGACCACGCCCAGCCCTGAGGGAGGGCAGCGGACCGAGGGGAGAGGGCTCGATTCTCAGTCTGCGCGTGTGTGCCTGCGGCTTTTTCTGCGGGAGATGGGGCGTGTGTGCGTGGAGTTGAGAGCGTGTGAATGCCCATGAGACCCATGTCTGTCCGCGAATGTCCGCAGGTGTGTGGCTCTGGGTGTCCACGCAGACATACGGGGCCAACATCTAGGCAAACGCAGTGCCTGCATGCCGCTGTGAATTTCTAGCAAGTGTGCCTGACCATGTGAGCAGGTGGGTCATCTGCACACGCCCTTGAGAGCGTTCAGGAGCCTGTAATTGTGGGGGGCGGGGTGCAGGGCCAGGCCCCGCCCCCGGACCCTCAGGAGCCTCACCAGTTTGCGCTGACACCAGTGGCAGAGGCCGCAGAGGACGACAGTGACGCTAAGGCTGACGGTGATGATGGCAGAGACCAGCACGACATCGCGGGTGGGCGCCCCTGGGGAGGACATGCACAGGTCAGACCCTCATTGGCCAGAGCCAACCACCCTCCTTTGGCCCAGAGCCCCCTAGAACAACCACGATATCTTTCCAACTGTCCCCCACACTGGGAGCTCTGAGAAAGTTCTGCTGGTTCTTTCTGGCTGGCTGATCCTGGGACGTCTCTTTGCCTCTCTGTGCCTCAGTTTCCTCATCTGTAAAATGTGGGAATTGTACTGGTTGGCATCTCTCCCGGTCTCTTCCTGCATGGGTCCTGTGTGAGCCCATGGCATTTATACCATCATCCAAACTTGACGTCTTTAAAAGGAGAGGCCAAGTGTGCCCCTAGCCCAGCCAGGCTTCGCAGGCCCTTCAAATCCCTCTAAAACAGCCACTGTTTCTTTAAGGCCTTCCTGCTGAGCACAGTTCCATCCCCTCCAGTTCATACTCTGAGCCACAACGCCACCTGAATTTGCCCAAATGGTTATCATTAGCTCTTACAGTCCCTCTGAGGACATGTGCCCTATGGGCACTAACAGACACTCTTAAGTATCTGGCCGAGACTCAACAGCCACGTGTACCGTCAAAGAGGAAATCTCTGGAACCCTCTGATTAGTCCTCACCTCCTTCAGCCCAACTTTCCTTGGGCTGGAAGTCCACCCAGCTGGCCTCTGCACCCCCCACCCCCCATCCCTTAGTCCCTGAGCTCATTGTTTGCAATCTCCTACATGCTCACAGGGCAGCCCAGCAGCTTCCATTCTAAGTAAGAGCTCAGGGGTCCTAGACTTCAGGAGTGGAAATCTTCATGGACCTGCCCTAGGAGGAAAATCCCAAGTTTCGGTGCAAATCCCACCTCTCGCTCTGTGTGTGGCTTTGCATGAGTCACATAACCACTATTTTCTTTTCTGCAACGCAGAATAAACCTTCTCCCTACCTTCTCACAGGTGGTTTGTCGACATGAGCCCAAACCAAATGTAAGGAAGGCAAAACATGACCAGAAGTGATCATGTGGGGAGTTGAGTGAGCATGGCAGAGATTACATGTGCACTGTAAATATGTATGCACTGAGATGTGTCCTCAAGTCAAGGAGACGCTGTTTATTTACAGAGGAGCCTGTGTGGGCTTTTTGGTGCCAGTGATGCTGGTAATTAAGAGCCAACGATAGCTGTCTGGTCCTGGTTCCTGTGGTTTCAGCTTCTGGCCTCCGGTCTCTCTTGTTTTGCTGTGGGGCCTCAGGAGCAGGGCCAGAGGTCATCACAGTTCTCAGGACCTTCAGGACTCCCTCCCACTACCACTCCAGTGCCCTGGGCACCTGGTTCGCTACCTACTCTCCCTAGAATCCTGCTTGGGTCCCACTTCTCCCTTCCCAATTTCCTGAGCCTTCCAGCTGTGGGAAAAGGCCACCCTCACCTGGTCCCCACCAGCCAGGCCATTTAAACTTCCCATCTACCTGCCAGGCCAATTCAACTTCCTCTTGTTCGGAGTCCACAGCCTCAGCCCCCAGGAAGCCCCTGTAACCAATTCACTGTGAACCTCAGGGCCCACAGCACCAGAGAGCTCTGACTTGGACAATCTGCAGATGCCAAAGAACTGGCCCAGCCCTTCCCTTCCCCAGGTGGAGGAGCACATTTGCTAATGTTCTCAGGCCAAATGAGACGCCTCCATTTTTAACCTCCAGACTTTTGGGGCGTGGGCAGGACAAATGGAAAGAGTGATGGCCATAATGCCACAGGACATGGCCCCAGGGCCCCAGGATGCAGAGCTGTGGTAAGGAGATGGGCTAGTGTGCCTTCCGGGAAGGGGGCCTACACTTTTTCCAGCTCTCTCCACAGGAACTGCCCCTGCCACACTGGAAGGGTCTGGGGGTGTCATTGGGGTTGTTGAACTCCCTTTTCAATAAAGTAAATTTCACGCTTGGGCTGAGCTTTCTTCAACCACTATCTATTGAGAATCTACCATGAGGCAGAGGGGACAGGCGAGAAATCAGCTAATTATTTCTTAGTATGTTGGATGCCCCACAACCAGCGAGTGGCAGGACACCAGCTTAGGGCTCCAGGCTCCAAAGTATCTGAGAAAAGACCCAAGTGTGAGTATAGCCGCTGCCTCTTTTTAAAAATTATATATATACAGAGGGTGCCAAAACAATATATACACATTGTAAGAAAGGAAAAAACTGTATTAAAATTGTAATACTCAATATACACAGATAACAAAAGATGAATACAAGTCATGTTTGACTTCTGCAATTGCAAGAGGTGCTCAAAGTGGTTACTATCAGCGTCCAGACACTTCTGATTACGGTGAACTACTGCTTGAGCAACGTTGACCAAAGTGTCCACTTGTATACATTTTTTTGGCACCCCCAGTATATATATATATATATATATATATATATATATATATATATATATATATATATATATATATATATATATATATACTTTTAAATTGATTTTTCAATTATAGTTGACAAGCCTCTGTTTCTCAATCACTCAGGTCTCCATTTTCACCTTTATAAAGATAAAAATGGCATCCACTCCATGGGATTATTGCTAGCACTCCATAGACAGGTATTATTACTAGGGTTGTTGGTGTCAGTTTTGTCACAGGTGTAAACAGAGGGCTCTGGGAGCACAAATGAAGAAATGAAGAAGTGATTGCTGGATGAGGGAGCTATCTGGGAAGGCTTTCCTGAGGAGGTGGTATTTCGTGCAGTCTGGGGCCTGGGGGTGAGGTGAGGGTAGGCCATCTGGGCAAAGGGAATAGCAAGAGCAAGGGGGAGGTAAGAAGTGTCAGGCACATTGTCTGAGGAGTTGGACTAGCTTATGGGGTGTGAAATATGAAGAGCAGGCTGGGAGTGAGAGTAGGGAATGAGAGATGGGAGTCTTTTAGGCTGAGGCGCTTGTGTTCTGTAGGCCATGGGTGTCATGGAAAGTTTGTGAGCAAGGGAGGGGCAGGCTCAGAGGGGGTATTAGCAAGCTCGCGATCTGCTAGTTGTGCTGCTGTGGTCGGAGGCCACACTCAGGTGGGCTCCTCACCACACACACACCTCTTGGCCATGGGGCAGTTCTCAAAAGGGCACCTCCCTGGAGCTCCCTCCTCTCTTTGCCACACAAGGTCCTTTTCAAAAGCTGCTCACCAACCTCTGCTGTAGGCTGGAGAGCCCCTGAGGACAGAGCCTGTCAATCCCAGAAGCCAGTGGGCACCCTCTGAATGGTCTCCAGAGCCCCAGGGAATGCCCATCTTAAGCAGTTAGCTTTCTGTGTCATGCAGAATGAGCACTGGGCTTGGAGCAACAGGCTGAGGCCCTCTTCTGGCCACTAAGCAGCTGTGTGGCTGTGGGCAAGGTGTTCAACCTCTCGGACGTCAGTGATTTCGTCTGTGGAAGAACTGAGCCTTCCTTGCTCTGACGATGCGCAGGCGTCCTAGGGGTTCCACATGAGGTAATAACTTAGTCTTCACAACAACTACTGAGGTAAGCATTACGGTTATTCCCATGTTACAAATGGGGAAACCGAGGCACAGAGGGGTCAAGTACCTTGTCCAAGATCATTCAGGTGGGTGGTGGAGCCATGGTTCAAACGCAGGCAGTCTGGCTCAGTCTACACTCTTTGCTTTGTGTGCTCTTGGGAACTCCTAGAGTTCCTGCGGATATGAAGGTGGATGCTAAGTAGACAAGGCTGTGGTCCCTCAAGCCCTCTTTAACCAAAACAGCATCATTTCCCTGGTTTACATCTTGGGCTTTTGCAGACAATTCCACTTGAAGAAAGGGATGTGTTGCTAAGGAAAGTTGAGCCCCTCGAGATCGGTGACCCTGGGATCCCCTGCAGCATGGGTGGATGCCATCATCTTTCAAGCAGCTGACCCACCAAGATGCCCAGCTCCCTAGCACCCCTCAGACAGCCCTTGAAGCCAGGGTGAAACAAACGCTTGTCATTGCAAATTGCATTGTTGGTTGCTGTGAACAAACGTGAACAATGTCCTCGGGCAACACGTGACGCTGCTGTCAAGGGGAACAAGCATGTTCTCACCTGCCAGCCAGAGTGAGACCATTCCCAGAGCACAGAGTCAGGGTCTCAGGCTGGGAGGGACCACGGAAGTCATGGGGTCAGGCCTCATCAGTGCACAAACCCCCTGGGCAGCCCTGTGGGTGACAGGAAGCCGCTTCTTCAGGAGGCAGGCCCTCCATGGATGGGCACTATTAGCGAGGGCTGCTGTGCCTTGCACTGAGCTAACTCTGTCTCCCTAGAACTTTCCCTCATGGTCCTAAGCTTGCCCTCCAGAGCTGGTGAAAACAAATTGGCTCCCTTTGCCACATGACAGGCCTCCAAATCTTTGCCGACGGCTCTCATGTCCCCTTCTAGTCTTCTCCAGGCAAACCTGCCCCAGCCCTTCTAAACCCTTCCTCTGATGACATACATGGTTTCAAGTCCCCTTAGCGTCAGCAAATTAACATTTGGGGAAAGAAAATATTGCAGCCCTAGTCAGCCTTTTGACAGGGCTGACTTCCACGACCTATCCTTGGGCAGAGGAGACATCCTGGGTCCCAGGGGTGAGACCCAGACAAGGGCAGACGGATGACATCGGGAGACCTGGGAGGCAGGGTGAGCCAGGAGCAAGGAGAACCAGGCCTCCTGGGTCCAATCCCAGGGGTGTCCTGGGAGTGAGGTGTGAGCTCAGGCACATTGCTGCCCCCTGCCCTGGCCTATGGCGGGCACATCAGCTGATCAGAGCTCAAGATTACTGATGAGCTGATGGAGTCCTTTGGGCAGAGCCTTTGCCAGGTCCTGTGGGCAGAGCCTGTGCTCCTGACCATGCCATTCCCCAAGGAGCTCTCAAGGTAGAGCCTGTGTGCTCCAGGAGGCAGCCCATGTCTGAGGTGGACAAAATGCTCACACACAGTCTTCCCCTCTAGTATGTCAGCTCCATGAAGGCCAGGCTTGCTATCTTGTTCACCACTGTCTTCCTAGCACCAAGGACAGAGCTGTACAAATAGTAGGTGCTCAATAAATGCTTGTTGAAAGAACGAGTAAGGAGGAATCCCAGGCCTCTAGGGATACTGATAATGACAGAGGCTACCATTTATTAAGCATCTGCGGTATACCAGGTTACAGGGTCCATGAAGGCAGGGGCTGTATCTGCTTTGCTCATTCCAGGATCCTCTATGACAGGCTGACACATGGGAGGTACTCAGTGAATATTTGTTGAATGTTCAATTCTTGCATACGTCATATGTTACCTTGCTTGTCACCCAAACAAGATGGGGAGAGAAGAGATGGGAGAGGCTGCAGTGACAGAGTTTGAGAACCTCTCTCTTTTACACACACACACACACACACACACACACACACACACTCACACACCAGGACCCCTTCCGTTCTTCCCCTATGCCCACCTTTGCCTGACAAGCCCTGACTTTTCTAGACCCAAATAAAAAGCACCTCTTTCAGGAAGCCTTCCATAATCTCCTCAGTGGGAATTGACTTCTCCTGCCTCTGAGCCCCCCTCACCCTGTGCCTGCACCCTTCTTTTAGGGTTCAGTGATTAAGTGCTAGGGCTCTGGACCAGACTGTCTGGGCTCAAATTCTGGTTCTTACTCTTCCAAGCCATGTGACCTAATCTCTGCATGCCTTGGTTTCCCCATCTGTAAATGGGAGCTAATAATAGTACAGGCCTCGTAGGACTATGGTGAGGTTTAAAGGAATTAGCACATATAATGCGCTTAGCACAGTGCCTGACACAGAATAAATAGGCAATAAATGCTAGCTAGCTATTATCATAGCATTACCACGTCTTGCTTGGTATGAGAGACATCTAGGGCATGAAGTGTTGAATGAAATACTGAACTAGATACACATCTCGTTTTCCCCACAGGCAGAGGCCAGGGTCATGTCCCACTCCATTCTGTGCATCCTCCCCCCACACACTGCCCAGGGCCTGATCAAAATCAAGCATCCCTGAGTGCCTATGGCAGGGAATGGGGAGGGCTGAGGCAGGTGTGGAGTGCGGGGGGAGGTGTGTGTGTGGGGGCGTTGGGGGACAGCTGGAAGCCAGGCTGGACTTCAAGTGTGAACTGCAAACCTAACCCCGCCCCTTGCCAGGGCTCTGCCCCCACTCCCAATTCCTTCTCATCTCCTCAGCAAGCCATGATTTATGGATAAATAGAATCAAACAGGGCGGCTGGCTGCTGAGAGGCCCAGGGGAGCTGCTGGAGACGGAGTGAACTTCTGCAAGCAGCTCACCAGCTGCCCAGGGGGACGGCAGGGCCGCCAGAGGAGGAGCAAGTACCCTCACAACACAGGTCACAGACACTGACACCCCATGGCTGGCTGGCTTGCTCGCACACACGCACTGTACACGCCACAGAGACTCCCCCGTGGCACAGACACCCATGCTCACACTCACACTCATACACGTGCATGGTCACCCATAGCCATGGCCTGAGCAGTTGCCCAGCCCATTCTGCCATCCACGTGGTCTATGTGTTCATACATTGCCTCTAGCCTGGAATTCTCTTCTTGTGTCTGTTACTTGTCTGTCCATCTGAGGCAGAGCAATGGACAGGAAGCAGACTTAGAGGCAAAGGACCTGGATTCCAGTCCCACCTCTGCTTCTGGCCCGTGACCCTGGCATGGCCCGCTCTGGACCTCAGTTACACCTTCAAAGGATGACAACCCCTAACCTCCCTGGCTGGGGTCCTGTCAGGATCAAATGACAGCTCACATTAATTGAGCGCATGCCTTTTATGGCAAACACTGTGCCAGGAAGTGTATAAGCACCATCTTGTATGGTCTCCACAACCTTGTACCTCCATGATTCCTATTTCACAAAGGAAGAAACAGGCATGGCGAGTTACGGCAACTTGAGCCCGTCTTTCACACAGCTCCCGCGGCCTCTGAGCTGAAGGGTGTGACCGCATTCTGTAATACACTACACTGTGTGACCTAGCCACCCCCAACTTTTCTCCTTCCTTCAAGAAGGCCATCTTTCACACCTGAGGCTTTACATAAGCTGTTCCCTCTGCCTGGAATGCTCTTCCTTCTATTCTCTACCCTCAAGATCCCTAGACAAAGATGGCCTTTATTCCCTCCCCCATTTCTTTCTGCTTCCCCTGTAACTATGGCAATTCTTCCTTGGGTTAATAATGAACAGTCTGTCTTTTCCTTACTGGGAGCACCTGGAGGGTTGAGACCCCAGATCACGCATCTCTGTAGCCCAAGATCTGATACACAGGAGAGGCTGGAGAAGTAGGTGCTGAACAAATGGCGTGAAATTATTCAAGGTCCCAGGTAAGCCTACCTCTTCCAGGAAGCCCTCCCTGATGGCAAGTGCTCACAGCAGTTTCTTCCTTTTCCAAACTTGAACCGACCCTCTGTCCAACCCCCTTTTCTTGGGAGTAGTCTTGTTCCCCAAGCAGGACCAATGGGGTTAGGTCCTATCTCCCCACTGTTCAGGGTCTCCCACAGCCCACAGTCCATAGCCCAGGGCACAATACATAGAAGCTGCTGGACACACTGGAAATCTGTGCACATAGGCTCTTTTCCCCAGAATTCACTTGCTCTTACACTCTCAGATGGTGACATGTACATTCCTCATAGCTAGCCCTTCCAAAGTTGTCCCATAACCCCAACACCCTCCCAAACTAGACTGCTCCCCTCTTTTGGGTACCCCCAGATCCCAGGCCCTTATGCTCCTTTCCAAGTGCCTTTAATCACAGTAACTAATGTACGCTCAACACTGAATCATGTTCACAGTTTTCAGCACCTTTCTGAAGGTAAATATTCTTATGCTCATTTTACAAAGAAGAAAACTGAGGTTCAGAAGGGTTAAATATTTGTCCGAGAGCACACAGCAGAAGAGACGTAAAGGCAGAATTGAACTTGGAGTCTGTAAGACTCCAAACCCTGCAGCTCTCACGCTGTTCTACCCTCTGGGAGCTGAGCCTTGAAACAAGTCACTCTGAGGAAAGCAGGAAGAACAGAAAGAAACCGAGTGAGCACAAAATAAAGAGCAGCTGAGGAAAGGGCTTACACTTCCCCAAGAATTTTACCAAAGAGAGCTATGCGCATTTACCCCAAGCACTTCAGAGATCTCTTTCACACACACCTTTCCCTGGGCTCCTTTCTCCCTCCACTGGCCCAGCCCTTGGCCTCAGTAATGTACTTTCATTAGAGAGAGGTTCAGTCCACCTAAAGCTCTCAAAACAGGTTGGGGGTTGAGCAGCTGGGGCTGGACAGAGTAGGAGCAGGAAGAAATGGAGGGAGGGGTGCCTGAGGACTTGCCTAGGGTCCTCTCTCTGGCGCTGACTAGGGTTCAACTACTATTTCATGATGTTGGGGGTGGTTGGGGCTACATCTGCCAGAGTGTTCCCATCCTGATCCCTTCTCCCACCTGATTCTGCACCAGGATATATCATGCCCCAGTGCCTCCCCCATCCTTTGGTGGTTGCAGGATGACGTTCCAGGTAGAAAGCAGTGAAAGCTGGAGTTACAGGTTTCCATAGGAAGCAGCCCTCCACGTGCATGCTGAGCAGTTGGAAATGGAGGAAAGTGGGAGGGCATTTACAAGTGCAAAGCCTACCAGCACTAGGGCTATTTGGGCATGGGAAGGGGGGCACCTTTTGTGCCTATCCCACCTCCCGCTCTCCTCCCGACCCAACACACACACACACACTCACACACACACACAAACTCACAGAGAGAGAGAGAGAGAGAGAGAGAGAGAGAGAGAGAGAGAGAGAGGCATAATTGGAGAGAAAGCAACAGAAAACCAATGAGCTAAACTCTGAACCCCAGACAGCCAGTCAAAGCGCCAGACCTCCTGTCATGATGGATTTTTTGCCCTCTTTCTATTCTAAAATCCTTGCTCCAGGCCACCCACCTTGGGAATGGGGGCAGCTTATTTCTTGCTATAGGAAAAAGAAAATAAGACGGGCCAGTAGAAGGAAAAAAGAGAAAGAAGGGAAGGAGAGCCAGGCACTCGTTTCACAGGAAAGCTGGGCCTTGGCCCTACCCCCATGCCCTCCGGACAGTCTCTGAGTGTCCTTCAGAAAGCAGCAGAGGCAACCACAATCCCTCCAGCCTCACCCGGAGCAGGAACAAGGCTGGCAAAAGAGGAGGCCTGAGGGGAATTGTTTTGGAAAGTTACAAGTAGCTGAAAATAGGGGCTTAGCACGAGCAAGTCTCCTCAACCTTGACTGTAATAAAAACAGATAATGCGTGAGTGAGCTAGGGAGAAAGCGCTGGCAGGGGCCGCAAAGGCCTGCTGGATGCAGACAGTTTAGAATTCAGAGGAGATGCCAAGTGAGTAAACAGCGAATGAAGGATTATCCGGATGGGCCAGGAGCTGTTCCAGCAAGAAATTGGACGGGGACATGTCAGGATCCACAAGCATTCCGACTCCTCATCAGGGAGTGGGGCCTGGCGAGCTACCCGGGCCTCAGCCATGCCTTCTCTACCTCTGCTCTCTCTTCCAGCAGAGACCACGGCCTTGGTAATCATTGCTCACATTTGTTCAGTACAGAACAGTTTACAAAGTGCTCCAGACTTTACCGAGGGTTTCACATCTATTGTCGTGTTTAATGGAGGTGATGGGGTATCTTCTCTCCGGTGACTCCCTCCACTCACCACAGCCACCCCCACTTCCCACAATTCCTGGCTTAGGGAAACCTGGTGCATCTGGATTCAGTAGTCAGCCTCCAAAAAGGGGAGGAGGAGACAGGCCATCTGCAGACCCCAGAAAGCTGCTGAATCTGGAAGTAACCAGGGTCACAGCCATTTAGGATGAATAGGGCCAAGTGCCAGCTCTGAGCAGGGAGCCCAGGTTAAAGGGTGTCCAGCCAGGAGTTAGCCTGGAACCTCCCATCCTCCCCAGCCACCCCTATCTCAAAGCTGATGAGCTTCCTGGCAGCCAGGAAAACAATCATGTCCGTCAGAGCAGCAGGAACGCACATGGAGGGCCTCTACACCATGAGTGTGGAGCAGGGGCAGGATCAGGGACGTGTGATGATGAACTGCAGGCCTTGACCACTAGTTACTCCCATGAATAATACATTGTTGTGCCTTGGCCTAAATCAGCATCTTACTGTTATTAATAATACACGGCTGCAAAGACGCTGGGGGTGGGGGAATGGAGTGCAATATTTTATTCGAGGATCTCAGAGCACTTAAGAGTTCCTCATGCTGATGACTCAATTTTACCTCCCTAAGTCATAGGTTTCCTTACAGGCCAGGGCACCTCTTCTACCCTGACACCCTCCCACCTAAGGTTGGGAGTCATATTCCATCCTGAGATTCAGACTCGACCTGGGCTTTTGGTGGGGGAGGGGGTACACTTAATCTTCACCAGCTTGAGAGCGCTCAGGGATGCAACATAGTGTGAAGCAGCTCCCAGAGGTGCTTAGGAAGGAGGGGGATAACTAGTGGGAATCCAGTTGTGGGAGAGATGGATGGAAAGCGATCACTGGGGATCTGAGTCCAGTTCTGCCACCCATTGTGTCACTGTGGCTGTGTGACCTTAGGCAACTAACTCAATTCTCTGGTCCTAAATTGCCTCGTTAGAATATAGGGTGTCTGAGATTCCCTATCGGAGGTGCCATTCTACCATATTTTAGGGTATCATTTGCATGACAAATATTAAGACAGAGCAACCAAGCTCGTGTCCCTGAGCTCTATCCACGGTACTGAAACAGCTACCGGGCGGCTCTGCCTCTGTCCTTGGTGCTGAAACAGGACGCGGTCCTGGGTCTGAGCACTCCTCCAGGCCACCCTTTGCATTGCTCCCGACGAGCGGGACCTTTTTCAGAACTGCATCACAGTGGACCCACCTTCCTCTGTCAATTCCTCCCTGATCAGCCCCAAGATGAAGCCCCGCCAGCAACCAACCGACTTCAAGAGCTCCCTTTACCCGGTGAGGTCCTCCGATGCCGAGGACCCCAGTCAGCAGGCCGACTCGAGACAAAAAGAGCCTCCCAGCGCCCGTAAGTGCCATATTCCATTTCCTCAAGAGGAGCCTGCCTCACTGCCTCCTGGAGGCTGGCGCGGGTACTGCGCTCAGAGCAGGAGCACAGAAGGTCCCCAGGGTGGGGCTGGGCGAGTGGGGGTGGGAGCGGCAGACGGTCTGGCCCCTCGCCGCCCCCTCACTCCTCCGGGGGCAATCTGGCGCTCCGAGCTTGCAGTGCTGCCCAACACTGGCATGCTCGCTACAGGCTGTACGTGATCCGGCAGCCTTGGGGCGCCATGCTGCCTGGTACACAGTGAAGACTCAACCCAGGTGGCCAACCCAGACCAGGCAAAGCTCCCTCCTCCAAGATGAGTGGGGTAGACACATTTAAACAAACACAACCTTTTCTCCCAGTACAGGGCCAGTCCTACCAAGAGAACATAAAGGCCTGTAACACCCCTCCCCCAGGGCAGACGCTCCCTACTTCACACCCACCCAAATAAGAAATTTGCCCACAGCCCCTCCTTAGGAAAAAGTGGGGTGTGGGGGAGAAGGCCACAGGGGCAGCCTACTTCTGTCCCTCCAATCCACAGGTAAGGGTTTTTTGAGAAGCAGATCTGTTTGGTGTTTCTAGGGACGGCTTGATATTAGCCTCACTGGGTGTAAAAATTTGCCTCCTTCAAAAAAAAAAAAAAAAAAGCAAAACAAATAAAACCACCTGAAGACAACAATCAAAATCACAGCTTCTCTGGATCCAGGCAGGGAGTAAAGATAATAGCCTTTAATTACAGTAGATACTATGGCTAATGTCATTTATTGAGCACTTACTATAGGCCTAGCACTGTGGTAAGAGCTCTGCAAACATTATCTCATTTAGTCTTACAAGCCTCCTGAGGGGAACGTCATGATCAGTATCCTACAGAAGATGAAAGTGGGGTTCGTAGAGGTGAGGTGACCACTCAGAGTGGTGCATCTGGTGAGTATTGAGACTGGCATGGGAAACCACTTCTGTCTGCCTTTGTCAGCTGAATCTACCTCATCATCCTTCCATGTTCCAGAAGGCTTGCTGCCCCTTAGGTGTTTCCAAGACCACCCATCTGTGTACCATCCTCACATCTCAGCTGAGAGACACATGGAGAAAGACAATAATTCCTCACATACCCACAGCACTTTACAGCCTGCAAAGTGCTTTTATAGCCACTGTCCAAATCAACCCTCATGATACTGAGGCCCTCTTCTCATCTTACAGGAGAGAAAACTAAGGCTCAAAGGAATAAGTGGCTTGTCCCAAGTTACACAGTAAGTAGTGGAGCAACTCAGATGGAGATGGTGGGACTCTAGCCCAGTGCTCTCTGCCCTTTTCTCCAAGGCTGGGGTCCTTGGAGCAAGCCAGGGAGGGGGTCCTAAGGGCCTTTATCTCCTGAGGGGCTTCCTGAGCCCCTGACCTGAGCTACTTCCCTCCCACTACTCCCTAGGGCCCATCAGTTGGCTCAGCTCTAACTTGGAGTCTCGACGTCTCACTCTAAATGAAATTTTTTTCCAGGCAATTACTTCCTGCTAATTAGGAGGCAAGGCTGCCAGTCCCTGGGCCCTGGGCTGACCCCTTTTCTCAAGTCACAGGGGTAGGGGTACAGGGTAGCAGCACCAGCCACAGAAACTGCCTGGGTCGGCCCCATCAGCTGAAGGAGGCCAGGAAACTTTTGAGGGTGGGGGCTGGTAGAGGAGTAAGGAGCCCGAAGGAACTGGAGGAAGGGAGGCGGGCTGCTGGGGAGGGAGGGACTCTGAAGTGGGAAAGAGACAGGGGACAGGAGGCTGGAAGAGCCTCGACATGTCATGCAGAGTAAGAGAGAGAACTAGGCTCGGGAGCAGCTGGGGGAGCCAGGAGGATCCAGGGAAACCAGGACATGTGTCACATTGTAGGAAGGAAAAAGGAGGAATCACAGGAAGCGAGAGACAGAGGAGGAGGGAGAGACCTCCCCTCTGCCCAGGGAGAGGAAGGAAGAAAACACCCTGGAAAATGGTCAAGATGACAGAAGTGGAAGAGGCAGAGAGGGGGAGATACTGGGAAACTCCAGGAAGGGGAAGGAGAGAGGAAGGACAGGGAGGAAGGAGGAACTGCTGAAGGAAAGCCCTGGGGAAAAGGGGAGGAGCGTAGGGGGGGACAGCTGGAGTGGCAGCTCCCCGGGCCCCAAGAAGGGCTCTCTCTGCTTCATTGTCCTTGAGCCTCCCCCAATGTCAGTGCCCAGCCAGTCGGGCCTGCATGCCCCCTTAGGCATCCACAGGTACCGGCGGCATGATGGCAGGCCACTAGCCGGCTCAGGCCCAGATGCTCCATCCGCCCAGGGCAGCTGGCCCACCTCTCTTCCTGCCAACCTGCCACACTCTCCAGTGGGCTAAGTCAGGGACCCTCCTAAGTCACACAGCAACATGACCAGAAGTCTCTGAGACTGTGCAGTCCAGCTTCCCCACTTTACCGAGGTAGGATCAAGGCCCAGAGAGGAAATGGCACTTGTACAAGGTTATATAGCAAGTGAGAGATGAGGCCAGGTATACAGAGCTCAGGGGCTAAGTCCCAGAGGTGAGTCCTGTTTCCTCCTGGGCAAAGCCAATATTAGCAGGAGACAAAGACAGGTCTTGCTTACCAGCAAGTCAGTCTCTCATGAGTTTAAGCCCTGTGGAGTGTGGGGTAACAGGCGGAAGTGAGCAAGGGTACTCAGGGTCTGGAAGGGAAGCACAAGAAGTCACCACTCTTGGAGCACTGGGTTCCATCCACATGGGTTATAATTACAGCTGACATTATTGAGCACTTACTAGGTACAGTATTCCAGTGTTACATGAAGGACCTCATTCAATCTCCACAATAACCCTACCAAGTATGTGTTACTATTATTCCAGCAGAAGGAAGAAACGGACTTAGGAGGGTGGAGTGGTTGGCCAAGTCCACAGGCTGACCAGCGCTACGGTTCTAACTCAGACCGCCGGCCCCGTTCTGAGGACCCCTCCACCTCGCATTATCTAATGATGTGCGGATTCCTGCGTTCCCAAGGTCCCAGCCCAGCACTGGCAGTATCTAGGCTCCAGATGGCAATAGGGTTACAATCCTGTGTTGTGGGGCTTCTTGTGGCCCAAAGGGCGGGGGGCAGTGTCCGGAGGTCCTAGACTTGAATGAGCCCTGTCTTAAGGCGCTGCAGTCTGGGTTCTAGTCCTGGCTCTGGCACTAACTTACTGTGTGACATTGGGCAGGTCATTTGCCTTCTCTGAACGTGGGACTCCCACCTATATCATCAAAAGAGAGGAGACCAGGTAATAAGAGCTAGTACACATGTGGTGCTAACTCTGTAACACGCCCGGTTCTAAGCAGTTTACATTTATTAATTCTTAGAATCCTCCCAGCCGTCCTCTGAAGATGGAGAAATGTGGCAATGAGAGGTTAATTAACTTGCCCAAGATCACAAAGCTAATCAATACACGGACAATCGGGGATATGAACCCCATTACTTTTGATCCAGAGTCCCTGCTCTGGCTGCCACGCCACATTATTTCCCAAATGACTTTCTCAGCCCATTTGGTGCCCCAGAGCGGTCTGCTTGTATCCGTCTGCACTGGTACACACGCCATCATGTTTCCACATGAGAAGAACACACACAGCGTCCTGTGTCTGTATGACACCACATATGTTTGTTTCCACACCTGCTCCTGTGTCTTCCCTCAGTTGCTGTTCGGAATAGCCACGCTCGATCAGACACTTCCGTAAGCATTCTAGTAGCACCAAGAACAGGTCAACTCCAGCCGGTCCATACACACGCACACATGCCCCCCTTTCTGGGCACTGGCTGACTCGTGGGGGCCCTGGGCCATACCTCAGGACACAGCCTTGTGACAGTGACGTAGGTCACCACACCCCTTCTCCTCTCCCCCCTCTAGCGCCTGGGTGGCTCACACATCACATCACACACCTGCCGGCACCCCCATCCATGCTGCCTTCCTCACGCCTCTCCCCTAACAGAAGCAGGCACCTTCTCCAGGAAGGAAGCAGGCACAGGCCCAGCTCCCACGGCCCGAAGATGCCAGCCAACCCGGGGGTGGAGAGGGAGATAGAGGCATTGACCAGATGCTTGGGGGATCTGGGGTCCACAGTTCCTACCTGAGACTAAGCCCTCCCTTGGGCCTGAGTGCCAGAACTGAGCTCTCAAGACCCTAGAGATGGCCCCCCTTTGTCATTGCCAGATATGGGGCTAAATGGGGGACCTGGGGACCTCTGTCCATCCCTCCCAAGCAGGACGGTGGTGTCGTAAGGGCTTCTCTGGCCAAGCTACCATTGCACCCCCAATACCCCATCCCTGGTCCCTGCTCTCTCCTCCCCCTGCCCAAGCATCTCAGAGTTCTGAGTATTTTTAGGCCTCAGCTGACAGGCTGTGAAATCGCTCCCTTCGCACCTCCCCAACCAGGCGGGGGCTGGAGAGGGAGGAATGGGGTTGGGGGGGCACACAGCCAATTCAACAGGCTCCTCCATGGCCAAGCAGGGAGTAAGGGGTGCCCCCCCTGAGTGAGAGGAGCCTTCCCCGGTGCCTGTAGAGAGGCAGGAGACGGGGTGGGAAGGAGGCTCCACCCCACTCCAGGAAGCTGAGAACAAAGGTTTTAGGGGACATCTCAAGCACTGAGGCAGCGCTGGGAACACCCTCTGAGTGAAGCTCTGTAGCCAGTAACAATTCCCAGCACTGCCTTCCAAGTGATGGGCCAGGAGACAGACTGGCTCGGATCCCACTGGGATAAGGGAGCAGCAGGCAGTGCAGCCAGTGGTTAAGACCTAGCGTTGGAGTGAGGCTCACTTGACACTCCTCCCTGCTCTACTGAGTGACCTGGTGAGACACTCCGCCTCTCTGGGCCTGTTTCCTCGTCTGTCCTACAGGGATAATGATATCTCCCTTATGGGACTGCTGTGAAGATTGAATGAAATGCTGTCTGTGAAGAGCACGGTGGTCTGAGGACCCACCAAACACTGCTAGCGACTCTCCTTTGCCACTTTCTCTGACCTGCACATGCTCCTAACTGCTCCTTCCTTGAACTGCTTCCCCTACTGTGAAGGGGCCTACAGTTCATCCTGCCTGTCTGTCCTTCTTCCCCAGGGAGACAAGTCCCCTGCTGAGGGGTGTAGACAATGCAGGCCATCTCTGCCTCCCTGCTTCCTGTTGCAGGGCTTACATACACGTCCTATGTGCACAGGGACCCAAATATAAAAGCGCATGTGTTGCCAGCACTAGGTGTGAGGTGTTTGTTCTGGGACAACCCCCTAGAGAAGTAGGAGGATGTACCCATGCCCTGCGGTGAATGGGCCCCTGTACCAGGGCCACGGGCACAGGGAGGTGGGGCGGCCCGCCTAATTGCCATGGAAACAGGTTGGCGCTGGAGCCCAGGCCTGGCTGCTGGAGTGTGAGCTGTGTGGCTCCTCCCGGGCCTAGCCCTGATGCCCACAGTGGGGGTGGGGTGCAGATGGAATCCTCTGGAGCATTAACTGTGTCCATTGGGCCCTGGGCTAGTGTATCTTGGTTCTACATCCCTCCCTGGAAGGCTTTCTATGCTACCTGAGCTCCCCAGGGAAACACTCTGGGGGTGTCCATCCATGCCCATCTGTAGCAGGCTGCCCCCTTGAATGCCCATCACCCACCACTAGCTTTGGAAGGGCAGGATCCCAGTCTGGCTGGACACTGCAGACGTCCCGGAGTGGGTGTCTGGGGCTCAGCCCGGTACAGATGAGAGCCTCCCCACTGCCTCAGCTCTCAGGTTCTGTATACAGATCTGCTTGAAAGCCATCCATGGCTCTCCATGGTTCTAATTTAAAAAAAAATAAAAATCGCGTTTTCCTATTTCAGAAGGCCAGGACCTTCATCACCTGGTCCATCCTACCTTTCCTAAGCCTCAACTCCTGCAACTGTCCCCCCAACGCCTCCCTTCCAGCCACATGCAAGCACTCGCTGCTGCCTCAACTGACCAAGACTTGTCACACCTCTAGGCCGTCGTGTGTGCTGTTCCCACCACACCGGATGCCTCACCCTGGCTTGCTCACCTGACATGGCAAGCTCTTATTCTTCCTCAAGACCCAAGGCCCTGGACCCAAAGCTCACGCTCCTGGGTCTGTAGTCTGGCTGGAACCCCACACTGACTTCTAACTGCAAGTTCCCCCTCCAGCTGTTCTGATGGTAACTGACTGACACCGCCTAGATGGAGCCCTCCACTACTCCTCCACCACGGCTGAAGCAAAAGCATGTCCTCCTCGGAGCTTCCAGAACCTTCATCCCACATATCAATCACTTGGAACAGGATAACGCTGATAACAGCTGCTGTTGGCTGAGTGCTTACTATATGTTGGGCTCTCTGCAAGACGTTTCCCACCTTATCTTGCCTCATCCTCCAACCCCATGAGAGGTCAGAACCATCCTCATACCCATTTAACAGAAGAGGAAACTGAGGCCACAGTGGTGAACTAACTTGCTCCAGGGACACAGCAGCAAGTGTCTCTGCCAGGATTTGGACAGCTGTTTGACCCCAGAGACCCAGCTTAAGCAAGCCACCCCCTGCTGCTCATACGTAACTGCTTAGGTTATACTGAGCACTCCACAATAACAACTTGCTGTTTTTATTGCACTATTATTATCGCAGGGTGTGTTGGGTAACCTGAGAGGGCTTTCTTAGGCTGGCCCCCCTATAAAGCACAAAATCCCCATTCCTGGAGAAAGTAAATAAGGGCTCAGAGGGGCCCTTGAGCTGCCAGGGACGGGGGTCAGGATAGTAAAGAGGTGTGCAGGGAGCCCCAATATTTGAAACTGGTGGAGTGGGGAACCTGAGGAGTGCTGGAATGAGCAAATGCTCACGGGGGTCACAGCAGGTCCAGGATGGGCAGAGTGGGAGTGGGCCCTCTGTGTGCTGAGCTGGCCATCGCTCTCTGGCCCCGCTGACACCACCCTGTGGTAATGAGACGGATCCAATTTGTACCCAGGGCCCCGCCGGGAGCAGCTGCTGTGCCAGGGTTTGAAGTAATTTAATTGGACACATTAGCCACACAGCTCTCTCCTCCGCTCCCCTCGTGCAGGGCCTCACGCAGGCGCCCCTTGTGGCCTCCCACACCCCATAACACCCTACGCTGGCTGGGGGCAGGGTGCACGCTGCACCCACCTGCACTGTGAGACCCCCACCTGCTAGGACTGACCCCTTGGCACCCCTCCTCTTTCATTCTGGGGGCTTCTGGGGCTCCAGAACCAGAGGGCTTGCTGGGCTCTGTAGGCCCCAGGTTCTTCCCTTTCTCCGATGCAAGCAGCAACCATGGGAGCCCCTGGGGCTGCAGCTCAGACCTCTCCCTCCTGTCTCCTCTGATGGGCAGAACAGGTCACTTCTTTTTCTCCCCCAGCCAGCCTGACAGGCCCCATTTCCTGCATTCCTGGGAGGGCACTGAAGGAACAGGGCCACTACCACGATGGGGGGGGGGCAGTCTTCCTCTCAGGTTCTGAGGGAGGGGTGCATAATACATGCACAGAATCAGACATAGTCACAAACAGAGATGTGCCTAGTTAGACCCAGACACAGGCACACACAACACACCCATGCTGACTGAGCCACGCACAGTAGTGGAAAGGCCTGTATTTGTACACATCAAAGCTCTAACGCCCCACGTCCACACCTGTGCATGCCGCGCAGCCAGGTGAAGCCCTGCTCCTAGCAGATGGAGGCCTCAGAGGCCGCCAAGCTGGCAGGTGGGAAGGTGTGGCAGGGGGCAGGCAGGGTCCCTGGAGGGCACAGGCCCTGCCTGGCTGGGTACAGGTCCCCAGGGCTGGGCAGGTGCCCTCCCCCAACACTTCTCGTCACAGCTCCCGGCGCACCTCCGAGCACCTCCGCGCACCTCGCTACAAATACATTCATTAGCTGCTGTTTACAGCGGGCACGGCACTCAGATGAGCGCAGCTATTACGGCAGCCGTTCAGCTGCCACCCGCGCTGCACGGCATGTAGATACACACACAGCAGTGCTTCTCCCCACTGACCCATACCCTCCCTTTCCACCAGTGCTATGGCCCCACACACAACCACGGTACATGTACATGTTGGCTCTGAGCCCAGCCCCACAGGTGACACACCTCTTCCAAGGGGCCTTCCAGGTGGAAGCTGTAGGGGACCCCCGCACCCCCCGCCCCAGCACAGGCCTGATGTGCCAGCCCACCTTCCAACCAACTGGGTCCAGAATTCCAGGCGCCAGCTCTGGGCGCCGTCCAGCCCCTTCCACAGGTCCCATGCTGTCTGCCAACTGTTTCAACCCTTGGGGAATTTTGCTGGGTGAGACCAAAGCCCTGCCCTCCAGACACAAGTTGGACAGGGCCCAGCAAGTTTGCCCCTGCTTCCTGGAAGGTCAGGGACTTCCATGTCCATGGAACTGGCACAGTCCGCCTGGCACCACTGGCTGGGGTTCCCTGGCAAGGCAGGCGGGCACTAGGGTTCGGCCTGGCACAGGCTAGCTCCGGCACCTGGCCAGACCAGTGACTGCCCCAACAGAGAGAGCTGACCTTACCAGCTGCCTGTGCCACCTACCAAGCACTGCACATGGAGCAAGGCACTGGCTCCATGCAGGGCTCTGCCTGTGCCCACCTGGAGGCCTCAGTGCCTCTGAGGAGGCTGTGCAGTCGACTCCTCTTGCAGCCGAGTCCCCTGCTCAGGACTGGGCCTCCTCCCTCCCACCCCCAGGAGTCCCCCTTCACCACTCCTCTTCCTGCTTTTCCGGCCTCAATCTCCTGGGAGAAGCAGTTATTGAAAATGGTCCATCAGCTTCAATAAGGATTCAAAGTCCCTGAGAGAATAGTGGGTGGGCAGGGAGTGGGGGTGGGGGAAAAGGAGGGGGGAACCACCCACTCCTCCTCTGCCTTCCTGAAAGACTTTCTGCAGTGGCGGGGCTGGAGGGGGAAGAAGGGGACAGCTCCCCACTGGCACTTTATGTTGCCTTCTGGGCCCCTTGGGCCTGAGCTCCGGATCAGCCAGGGGCACGGCCCAGCTGCCCAGGGCCTGGCCTGTCTTTGCTCACCTGATACCCACCTGTTCCCCTACCTTCCAGCTGTCCCTCACCTGTCACCTGCTGGCCTCTGTCTTCCCACCCTAATCCAGCCTGTTCCAGTCCCTCTTTCCCAACTACCTAGGAGGGGCTTTGAGGCTATCTCCCTCCCCACCATCCCACAGTCCTTGAGCACCCAACCCATGGATCAAGCTGTCCCCACAAGGCTACTGAACAGCATGACCCGAGACCAAGGGGTCCTGTATCTATGGGGAACACTCCAGCCTGGGAGCACCAGCTACCCTCACCCAAGTCCCATAGAAGCCCTCCTGCCCGCCCTGCGTTTCAGACCTGCTCAGCCCCAGGCACCCCTCGGGGCCATGGACTGTGGGGAGATTATTTGATTTTCAGTCCCAGACTCTGACCCAAGCCCAGGGTGCAGGCCAGGGAGGTTTGGGCCTGTGCCGATGGAGCAAGTGGGGGGGGGGGGTGGACAGGTAGATGACGGTGTGGGGAGAGCTTGTCAGTGACATGGTTACACAGAGTCAGGCCTTGGACTATCCCGTCCCCCAGCCCTGGTCCCTAACCCCGGTGGCCCTCCGAGCACACCCCGTTCTGCCCTTTCAGCCATACCCCTCATTCCTGCCCCACACCTCACCCACTGCCCCTCACTTGTGCCCAGTAGGTGCCCAGTGGGTGCCCAGTGGCCTGGGCAATGTTGTAGATCCTTCTGCCTTGAGAGAAACCTACCCTGCCAAGGCCCCCTGACCCATGCAGTGTGCCCCCCCATACTCCCTATGAACAGGAATGACCTGTCCAAAAGAGTTGCTGTAGGGGGCAGAGCCCACTAACAGGTGGAACAGATGAGACCTCAAGCACCGCTACTCCCGGGGACAAGCTGGAAGAGGCTGGGGCAGGGCAGGCAGCCCTCGGACCTGACTTCTCTCCCCACACTGCTGCACAGACCCAGACTTTCCCTCTCTAGCCCTGCTCACTCGGCTCACCGCAAGGTCACCTCTCCCTCCCTCCTTCCCTGCTGCCGTCCTGCCTGCCCACTGCAACGCTGACACCTGCAGGCCTGCTGAGGCCCTGCCCAGGCTGGGGACAGGCACAGAGGGACACAGAAAGGCCTGGACAGGCCAGCTTCGGGAGGAACAGAGGATGAAGGCTAAAGGCAGGGAGAGGGCCCAGTGCCTAGCGGAAGGGGCAGAGGTGAGTTTGCAGGCATGGTTGATGGAGGCTGGGCAGAGTTTGGAGCAGAAGCCAATGGGGGTCTTCATTCTTCACTGGGCGCCAGCTTTTTCCCATAGTCCCTTGCTTCAGCCTTGATCTGAGAGGGTGTTTCCCAGGGCCCAGGGGCCCAAGTGGAGAGGGAAATATGTCGGTTGCCTGTCCTGTCGGGTAAGGGTCTTAGCAGTAGGCTGAGCCCTACGGGGACTTGTAGAGTGAGTGGCATGAGGGGGGTGGGGGGTGACACAGGGACCCCCTGGAACTAGCCTGGAACATGGGGGAGCAGGAGAGGACAGGAAATTTAAAAAATTTAAAGGATTGGGCCACAGGTGTCCCTGGGAGTGGGATGAAGGGATTAGGATGTACAAGGCACTGGCCCCTGGGGGACCCGAGGCGCTGGCCTGAACAATTTGCATATCTCACTCCCACCTGGTGCCAGACAAAGGCAAGATGGGGGAACAGAAATGGGTCACACATAGCTCTGGCTGGGATAGCAGAGTCTGGGGGGCCTGGGGTGAGCTGGGGGGAGGGGAAGTCTAGCCTGTAGCTGTAGAAGTTATAGGAGGTGGGCAGGGATGCCAGGGGGCACAGAGGCCAGAGTGAGGTCTCTGGCCCCTCAGAGATCCCCAGGGGACTAGGAGCAAAAGGAAACTCTGCTGTCTGCAGCCCACGACAGACCCCACCCAGCCCAGTGCCCACACCAGAGAGAAGTAGCCCTCAGGCCAGCCTGTTTCCCAGAGCTGCCCCTGCCACGGCACTGGTGGGCGCTGCAGCTGTAGTGGGAGTGGGCAGGACAGGCCTCCACCCCAGACAGGGAGGCCCATTCGAGGAGGGAGGAGAGGGAAAGATCTAGGGGCTGCCAGCACTGGATTCCAGGCCCTTTGCCCAGGAGATACCAAGCACATCAAGTTGGCCTCCATGGAGAAGGTAGAGGTGCTTGGAGGAGGGGTGATGTCACGGTGCCCGGGGCTGAAAGGGAAGCGGGGGAGAGAGGACAAGGGCACAGTCCCAGGCCACTGGCCTAACAGGAGAGGGACGGCTGCCAGCCTGGCCACGCAGGGGGAGGGGAGCGTCCTTACTGCATCCCCCCTTCCATCTTCATATCCCAGAGCTGGTCTCTGAACTATGTAACCTATTGGCTTCTGAGAGGGGGATCCAAGCAGGAGAATGCCTCTGCCCTTGCTTGGTCCAAGTGCTGGAAGCTGGCAGCCCTTTGGGGGAAATTGCCAGCGTAGGTGACCTGGGTCCAGACA
This sequence comes from Rhinolophus sinicus, assembly GCF_036562045.2. Classification (NCBI taxonomy): domain Eukaryota; kingdom Metazoa; phylum Chordata; class Mammalia; order Chiroptera; family Rhinolophidae; genus Rhinolophus; species Rhinolophus sinicus. Next base: position 157,615,137 of record NC_133756.1, read on the forward strand.
GATGAAGGGAGGGGTCTCCAAAAGTACTGTCCCTTCAGCAATCACCTAGAGGACGTTCATAGATAGGTATGAGGTTCCAGAGAGGGAGACTGAGTGTCTTTCACCCTTATGCTCAAGACAGAGTGAGTGCAATGCCTGGCACCGGTAGGGCCCCTTCACTGTTGGGCTGCAGTGACGTGATGGGAGTGAGAGCAGACTTTTCAGGAGTCAGGGACAAGTTGAGGCTGCCCCAGAGGGAAAGTGCAAAGTGGGCACCCACTGGACTGCCCTCAAAAGCCTTGGGGCTCTAGCCCCTTCTGTGGAGGGTCTTAGACCAGTTCCCTCCCTGCAACACCTTTGCCCCCAGGATATCAGCAGCAGTACGCCCGAAGGCTCTCATTTGGGCGCAAGTCCTCAGGCTGGGGTGTCATGCTTTTAGTATCAGAGAGAGACCCAGCAACTGAGACCCTCTGGCAGCCTGAGGTGCTGGGCCTGGGGTGGGGCACCCCAGGTGGGAGGTAAGTAAGACTGAGCCTGGCAGGAAATGCAGGGGACCTGCCTACAGGTGGGCACTGCGAGAGGAGGTGAGGAGGTGTCGTAAGCCAAGGAGGAAATGGCAGAGCAATTGCCCGAGGAAGGAGGAAAGGTTCCTGGCTTGGCTCTGAGGATGCCAGGATGCTGAGCAGACGTGGGCTCCAGGCCACTCCCCAGCTCCGGCTCCAGAGAAATGCAAAGGAGCACAGCCCCTCCCCCTCCTTCCCTGGACAGGACTGGAGTGAGTTTGGGGTTCTTGGCTTTCCCCCTCCCCAAGTCCAGGAGAAAATTCCCCTAGCACCCCCACCCCCATCAATCTCCGCGCTTTCCCGTAGGTACTCCTCCTCAACGCTCCTGCGGTCCTTCCCCAAGCCCCCTCCCCTGCTGCTGCACCAGATTCCCACTTGCCCCCTGGCACCCTCTCAATTCAGTTGGCACCGCCGATGTCACTCCACTCCCTTGTGCCCACAACCTTGGCCCAAAGCTGCCCGGATCCTTGTCCCAGGGTCCCCCAGCGCTGGCACCCTCGGGGCACTGGTGCTGGGGACCCGGGGATGCCTCAGAAGGCACTGCCCGGCTCCTGCGGGGGCAGCGGCTGCTCGCTCCACCAAACACGTTGTCCTTGGGCTGCTAGGGGCGGGGGGAGGAAGCCCTTGTGGGGACACTGCGAAGCTGGCACCGGGCATCCAGCCTGGCAGTGCCCTGACTGCAGGGGACCGGGGTCTGAGCCGCTGCTGCTCAAGCCCGCGCCCCGGGGCTGGGATGACCCTGGCGGGGGGGAGTCTGCGCGGCTCTGGCGGACAGCAGCCCCGGGCTAGGGCTCCGAGAGGGCGCCGGGCGCTGCCGCCGTCCGGCCCGCCGGTGCGGGGCGCCCCAGCCCGCGCGGGGCCGCGCTTACCTGGGCTGGCCGCCTCCGGGTCCCGGTACATGGTCCCCTCGTCGCCGGCTCCTTCCGGGCTCCTCAGAGCCGCCCGCGGCCGCGCGCTGCTCCGCCGCGGCTGCAGGGCATGGGGCCGGGCGACCCCCGGGGGCGGGTCCGAGGGCTGGGGCCGCGCGGGCTGCAGCGAGCCGCGGAGCGGGGGAGCAGGGGCCGCCCGCCAGCCCTCCCGCCTGCCCGTGGAGCACGCTGCCGCTGTCGCTGCTGCTGCCGCCGCCGAGCCTCCTCCCTCCGGCCTAGGCGCTGCGTGTGCGCGCCGGAGCGTGTGTGAGTGTGTGTGTACGAGGCCGTGTGTATGTGTGTGTGTGTGTGTGAGCGCGTGTGTGAGCGCGCTCGGGGCTCCGCCGGCGCCGCCCGCCCGCTGCCGAGCGCCGCGGCCACGACCGCCGCCACAGCCTGCACCCGCTGCTGCCCGCTGCCGGCCGCGCGCCGCACTGCAGCCCGCGCCCGCCGCCGCCAGGAGCCGCCCCGAGGGCACCGCCACCGCCCCGCGCCCCGCCCGCCCGCAGCTCCCGCGGGGAGGGCACGGCGCCCTCCAGCTGGGCTCTTCGAGTCTGCGGGTCTCGCCTCACTGCGCGATCCCCTCGGCCCGTGCGCTCCTGATGACAGCGGCTTCGAACCCGGCAAGACCTCAGAGTCCGCCACCTCCTCCGAGGTGCTCATTGACTCCGCTTCAAAAGGCGTGGAACTCCAGTCCATGTTTTCCACTTGGTGGCGGCTCGAGGGCGTCAGCTCGGGACTCGACACCAAGACGGTCTCGGGGAGACGGGCTGGTGTGTGTAAAACCCAGGAATGGAGTTTTTTGCCAGGCTGAGACTGGATCGGCTACCCTGGCCATCCTCAAGCTTGCACACAAATAGAGCCAAAAAGTCTAGGATTGCCACCTCAGTGGGGGACTAGGCCTAGTGACCCTTCCTACTTAATCCAGTCCCACAAAAGAAGAAAACAGACTTTACAGCCTGTGCTCATCCCTCTCCCACATGGCTGGCTTCTCCACTGCCCCCCTTCCTTGACCCCAGTGCTTCAGTGGGTAGGAAGAAAATCCCTCCTTGCCCTTTCAACCTTGGAGCTCTCTGTACCCATCTGTCAGCTCAGCTTAGTCCAAATCAGGTGAACCCTAATTCTTCTTTCTCTACCGAATTGGAACTGTTTGACTCTGTGGCAGGGGAGAGAAGAGGCCTTTCTCTCAAGCATTTGAAAGGCCTGGAACCAACCCATCAGTGGTTTCAGGTACAGAGCCTTCCCTGCACACAACTACACACCTAATCAATGACACCCTCCCCACCCCAAATACACACAGGCACACAAACACACCTCCCACACAAGGAGATACAGACACTGAAGGGTCACACAGCACAGGGCCTACCCCTATCCTGGACTGAAGCAGGTTGGCAGGAGGGTATAATCCCAGGCAAGCCACAGCGTCCCTCCCCTGCACTGAGAATGAAGTTCAGGTGAGCCAGGCTTTCCAGAGTCAAGGTTTCCTACCCCTACCTTGAGAAATTCACTTAACTGATTTTTATACTGCATAGCTCATACCCAGCTACACCTCCACCTTCCTACAGCGCAGCAGGCAGCCAGCACCCACAGGGACACATCTCCACCTCAAGTCTCCCCCAACACACACACACACACACACACACACACACACACACACACACCCCACCCCCTTGAACTCACATGGAGCCTATCTCACACACACACATACACACACACACACATACACACACACACCTCCACCCACAGCTTTTCCGGTTGAGAAACAGATAAGGAAATTCCTCCAAGCAAACCTCCATGAAGACTGTTCCGGTAGAGAACAGATTTCCTTGGATTGAATGTTCTAATTAAAAATGGAAGGGGGAAAAAAGGCATTTTTAGGTTCTAGCCCACTATTCCTCAGTGGCCAGACATCTCAGCCCTCATCCCCTGGTCAAGGGCCATTACCTTTCATATACCCACATGCAGCCAATAATCCAGGAGCTATTCACACACACCTTTTTGGCAAACCCCAGAAAGCCAAGCCAACAGGCTTGGACCTCAGAATCTCCAGCCTGTCTTGTTCCCGCTCCCTCCCCAGCTACCTCTCCCATTGCCCTAGTAAAGAGCAAATAGTGTACACCTTCCCCCACCTTTTCCATCTCCTCACCCCTGCATCCCCATCAATGGGCACCACACAAAGAGGTTCTCTGTTCAGGAATCTCCCCACCCATCAACCTGAGCGTCCAGAGAGGGACAGAATTCATCACTGCAACTCAACAGATCTTTCTAAGTATCTAGAATCATGGAGTTTTTCAGAGTTGGAAAGGAAGAGGACAGCTGAGAGATAGCCTAGGCCACCCCTCAGGTGACAGATGGTGAAGACAAAGCCTGTAGAGGGAAAGGAACTGATCCAAGGAGATAAAGGCCCCGAACTAACAGCCCAGGGAGCTGATGAGAGAGCCAGGAGCAGAGTCCTTGGTCCTGACTCCCAGCCTGTGAGATTCATGAGAAGACCTGTGGTTGCTCCCCTCCAACCGCTTACAACCTGTCCCTTACAAAAATAAAAATCCCAATCTCATTCACTCCCAGCAGGCATTAGACAACCATTGTTCCAGAAGGTCAGAGCTGGGCTGTCCTTCAGACATACCAGGTAAACCCCATGAAATACTGTTGTGGAAACTGAGGCCCTGGGGCATTGAGAATCTTGGGTGGGTTTTTATTTCCTGTATCACTGACACAGCAAAAGCTTTGAAGACACTCTTTTCTGGGCCTCAGTCACTTTGTCTAGGGGATGCAGGGTCATTGGAAAGAGTAAAGAATATAGATTTGTGTGGTTCTCTCATTCGTAGCTATGTGACATGGGCAGACTACTTCACACCTCTGGGCTTTAGTTTCCTCATCCATACAATGGAGATAATAATAGCACCTATTTCCTTCTACTATTATAAAGATTAAATGAGATGACACAACTAAAGCACTTAAAATGATACTTGGGGGCCGGCCCGGTGGCTCAGGCGGTTAGAGCTCCATGCTCCTTACTCCGAAGGCTGCCGGTTCAAGTCCCACATGGGCCAGTGGGCTCTCAACCACAAGGTTGCCAGTTCAATTCCTCGACTCCAGCAAGGGATGGTGGGCAGCGCCCCCTGCAACTAAAATTGAACATGGCACCTTGAGCTGAGCTGCCGCTGAGCTCCCGGATGGCTCAGTTGGTTGGAATGCGTTCTCTCAACCACAAGGTTGCCGGTTCGAGTCCTGCAAGGGACGGTGGGCTGTGCCCCCTGCAACTAGAAAAATGGCAACTGGACCTGGAGCTGAGCTGCGCCCTCCTCAACTAAGATTGAAAGGACAACAACTTGACTTGGAAAAAAATCCTGGAAGTACACACTGTTCCCCAATAAAGTCCTGTTCCCCTTCCCCAATACAATCTTTAAAAAAAAAAAAGAATGATACTTGGAGCATAGAATTGATAGATATTAAATACCATTATTGTTGTTTATTTATCCTTAACAGAAACACCGCATATTCCCCATTTCCATGTTTTGCCTGTCAGGGAAGTTCTTCCAAATGTCTAACCTCGAACCACTCTGCTGCATTGGAAAGCTACTCTTTCCTGCTGGAGCATCAATGAAAGCCAAGCCAACTGTGAGTTCTGTCTCCTGAGCGCTTATGGAGGACTGGGCACAGGCAGGAAATGAAGTCTGAGGGAGTGAGCAGGTCCTCAGAGGGTGTGAATCATCTCTGTCCTGCCCTCAGATCCTGTCCTTCACAGGTGAGGGCCTGGGCTTTTGGTGTTCTGCCTCTCCCTTCCCAACCCCCCCATAGTGGGGGGCCCAGAGAGGCCCTCTCATTCTGTGATGCTGTGTCCTGGGTTCCATGATGTGGCAGGAAATGCTGGCAGCACCCAGCTCCTCAAAGACTGCTACATTGCATGCTGTGGACCCCTCAGGCCGGCTGTCATCAGGGCCCAGGTGTTCTGGGTCAGCTTCAGGAGGGATTCAAAACAAGGAGGGACATTCTTTCCCTCAGGAGCAGATGCCCAGCCTGCACTCTTCTAAACAGGGCCCCTGAGGCCACCTGGCTGTGTTGCTAGGCCACAGCTGGGAGGCAGAGCTCCTGGGTTTCTCTCTGGCCTCTACCTGATATGATCTCCAATGCTTGCTCTCCCCCACAGCTCCTGTCCTCCCCTACCCCACTCTGTCAGCCACGGGCTGAATTATTAATAAAAGTGCTGAAGAAGCTGTTTGTGCTCACATGACAGAACATACCTGTCTCCTTGCCACCATCCATGTGGCAAAAGACTTAGGCTGAGCATTCACTTTGATCCAGGAGGGACAGGCTCAGAGACCAGCCAGAAGGCAGCTGTGAAGGGCAAAAGCAGAGCCCCCTGATGTGCCAGGAGCCAGGACCTGCTCTGCCATCCTGTCCCTATAGCTACCCCCACCCCAGTCTTCTCCCTCCTCCTCTACAGAGGACAAGAATCTGGAGAAGGGAAAAGAATAAAATTCACAGACGTCACCTCTCCAGAAAGGATGCAACAACAAACTCTGAGAAGTCGCTGCAGCCATCTCTATGCCCACGATGGGGATTGAATCAATGCTTGCTGATCAATCACTTCTCTCCAGACCCAGTAACTACGGAATCTTGAGGCCCACCCGGGGTCCACACTTGTCATACATTTGCCCAGCCCTGCTTTAGAGGCCTGATAGTAAAGATGCAGTTCTGGCCCACAGTATCAATCTTAGACCTGAAGTCTGGTTCTGCCTCTGCCACTAGCTAGCTGTTTGGCCTTGGCCAATTACTTGATGCCTCTGTGCCTCAGTTTTCTCATCCATAAAATAGGGCTTATAATGGCACCACATAGTTATGTGAGAAGACACGGGGGAGATGGCAAGGCACGGGCTGGATGTCTTTCTTGCCTCCCTGAAGGTGACCCCAGGCACCAAGGACGCAGCACCAAGCTGACCTTCCCCAGTGCTGGTCCTCATTCCCTACCCTCAGGCCATATCGCAGGGCCAGAAACATTTTCTTGCCAGAAACCCCTTCCCCAACCTCAGCTCACGCCCCATCTTTCTCCCTGTAACCTCCTCCCCAACCAGATTCTGGTCCTGAATCTCTTCATGGTCACCCTGACAACCCCATGTGTTTGACTCAACCCCTCAAACCCTTTGCTACCCCAAAAGATGAAAGCTGGTGTCCCTTCTTCTGGCCAGCCCCTTCTTGGGACAGTCCCAGACTCAGGATATTTGCCTTAGGCCTCTGTTTTGAGACACCCCCTACCTTTTTCTCAGTCTTGGGCAACTCTGGGACCCTGAGGCTGGTTGGGAATCATGGGACTAGTGAGATGCCCTAACAGGATGCACTGTGGAAGCACCCCTCCTTGTCAGTTTTAAGCTGAGTGACCTGGAATAAATCACTCAATCCTCTGAGCCTCCATTTACCAGTCTGTACCACAAGGATGTTGGTGTTTAATCTTGATTTGGCCTTGGACTACTTTGGGAATCTAATGAACCCCATGGACCTCTCCTCCTTAGAAAAATGTATATACAAATATAGATTCATTTTCCCCATAATTGGGTGGGGGAGTCTTACAGCCTCCAGATAAAAATCCTTAGCCCAGAGGCCTACGTGGTTGCTCCCAGTCTGACTGTCTGAGCCTGCTTCTCTGCCCTACTCACCCTCCACGCTGTGATTCTTGGGTCGTGCTGCAGGTGGGCTCCTGTTCTAGCCCCACCATTTCTCCCTCCTGACTCGGTGGCCCCTTCTCCCAGCACTCCCTGTGGTTGCAGCCAGCTTGCCAGTATTTCAAACCCTCTTGGAGCCCATTGAACAAGCTTCACCTGCCTTTCAAGGTATTTAAAGGTTCTTTTGACCAAATGCTTTTTGATCCTCTGCTGATGGGAACCAAGCAGAGGCTTTTTCACCAACGGCCCCTCTCCTCCCATATATTAGTGACTAAGAGCTCTTTTGATACCGCAGAAACCTTCTGTGGTTTGTTCAAAGCCCAGGCCCTTGTGGTCACATACCCCAGAGATCCACGCCTCTGGTCAGCTCTAGCTGCCACCACCCACCTCCAGCAGTGGCCTAGTTAATGGGGCCTCTAGTGCTAGAAGGCTCCCGCCTGCAACTGCGGGACCCCGAGCCTGAGCCCAGCTGGTAGAGGACCGCTTCAGCCAAGCCCCACTCCTCCCAAGGAGCACCTGCCTGGTCTGGGTATGATGGGGTCTGAGTAAGCATCCCCCAGACTCTGGCAGAACACACCTCCTCCTCCCGCCTAACTGAGGCTGCATAGACGGGCATGCAGCCCAAGGGATCCATTAATCTGCTTCCAGGGCCCAGTAAATGAGGTCCCCTGGCATGAGGCTGAGAAGAGGAAACTGAGGCTTTGAGTAGTCCAGGATACAAGCCTCAGCGATTGTGGGACAGGAGCCGGTACCCATTAACTCAAGACCTTCACCCACTCCGCAAGCCCCCATCACAGCGAGTGCCACTGCTCCGCCAGGGCCACGTTCAAGGCCCTGGGGTGGGCCCCAACTCCAGGATCCAGGGACGAGCCATTAGGTTCAGGGCCAGGGCCGCCATTGCCCCGCGACGGGTGACCCTAGCGTGGCCGTCCTCCTCACCAACTTGGACAGTCCCATCCAGAGCTCCCGAAGTCTCCCGGCGAGGTGGGCGCTGGGGCGGGAATGCGCGTGCGCGGAGGGCGTGCGGAGCCCGCGTAAGCTGGTGAATTATCGTGAACGGGAAAAGGACCGGTCCGCGCTTGCCACGGAGAAGGACGCAGCAGTGCGTCCAGGTGAGGGTATGAAACGCTCGGAAGGAGCCTCAACCCTGACATTTAGGCCCCATCCCCGCGCCCCAGCTGGAATTGAAGACCGCAGTGGGGGTGAGGGGTCTCATTTCTCAGCAGGTGTGAGGGTTATCAGTGCTGAGGGAGCTGTGACTGCCCCGATTCAACGATGCCTGGCTCTGCGCTTGGGAGGGTAACAGAAGGGGCCCTAATACTCCGGGAATGGGCGACTTTAGGTCACCAGGTCCCCTCCCTAAGGGCTATGGGCTCTGGGGGCTGCTGGGCTCTTTGACCCGGCCAAACTGCTCTCCAGAATCCAGTCCTGGCCCCGTAAGAATCATAATAGCGACAGCCACCATTTATTGAGTTCCGAGGGCTTGCCAGGCCCAAGTGCCAAGTGCATAGCGCGTTATTCCACTTAATAGTCACAGCAGCCAGACAAAGAAGTCCCGTTGCGATCCCTTCGGGAAGCTGTCGAGGCTGAGGAGCAGAGGGGGTGTGGCTACCTGAGGTCACACAAGCCAGAAGAAGTGAGGGAGGGGGACAGCTGGGAGAACAGTCCAGCCCTGACCAGCTCTAGAGCCCAAGCACTCAACCACTGGGCTTTGCTGCCTTTCACCTTAGAACGTTCCCGAGTTGGGCAGGCGCCAGGATGGGCTCGTCAGCTGTTTAGCCCAGCTCCTGGGAAGCAGAGGGAGAAGCAGAGGGGGGGGGGCAGCACTGGAAAAGAGGGAGAATATAGGAGACCACCCCCCACCTCTCTGGCTGCTCCCTTCCCTCCTGGATCTCTTTCTGCTCCCACCCCTCCCCAACTGTGGGAATCCTCCAAGGCTCTGTCCTTAGCTGTTATCTTCTTTCTCACCCCACACTCTCTCCTGTGTGAGCTCATCCAACTCCCACGGCCTTAGCTTTTGCTTCAGCCCAACTCCCAACTCTGTCTCTGGGGCCCTGCCCTCCCTCCCAAGCTGGCATCTGCCTTCTTATGCAGCATCTCCACCCAGGTAGAGTGAACTCATTACCTTCCTTGGGAAGCATCCCCTCCCTGGGCTCTCACCATGCCTGTGAAGGCTCCATTACTCTCCCAAGCTCCAGATCAGTTCTCCAAAGCCTCCTGCTGCTCTTCCTCCGCATCAAATTGGTGTCCAGATCCTTCAGACCAGTTCTTTATGGAGGCTCTCACATCCTTATCATGAACTTGGCAGCGGCCTCCCTAAGCCCACTCACAGCCTTCTTACCCTCTGCCTCAGCAGTGGCTCCTGACCAGTAAGTTGCCTGCCTTCTTCATTCCAATCGAGTGCCCAATTTCACTGTGATTTTCTGGTAATGTGATCACACTGCTCCCCAGCAACCCACCCCTAGATCTTTGATGGCTCCCCGCAGCCTGTGGAGTCAGGTATGAGAAACTTTGCCTGACATAGAGTCCTCCCCAGGATGATGACCCTGCCCTCTTGGTCTTGTACAATGTCCTACCTTCAATTTAGTTAATGCCATGTGTTTCTACCCTTCAAAGCCCATCTCATATGCCACTTCCTCCAGGGAGCCATCCTTGATTTCCCCACATGAGTTTGAGCTCCCCTCCTCTGTAGTTCTACACTACTTCCTCAGCACTGCACTGTGGAGTTGTTTAGTAATGTTTGTATGCCTCTCCAGTCCTGCTCCCTCCCACCTCCCCCACCCATGCAATGGATCCAGAGCTCTTTAAAGGCAGGATCGCCCATTATTATCCATCCTCGTCTTCCTTCCTTCATTTTTTTTTTTTTTATTGACCCGTTCAGCAGACATTGTGCTTCTATGTGCTAGGTACTGCAATATACAGGTAGAGTGAACTGTGGGCTCCTATTCTGGGCTCCTCCTTGGGTAATTGGCATCTAGTGGGACAAGTGCAGCAGTGGAGGGATGCTCAGGGCACATTCAAGGGGTAAGTCTGCCTTGGGCAAGCATTTCTCCAGGCTCCTGAGTGCCAGACCCTGGCCTAGGCACTGCGGGGGAATGTAAGCTTGAGGAAGACCAAACCCTGCCCTCCAAGATTGTGGATATATAGAAAAGCAAGATGTGCACAAATGCAGGTATGAACAAAGCGCTCTGAAACCATAGAAGACAGACAATGACTTCAGCCCTGGGAAAAACCAGAAGCTTCTCAAATGCCTAGTCCTTGTACCTCTTAAGTTTTCGCTGAATTAAATTGGGTGGGAGAAGAAAGGGACACAATATAGACTGAAGAAGAAAAGGAAGGTTATGGAGGGGAAGGTAATGACAGCATTTTCACAACATTTGCACAAAGTGGCCTTGTCCCCCATCCCAGAGGGGGGTCTTGCAAATGAATGAACTCTTGGATATGCAGGCCTCTGAACTCCCAGGAAGAAAGGATATATGTGTATATATATATATACTGGTCTAATAATATCGGTGATATTATTAGTCTATCCCGTCAGACCAGTAGGTCCTTCTTTCCAGGAAGCGTCAGTTTCCCCCTGGGAAAATCAGGTGTACCCTACGACACCTTGATTCTCTCTCTGGGCCTCAGTTTCCCCATCTGCAACATGAAGATGTGGGATGAGATGGTCCTGAGTGTCTCTGGCTCTTCCAAGGAGATGCTGTGTGGGACAGCTGTGTCTGACCAGGAGATGCCCTCTGTGTTCTCCTGCCCACCACACCCTGGGCTGAGCTCAGGAGTCCCCATGATGTCACTAAGGCAACTCCTTGTCCTGTTTGTCTTTCTGGTCAAACAAAGCCATGCAGAAAGTGAGGCATGTGTGGCCTTCTCAGCTGGAAGTCTCCTTGTAAATTTTGGGGCATAGGCTTCAGGTCTGTATTCTGAAAAAGTGCCCTGTGTGGGCCCTTCCCTTCCATCCCAGGTCCCAGCTCTGGGTTCCCTCTGGGAAAGCCCCATCTTTCTCCAAATCTCCATGGGCTTCTCCCTTTTTGTCCAAAAGTGTTGGGGTACATGATAACCCCAGTGAAGGGGGAGGGAGGCTGTATGCGGGGAGAGAGCAGCTTCTACCATAGACCTCCTTACCTCTCTGGTGTGTGCTCCATCCCCATTCCCTGTGCTGGGCTAGTATATCACTAAACCTCACCCCCCTACCCCGATCCTGTAAATCAGACACCTTGGCTGTGTCCGCCCCGCCCCTCTTTTCCTTACCCAAAAATGGAATTGGTGACAAGCCCTGGCCTTTCCCTGCTCCTGGCTGTCTCCAGTCCTTTTCATCCTCCCCTAGCCCACATTTACTACCCTAGCTCAGGTCCTCTCCTTTCTCACCAGCTTTCTCCCTGGCTCCCCTCCTCTGGCTTCAGCTGGCTCCCCTTCCCTCCATTGCCCTAGGGCATCAAAGCACAATGGTGACCATATTGTTTTTCAGCTCAAAGCCCTTCTGTGGGTCCCCATTACTCTTGGGGAACAGCTCACTCCCTGTCTGGCAGGAAGGGCCCTTCCTGACCTAACCAGAGATGAGCAATCTTTGAGAGGGTTCTGAGCGTGAGAAAGCGCTAGCTAAAGGGTAGTGTCGGGGGTGTATTTCAGAGACAGGGAACAGTGAGTGCAAAAGTGGGAGATGTAGTGGAGCCTGGTGTGGGTGTCCAGAGGGTACCCGACACACCTGTGTGCCAGGCACTCTTCTCAAGCTGGGCATACAGCAAATGACCAAAATAAAGAGCCCTGCCCTCAGGGAGCTGGTATCTAGTGGCGGGCATAGGTAATCGGCAATAAACAAAATAACTAAACATCATGTTAGAAAGTGATTAGTGTTGTGGGAAAATAAAGGGCAGGGAGAAGCAAGGGTTTTCTGGAATGCTGGAGACAGATTGCAACGGTAAGACAGGGTGGTCAAGGCTGGCCTCACTGAGGAGGTGACATATGAGTCAAGATTTAGGGTGGGATTTAGCCCTGTGGCATTCTGGGTAGCAGTGCGTTAGGGATAAGAAACAGCCAGTGCAAAGGCCCTGAGGTGGGACTGTGCCTGGAGGGTTCGAGGAACAGCCAGGAGGCTTGTGGGGCTGGAGCACAGTGAGTGAGGGAGAGAGGAATAGCAGAGCAGGTCAGGGGAGGAAGGGGGAGGGCACGTCATTGTAAGAACTTTGGGAGATGGGAAGCTTCTGGAGTGTTCTGTGCAGAGGAGGGACGAGCTGCCATACTGTAAAAGGATCACTCTGGCTGTGTCGAGGGAGCAGGAACAGTTAGGAAACTGTTGCATTAATCCAGGAGAGAAACGAGGCGGCTCAGACCAGGGTAGATACAGTGGGGGTGGCGGAGAATGGTTGGATTTTGGATCTATTTTGAAGGGAGAACCAACGGGATTTCCTGATGGATTGGATGTGGGTTGTGAGAAAAAGGGAGGAGGTGACATTACCTCCAAGGTTTTGGCCTAAGCAATGGAAAGATAGGCTTGCCATCAACTGGAGTGGGAAGTTTATGTTAGCACAGCATTTCTCAATCTTTTTTCATTATTGCCTACTCTCAAGGAGACTTCCTAGAATTTTTTCTCCAATCACCCCCCACCATGAAATTTTAATACCACAGCTATAATGTATATATGTTTATGTACTTTGGCCCTTCACAGAAGGCCAAACCCAAGAACTAGTTTTTAACCCCTTGTGGAAGATGGCACCCCCATGGAGAATGCACGTGTTAGAATGAGTTGTACACGGGAGGGCAGGGGCTCATGTTCACACGTGATGGCTTCGAGCGGTCTGTTCCAGGGAGGAGGCGTTGAGGAGACAGTTGGCATTTGAGTTCCAGGCTCAAGGAATGGGTTTGGGAATCAATGGCATACCTATGGGGCTGAAAGTGATGAGACCCGTGAGATGGCCAGGGCGGTGAGTACAGAGAGAGACCAGGATGGAGACTGGGCTTGGGGCACCCACAGTGAAAGGTCTGGGAGGACAGCAGGAACTAGCAGAGGGGACCAGGAAGTAATGACCAGAGAGGTTGGAGAAAAACAACACCACAGCTGACGTGGAAATCAAGCAGAAAGAGTGCTTTAGGGGGACGGAGTGCCAGACTGTGAAGTGCTGTGGGGAGGACCAGTGGCAGCAAGACTGAGAACTGACTGCTGGGTTTGGCCACGTGGAGGCCATTGGAGATGTTGACAGGAGCACTTTGATGGAGAGGTGGGATACAGACAACTCCGAGAAGCTCCCCTGCAGAAGGGAGCAGGCGGACCGGGGGTAGCTGGCGGGGGACGTGGGATCCAGGCAGGTTTGTGTGAGACGGGAGGAAGAACTGGGAATTTGTTCAATGATCTGGTGGAGAGGGCGAACTTGATGATGTGGGGGAGAGAGACAGCATGGGGGGCTTGCTGGAGCATCCTTGAGCAGAGCAGAGGGCTGGGCTCAGGGAGGAACATGGCTGACGTCTCACAGGACGTAGGACGAGGGAGGCAGAACGTGTGGGTGCAGATGCGGTGGGGGGAGATGTGCCCGTGTGAATCTGGAAGCACTTCTGAGAGACTGGATTGTCTCTGGGGAGTGGGAAACAAGGTCAACAGCTGAGAGTGAGTGTGGGGGAGGCAGGGATGCAGTGTGAGGTGAGGAGATTGTGCGTGAGGAATAGTCACTTCACCGAAAGGAGCACGGGTGGTGGGTGTGAAGGGATCTACAGCAGTGTGCTTCTACCCACCCCGGCCCGGGGCAGCTGCCCACCTCGGGCTACTAGGGCTTCTTTCCCCCTCTACTGAATTTGAGGTGTTCACTGCTCTGTTTCCTCCAGGAGAGGGTCTCATCTGTTCCTTGGCAAGGGCTGGTATAATCAGGCAGCCGATGTTTGAATTCTCCTCCACGACACACTTGCGGTATAACCTTGCCAAGTATTTTTTTTTTCTTAAATGTCCCTATGGCTCAGCTTTCTCATCTGTGAAGTAGGGGCAACGTACGAGAAAGCACTCTGTGTTGTGCTATTTTGTACCTGTTGCCTGGCATTGAGGAGGGCTCAGTAACTGAAGAGTGAAGGAGTGAGTGAAGGGATGAGAGTTTGCTTTCAGGCCCTGCACGCCAAGGAGTGGGGAGAAGAGGGCTGCACCCCCTCTTCACTGCTGATGGCCTCCATCCCGCCAACCCCAGTGCTCAGTTCCCACCATGTGAGCTGGGGACCCTGACATAGCTCTCAGGTGGGCAGCAGCGACTGGGGACAGACCCACCAGTGCAGCCCAGGACAGTCCCTAACAGCCCACAGCCAGGGCCCCTCAGTGCAGGCAAGGAGAGAGGGTTAGAGTTGGCGCCTCCTCCCCAGACCCCACCCTTGGAACTTCCTCTTTGGCCTGGCTCTTCCTGTTTTTCCTCCCTGGCCCTTGGAGGCCATTTCCTCCAATGGATTAGGGCAGGACGTTGCTTTCTCTCTCCAGAGTCCAGAACTTTCTGGACTTGCAGACTTCCAGATCTGGGTCTTTAGGACCCCCCTGGAAAATAACCTACTAGCTAGCCCTGCCCCCAAAGCTGTGATGCAGGGGTCTCTGCTGAGGGTGAGTGTGTGTGTGTGTGTGTGTGACAACACACCATGGAAAGAGCTGGCACCTGGGAGGGGCTCACAGCCTGGCAGAGGGACCTGGTCAGCCATGCCCAGCTGAGGCTCTTGCTCGTGGAATATCACTCATCCGCCCCCATTCCCCCCATCCCCCTGCAGCCTGGAAGTAGCAACAAAGCTTCCCTCACAAGGGGCCTGTAAGGAGCAAGAGTTAATGGCCAGAATGGGCTCCACACTCTGTTATGAGATCCACAATGTTCCTTACCATTCCCAAATGTCTGGTGGGAGGGGTGGGGAGGCAGCTGCTAAGTGCCAGGTGGTGGTAAGGCTGGAGTGGGGGTGGGGCTGATGAAGTGCTCAGCAAGGCCCTAGCCCTGCCTCTCACCCCCTTAATGACCCAGCCAGCATCCACCATCAGCTTGCTGGTTAGGCCTGGCCGAAGGCTTGCCCTGAGGCCTTGGCTGCCCTGATCCCTTGCATCCTGCAAGTAGGTGGCCTAATGGAGCTCAGGCTCCCGGGAGCCTCGCAGAGACTGGCTGCTGCCCTATTCACACTTCTTGTGTCCAGCCCTGCCCCTGAACTCCCTGCCCCAGAGGGAAAGGGTCAGTGCCCTCAGACAGGCCATGGCACAGGGTCCTGGAGCAGTTCCTGGAGCTGGGGGTACTTCTGTCATCACTTAGCAATGCTTTCCCTGCACTGTAGGCAGTTACCAAACAGAAAGGGCATGGGACTTGCCTAAGAATGCACAGCCATTCTTTCTAGGATAGTGGCTGCCTCCCTCTGCAATAGCCAGACTCCTCCGCTTCCCTTTAGGGGACTATGGAATTAAAGAAGTTACTGCTTTCTTCATCCACTAGTGAAGTCAAGCCAGAAGTAGCTTGGCAGAGTGACAATAACTGCTCCCTTTTGTTGGGGGCCTGCCGTGTGTCAGGCAGTGTTCTGGATGTTAGGGATAGAGTGGTGAATAAGGCCTATCCCTGGGGGGCTCACATAATTGCATTACATCCTTGTAACATGCTATGTGGTCAGTATTGCTATCCCCGGTTTATAGATGAAGAAACTGAGGCTCGGAGAGACTAGGGAGTGAAGTGAGGTGCCATAGCCAGTGAGTGGCAGAGCAGGGATTTGAACCCAGGTCTGTCAGTCTCCATCCACAGCCTGGCCTCTTAACCACTGATATACTAGGAAGGACCTGGAGTCGGAAAATGTGCACTGGCCGATTAGCTGGGCTCTGGACTTTGGGACGGTCTTCCCTTCCTTGGGCCTCGGTTCCCTTATCCATAGGTGATCCAGAAGGTTTTTGCCAGCATTTCTGCAATTCTGAAATGTAAAAAGACCTGGAAGTCTGGCTTCCTGGAAGATCCAGTCAGGAATTCTCTTTTCCCTACCACTGTACCCCGGTTGGTGGGACAGGGACCCAGCCACCCTAGGACAAACCTTTGCAGCAAATGGGAGGAACAGACACCGTGGTCAGGTTTGGACCCTGATCCTGTAGCAGTCTGGCCTGGCTTTGCCACGGTTCTCAAAGTGATCCTGCTCTCCGTTCCCAGCACTGATCCAGCCCTGGGACTAGACTGAGACAGCCCGAGTTCCAGTCCTGACTGTTTCCTCTAACTTGCTGTGTTACCTTAGGGGAAGCCCAGACCCCACTCTGGGCCTCAGGTTTCACATGTATTGGATGAGACCATTTCTTATGTCTTCCCTGACTCTGCCAATCTGATTCCATAGCATGCTGAGCCCTTCATGAGGGCCCCCCCTTGCCGAGAATTGAGCCAGGCTTAGCGTGTTTGCTGGTTGTAGACTCCACTCTAGCTCCTCACCCCCACCCCCCAGTCTCCCTATAAACCAGGAAGGGAAGAATGGCCTGTCTCAAGCTGGTCCTAGGCCTCCCCCTCACTCGTGTCCTCCTTGGCCTCACACCTAGGCTCTGAGTTCCCAGCCCCACCGTGAAGGCGGTCTTCTCCGTGGCCTCCCCGATTAGCCCAAGGCTTGGGAAGACGGAGCAGGCAGCCAGAAGATCACGACAGGTAGGCCTGGGTGGGAACAGGGGCCCTACGGAGACCACGCTCTGCAGAAAGCATCTCTCATCGTGGGCAGGCCTGCCAGGTGGTGGGAGGACCATTTCTTTCTTTTCTTTTTTTATCCCCATCCAAAGTGGCTGGCTGGGAGGGAGGCCCAGGAAGAGAGACTTCTGAGATGGGGGATGGGTCCCTGGCCTGGGCTCTGACTGGTGGGCATTAGCATCCAGGGCCTCCCCAAATCCCACCCCTTCAGACCCAGACCCTAATCCAGGCTGCATCCGGTGACTGGGCAGGGGAAGACCTGGGCCTGCTCTCCTCTCCTCCAGGTCTCTCATAATATTAACCACCTGGGCCTGAGTGCTCCACCCCATTTAACAGAGGAGGCAACTGAGGCTCAGAGCAGAGAAGTGTCTGGTAGATCAGGGGCCATGGGGCAAGTAGCCAGCCTCTTGGGTTTATCTGGCCTTTTCAGGCAGGGATAGGGGTCTGGGAAGCTGCAATGGGAGGGGATGATCTCTTCTTTTATTAGAGGTGTGGCAAAAGGGGGGAGCAAAGAGGCCAACCCAACTACTGAGAGTTCCCAGAATATACTGTGTGCTTCCTCTCCACTCCTCTGCTTGAGCTATTCCCTCTTCCTGGAACTCTGATCCACCTGGCTAACCCTACTGATCCTTCCAGTTATGGTTTAGAGGTTGCTTCCCCCAGGAAGCCTTTCCTGGTTGTCCCAGGGTCAGTTAGCCCTGATGTGTGCTCCCATTGCTGTCTAGGCTCCCTCCACCAGGGCACTAATAACCTGCCATGTAGTGGTGTTTCTCCTCATCAGACGGGGAGCTCTTTGAGAGTAAGGCTGTGTCTTATTAGCCTCTAAAGTCTGTATCCTACTACCCAGTATGGACCAGGTGCATAGTTTGCCCCAAGAGCTGTTTGTTGAATAACTAAATGGATGTCTATAGAGATCAGCTATGTCCCAGGCCTGTGGTGGCCTGAGTGTCCAATGGATAATAAGACCCAACCCAGCCCCATGGGGCACCCATATACACAGTGGTCCAGGGCACTGTCCAAAGTGAGCCTGGACGAGGTGTGATGGGAGCTCAGAGAAAGGAGGGGTCGCATTAGAGAAAGGAACCTAAGAAGCTCTGGGAAGAGGTTCGAGAGGCCTGGAATGACAAATAGTGCATGTCAGGGGTTGGGGGGAGGTGCTGAGTGACGCAAGAATAGGTTGCTTTGTCCCAAGCCTGGGACTGCACCCAGGAGTGGACTGGTGAAGGGGCTGCTGGACAGGGAAGTCGGGTCAGGTTATTGCTATTTCCAGGTGAGACCAGAAAGGGCAAGCATCATGATCAAGGTAACACAGCTGGGCAATGGCTCCCAGCCAGGACTCTGCACCCTCCAGCCTCCCTCCTGTCCCCCCACCCCCCCACCCCACCTGGCAGCCTCCTGGCTCTGGACAAACAAGCTGCCCCAGGGCCCTGGGATGCAGCACAAGAGGCAGGTGACAATAAAAGCTATCAAACAGCATGTAAGAGGCAGCCACAGATTTCAGTGGCAAGTAATCAGTGTCTAATGCTCATTTAGCAGAGCATGAGCCTCCAAATGTCAGTGCCAGCAGTCTGACCCTGCAGGGGCGAGGCTGTTGATGCTGGGCAAGCTAGTCACTCAGTGTTCCTAGAGCTCCACGCCTTGGGCTGCGGTGTAGGTGGGAGAGTTTTCAGATTCCAGACCGTTCTGGGGGCCTCAGCTGGCTGCTTCCCTGTGGAGTAAAGAAGCATCATTTCTGGTCCTGGAAAGGCCATTCAGGAGCACGGGGACAGGGCTGCCCCCTTACAGATGGGAAGATGGAGGAGGCTGGCCATTTGAACCCACCGCTGAGTGACTTAGGAGCCTGGTTTTACCCATGAGCCTCTACTGCTGCTGCATGTCCTGGGGCCTCTGCACGCCTCTCCCAAGGGGCAAAGGATAGGGGTTCTGCCCTCATTCAGCTCCCCACCAGGGCCATGGAGATGAGGCCCCCATAGGCCACATTGAGGTCAACCTCGACTGTGAGCCCACATGTAAGGCCTTGGGGTCTGCCTCTATCTCTCTGTGAGATCTCAGGCAAATCCTCAGCCTTCCTGGGCCTCAGTTTTCCCATCTGTCAAGTGGCTAGAAAACTCTCCAAGATTCCATCCGTCTATAATATCTTACAAGTGATGAATGAGGCAATGTCCCACCCCCCACACCACTTACCCTGCTCTGCTTTTCCTGTTCTCCGAAGCGTATAGGGCCTTGTTTTGCTCACTGTGCTATTCCCAACGCCACAGCACTGCCTGCCATATAGTAGGTGCTCAATAAATTTTGGTGGCTTTTAAACTCCCAGTAGGTACCTCATCTCCCCTTTGTAGGTCCCTTACCAATGAACACCCCCTCCGTCCCCCCAGGTTCTGTTTTGGCCCATCCTATGTGGGGCTGCATTGCAGACCTCTGTGCACGTGTTGATACGAAAATGTGGAATCCTGTATCTAGCCCTCCTTCTCCTTTCCATAGCGGGTGCGTGGGAGCCAGCCGTGTCTTCTTTTAGATCCCCCAGCACGGCTTGGACCTGTGCCAGGCCTTGGTGGTACAGCCAGTGCTCCAAAGAGTTGTTTACAGTCTGCCCCTGACTCACCCACCATCGCCTGGAGAAGGCTCTGCCCAGGCTGGGCCCAGGCATGGGGAAGTAAGGGAGACCATGGTCTTAAAAACCCCCAGGGATCTTAGAACAAGTATGGGGGGTGGGCAAAAGGCTTCCCAGAGTAGCTCTGGCCCAGGGGAGCTGGCACAGGGATTTGAGGGGCCAAGGAAGGGCCAGGCTGGGTCAGGACTCAGATCCGTTCTGGCCAACCCTATATCAGGGCCTCACTCTGGGCACCCTGGCCTGGGAGCCGGGGGCCTGAGATGAATCAGCCCTGGTCTTGACCTTCAGGAGTTCACAGAGATGAAAAAGGTAGTGGGTATTACAAGCTCTAAAGGAGGCAGCCGTGGGAGGTGTGGGGGTGCAGATGAGGCTGTCATTCAGTGGGCTGAGGCTTCACTGAGGAAGGGCTTTCCTGGCAAAAGGGACAGCACATGCAGAGACACAGAGGCCCAGCTCAAGCAGCAAGTGGTTGGACTGCTTTGCCCTCCTGCTCTATGACCTTGGCCATTCCTTCCCCTCTACGGGTATTTCATCTGTAAAAGTAAAGGTACTGTTGCTTGGGTAGGTGGTTGGGGGTTGTCCTAAAAGTTTTCCAGGGGCGTCTCTAGCTGACAGGTATTCTGTGGGAGCGAGAGGAGGGCGAGTTGTCAACAGGACAGGGACAGTGAGGTCCTGGTGGCTGGCAGACAGGACAAACAGGGCTGTCTGTTTAGGCAAGGAGGGGAGCCAGGAGGAGGACACTGCCAGCCAATTAGAGTGTCTCTCCAGGCCCAATGTTTGCCGATGGAATAAGAGAGTCAGGTGTGTCAACAGTGGGGAATGAGGTGGCCCTGAGCTACACACACATGGGCTATCCCTCGAGCGAGTCATCGAGAGCATCAGGCAGGGCGTGGTGTCAGGAGCCCAATACGTGATACACCCGTGAATGGAGGCGCTCAGAGAGCGTGCCCAGGCTGCATCTCCAGCAGGGTGTGGCCCTCCCCTATGGGTGGGGGGAGAGCCCCTGGTCCAGCTCCTGATGTCCCCACCCCGCTCCCCCGGGGAAGTCCTGCCCTGTGGATTCTGGTCTTGACTGCCACTAACTTGATGGGTGATCCTGGTCAGTTCCTTCCCTCTGTCGGCTTCAGTTTTACTCTCTGAAAATGAGAGGCAGGGAGAGAAGCACATTAGCAATTTTCCAAAGGGACCCCCATCTTTTCTTCGGCCAGAGACGGTCTGCTTTAAGTAGTTTGCCTGATGATTCCTTCATGCACCACACGATTGCTGAGCACCCACTCCATGCCAGGTAGGTATAAAGTTGTATGAGACAGCCAGGTTTTCTAGCCCCAAAGAGTTCCCTCTTTAGAAGGAGCCCCCAATCCCAGAGCCTGCACGGGAGCCACGTGTGGGTCCGTAGCTCTGTGCGATGGCTTCAGGCTGGTTCTGCCGCAGTGCTAACACTTGCTAGCCAGGCGACTGTATGTCACCCTTTGTGCTTCAGGCCCCTCATCTGTGGACTGGGGAGGAGGAGAACCACTCACCTGGGAGACCACCTGGCATAAAGCTTTCAAAGTGTGCATGGTGGGTGCCCAATAATGTCCTCTGATCCAGGCAGGGGTAGGAGACAGGGGATGAGGACCCCAAAATTGGTGGACAGCTTGGGGTTGGGTGGAACTAAAAGGTGCTGGGAGGCAGTGCCTCTACCCCTCATCCCTCTCCACTGCACCCGATCTATACCCCAAAGAAGTCAGCAGTTCAATTGTCCTCTAATGGACCCCAACACACACAGGCCCCAGGCCTCATGTTGGAAAAACACGGTCCTGCACTAGGTCTGGTTGGCTGGGGGAGCAGAGAGGGAGCCAGACAGCCATTTCCTCGTGCAGATGGAGACACCAACGCTCAAGTGTCAGGGAAACAAATCATTGAACATCTACCAGGGGCCAGGCAGAGACCCCAGGCCTTCCGAGTCCCCAGCCTGCACCTCTGCCCCATTTGTGGGGAGCGGAGTGAGTCTCAGATCATCCTAACATCAGGCCAGGTGTACCTTAGTTCCACCTGCCCTTCCTGGGGGTCTAACCACCCTGGATGCACCCTCTGCAGAGCCTGACTCTCCAAGGGAAGCAGATGGTGCCAGGTCTGCTGAGAACTGACTGTCCCAGAGCCCAGCTGTTGCACAGATGTGAGCGGGAGGAGGGTGGAATGGGGGTTAGGAAGGCAGGGACCCTGGGCAGCTCGGGCCTGAGTCACCCGTCAGTCCAGGAGTGGTAATGAGCAGATTAGAGTTATTACAGCCAAATGACTCGGAGCGTGTCTGCTCACCCAAGCAACCGCCTGCGAAGGGCTTATCTCTCTCTCTCTGTCTCTCTCTCTCTCTCTGTCTTTCTCTCTGTCTCTCTCTCTCTCTCTCTCTCTCTCACACACACACACACACACACACACTCACACACACACACACACACACACACACACACACACACACACACACACACACGACTGCTACTGCTGTTACACCAGGCCCACCTTGCCCCTGACCTTCCACCAACCATGACTCTGAGCCCGCTCCTGTGGCCTTTGCAAACCTGGGTGTGCCCGCCGGCCCACTGCCCAGACGTCACCCCTCCCCCTCTTCCTGGGCTCAGCAGGGGGACACTGGAGCCTGACTTGGAGCCTTGATAAGTGGACACAGTGATTCTTGCTCAGGGAAAATGATATGAAGTCCCCCGTCCACATGGAAATGGGGCAAAGACAGGGTGTGGCAGGGACCCAGCCATCAGGGTCAATCCTGGCCTGTCTGGTCACCTACCAGGGGCCTGAAAACACTGGGGCCACCTCGATCTGGGCGAGGGATCCCTAAGTCTGCAGTGAGGACAACTCCTCCTTTCCCACTGGGCTTCATGTCTTCCCGTTTGCTTCCCCTCCAAGAACAGGAACACAGAACCGACATGTCACATAGCACGAGGCTGAGTGTCAGGAAGCCAGTAATAACCAGATAGAGCAGGTAGCTAAGACGCAGTGTTTAGCATGTTCAACAGGCTCTGCTCTCAGTGCTGAACGTGTCTTACTTCACTTTGTTTCACAACAGCCCTAGGAGATGTATTATCATCCTCCTCCTTTTATAGATGAGATGACTTAGGCCCAGAAGGGCCACACAACTGGCCCAAGGTCACGCTGCTGGTAAGCAGTACAGCTGCACTGCAGGCTAAGCGTCCTTACTCCAGAAGCCTCCCGTCATTACCCCGTTCTGCTTCTCACTGCACCCGTCTCAGGGCCTCGCTGCCTGCGTTGATTCCCCACTGCGGCCCTGCTCATCTACTCTGGGAATCACCTTCTGGAAAGACACTTCTCATCATGCCTGTCCCCAGTCAGAAACCCCGTGTTGCCCCAATGCTCACCGGATAGGTTTCTATCCTGGCGTTTGGACCCCATCCCTCCTGACCAGCCTCTTGGCCCCCCTCCATTCCCCGTGATTGTCCCCCACGCTGGGCTCGCGTCTCACACTTCCTGTCCACGGTCTGAGTGGTCCCACCTCTATGCTTTTGTGTGAGCTGCACCCTCTTCCTGGAGGGCTCATTCCTGTAGGCTTTACCCGGTTCCATTGCCACCTGGCCTGTGAGTACACCCAGGACATACAAGCACCTATGGGGGGAAGAGGTGGTGGGTGGGAGACAGAAAAGAGACCAGGGACTTTGGGGGCAGGTGTGTGACTTCAGAGCAAGTCATCATCTCTCTGAACCTTAGTTTCTGCAAAATGGGAATATGTACCCCAGCTTCTCACGAGGTTTAGTGATGGTGTATGTGAGGGTCCTGGCTTATCACCTGTTCTGACAGCTGTAGGCAGACCCTTCCTCCATTTATGAAGCCCAGCGAAGGCCCTCTGGTGTTGGCTACACAGGAAAAGCTGTCATCAGAGGCCTTTGTCCCTAGGGAGCCACCTACCCTCGGTCCCATGACTAACAATGACCGGGAGACGTTTTTTGCACACCAGGCAGCCCCAGTGACCCATCCTGGTGGAGGGCCCTCCCCCATCTCCGGGAACCCAGCACCAACCATCCGCTGCTTCTGGGAGGGGGTGGGTGACATCCTCCCTCCTCCACAGCTCTGCTGCCTCAGAGTCAGGATCCAGGGAGACCGTCTCCTGGCAGCAGAGCTCGTATGGCCCACCCCACATGGGTGCCTGTGATGCTGCCACACCCAGGGGCTATAGGCACTCTGGCATCAGGGCTGACTAGACCCTGGGAGTGGGCAGGGGGTCCGGCCAGGGAGGCTGAAGACAGGGCCAGCCCCAGCTACCCACTTGCCAGGGGGCAGGTACTAGCTTGGCTCACCCCCCAGGGAGTGTGGACAGGTGAAACGGCAGTCCTGGCTACTCCAGGTCTGTTCCATCGTGAGGGAAATCGCCTGACACAGGTACACAGCAAGTGCTCGGTGAGTGGGAAGAACCTTCCCCTGGTGGGACTCTGAACACGTTGGGTGCCAGAAGGTCCGAATTCCTGGAGAAAGGGGTGGGCATTTGACAATGACTGTTGAGAGGATGTAGAATGTCCAAACCTTCCTCCCACAAGGGGCAGTGGTGACCTCAACCCAAGGACCCTCCACATCCATTCACACCCACCCGCCGCACCTTAGCATGTCTGCTGCGAGCCAGAATCAGTCGTATGTGGGCAGAAACTGTTCTCAAGGGCTTCACACCGGCTTGGGGGCCATGGTTGGGCAGGTGCCAATGCAGCTCCTCAGTGCCAACCTTTTCCCACCTCTGGGGTGGGTTTGAGGTTCTAGGCCTGGCCCACCTAGCTCTCGGTGTGGGGGTCCCTCCTCACTGCCCAGACCCCTGAGCCCAGCTTCTGAGGCTCCCCAGTCAGCATTCGCACCCCCAGAAACACAGAGCTAAAGCACATCTGAAGTTCAATCTCGGCCAGGAGGATCTAATAAAAAAATGGATATTTAAAAAATAATTTACAAAAATAAAATTAAAAAGTAATTTACATTTATATTTTGAATGGGCCATGAATTCACATGATTCAAAATTCGAAAAGGATGTAGAGTGAAAGTCGTTTCTCTGCTCTGCCCCGGCCACCCAGGACCCCTCTCCAGAGAGGGGCATTGTTGCCAGCTCTTGTGTTCTTCCAGAGACGCTCTATGGACAAGTCATCACCTTCACATAAGCTCTCATTTGTTAGCCTTTTAAAATATATACACATCCTGCTGTGCACCTGGCTTTCTTCCCTTAAAAATATATCTTGGTTATTTTTCTATGTCAACTGAGAAACAGTTCCTCATTCTTATTTTATGGTTGCAGATTATTTCATCGTATGGAGGGACCACAAATCATTTAACCGATTCCCTACTGAAGGACATTTAGTTTGTTTCGAGTCTTTGGCAATTACATTAAATGTTGCAATAAATAATCTTGTATGTATGCCACTTCAAATGCGTGCTAGTGACCCTACAGGAAAATTCCCATGAGTGGAATGGCTGGGTTGGACGCGTCTACGTGCAACTGTGAAGGGATGGAGAGGGTCAAATTGCCCTCCCCACCAGCCATGTCTGCATGTGTCTGTTCTGCCACAGTTTTGCCAGCATAGTGTTTTATCAAACTCTGTGTGCTTTGCCAATCTGATATTTGAATGATGGTATGTCAGTGTGATTAGAAATTTTAAAACAGCAATTATATTGTTGGCTATTTACTGAGCAGGAAGGCCTATGTTACAAGTGACATTATGCTCATTTCTCACAAAGAACCACTAGAAGCAGATAGTAGTTGTCGCACTTTATACAAGAGAAAACTGAGGTCCGGAGGGGTTAGGTACTTTCTTAAGGTCCCACAACTTTGAGGAGGCAGAGCGGAGATTTGAATCCGGATTGTCTGCCTGGTGCCCGCGTTCCTTCTTCATTCTCAGCTGCTCGGCTGTGAAGTGCTGCTAAACATCCCCAGGCCTGGGACCACCCCGTCCCTGCCCAACCCAACCCCACCGGGCTCTTTGCCCATCCAGGAATATTGCTCCCAGAAGTGGGTGATGGGTGAAGACTTGGTCCCCCACAGCCCTGCCTGGGGGTGGGACTCCCTCAAAAGGATGCAGTGAGCCCCACATCTGCCCTCCCAGGGCGAAGGCTCCGTGGGAGGTGGGCTCCACTGGTCCTATGCTCTGCAGGTTGACATCCTCCAACAGCAGAGTCAACACCAACTCCCTTGGCACTCACAGGGGTTCGTTTCCTGGCAGCAACTTCCGCAGGCTGCTCCCCCAGGCCTCTCCCTTTCCGGAGCGCTGCCCCTGCCCTCCCCAGGGAACCCAGAGCCCCAGCGGCCCTCTGAGTCTGTGCCCCCAGCTCTCTCTGTCACGACCAACAACCAGCTGGTGAGTGTGTCTGGATTCACCCCTGGCGAGCCCAGAGGTAGGGGAAGGAGGGCACTGAGTCGAGGAGGTGTGCACATCACTGCGTGCCCCTGGGCCTATCCCTCTGCCATTACTGGGCCTCACTGAGCCCATGGCCTCCTGCAAACCTCCCACATCTGCCAGCTCTTCCAGGGCTGGTCACTATCCCAAAGCAGGCTGAGAGACTCCAGGGGCCAGGAGGTACTGTTCCCCTTTGTACCATCCACCAGGAGGCTGCGAGGCCTTCCCTACTAAGGCCTTTTCTCCTGCTCCCCTCCCCCTAGGCCCCAAATGGCTCAACAACTCTGAACTCTGATCCAGGCCTGTCCAGTAATGGGTGGGGCAGGAGGTTCTGTCAACATCGGCAGAAACTCGTTAACTAAATGTCAATAGGATTAAAGACTCTGATGGTCCAGTAGCCGAGTGTGACATGATGTGACATGATGGACAGTGGGGAAGGGCTCCCCAGGCAGGGCGTGTGTGTGTGTGTGTGTGTGTGTGTGTGTGTGAGAGAGAGAGAGAGAGAGAGAGAGAGAGAGAGAGAGAGAGAGAGACAGAGACAGAGAGACAGAGAGACAGAGACAGAGACAGAGTTTGCAAATGAAGATTGAACTCTAGAAGCCTCTGAGGAGGCAGTGGACGGTGTCCCAGGGACTTAGAATGGCAGTTTTGTCACTTGGGCAAGGAGGAACTGTATCAAGCACCCACAAGGGGTCAAGTTCTGCACTGGTTTCTGGGGGCAGGTGGGAGCTGGAAGAGCAAAGAGAGGCAGTCAACTCAGCCCTGGGGTTTCCAGACAGAGAGAGTGGGCAGGGGGCTGACCGAGAAAGATCCCTGCCCAATGCCCTGGGGGTCACTGACAAGTCTGAGGCTCTGAGAGGCTAGATGAAGGTCTCAAGATCACTCAGCAAGCCAGGCGAAGATCCGGTCCTGGATTCCTGGCCCAGTGCTCATTGCACAGTACCTCATACTGCACAGCTGAATGGGACACACACACACACACACACACACACGGTGTGGACGGCATATGTCCAGGGCTGTTGGGCTAAGCAATTTGAGGGAAGGTGGCCAGGAAGAGTGGGGGCTGCATGAAGATTACACTCCTCCCTGCAATGCAGGTGATGACAGAGACACGGGTTTGAGTCCCGGCTCCAGCATTCTATGGGTGTGTGATCTTGTCAGGTGACTTTCTTCTCCGAACCTCCGTGTCCTCTCCTGGGACAGCCGGGTGATAATGGCAGGGTTGTTAGGAGGACGAAAGCAGAGTCCCTGGCCCCCAGCAGGGCTCCAAGATTCGGCCTGGGGTGACCAGTAAAGCATCATTGATGGACTTGGCCCTGGAAAGCATCTGGAGGAAACCAGATAAACAAAAAAGAGGGCAGCTTGGTGTCCATTTCTTCTTCCCATGGCTGGCCCCTGGGATCTCTCAGCCATGGAGCCAGGAGAGCTGATGGCGGAAATCCTAGTCTGAAGGCCTGGTTCCACCAGGACAAGCTGGGGAGGGGCCTTGCTGAGCCTGCCAGAGGAGTGCTGCCCAGCCCCTGCTGAGGTCCCCCACACACACACGCAGGACCCTCCTTAGGGAGGTGCCTGCAGAGTCGGGGGTCCCAGAGCCACCCAGTTCCGGGCAGGGCCCAGGACATATGCTGTGCCCACAGTGCCCAGGCTGCCGGCTAGCATACAGACAGGCAGGCAGGCTGGCTGGCCAGCGGGCACTGGGAGTGTAAATTCCACATTTGCATCATGGATGTTCCTGGTCCCAAGGGCTGTTGACCTTTACAGCTGCTGCCTCGGTCCTTCTTGCCTCCAAGGCCTCCTAGCTCAGCCAGGCTGGCCATCAATGCTGGAGCCTTGTAGAAAACAGCAGGAAGGGGCAGGGGCCAGGGCTCCAGGGGGATCTGGGCTGGGGACCTGGGACATGGGACTGCAGAGACCAGTTTGTCCTCCCCTCTTCACCCAGGCAGGGGGAACTCACTGTCCCCTGACTCAGCATCAGGCCCCCACAGCCAGGATCTCCTTTGCTCCCCACTGCGAGTCACTGCCTGACACATAGGCAGCCTGGGTCCCCAGATTAGCAGTGACACTGACACATCAGTCACCCCTGGCTGCCTGTGATGTCTCTCTGAGGATTGCCCCATCTGTGCCGAGTGGCGGCAATGCTGAGCATACTGTCAGCCTGTTTGGGCTCAGCAGTCAGGCCTGGCCCTCTGAGGGGCGCAAACCCTGCCCAACTCCACCCCTACCTGCTCTGGTCCCAGAGGACTCTCGTCATGGATAGTTTGGTCAGCCAACTGGCTGGCAAATTCCCCAAGATGCATCTAAATTAAAACCCACCTATAGGCCCTTCTGGGGAGCAGGCTTTGCCCTGGGTCCCTGCAACACAGACAGGGACACGAGTCCTGCCCTTAGAGGCTCATAATCGTAAGACCTCATTTATTCATTTTTATTGTCTATCCTACAGGTTTCTCTTGGACCAGGTGGTGGGGATGCTTTGATGAGTGTTTGGGGTTCAACTTGTCCACCCAGGGGATATGTGGAAGTCAAATCCCCAGGACTTCAGAATATGACCTTATTTGGAAATAGGGTCATAACCGATGTAATCAAGTTAAGACGATGTCATGCTAAAGTAGGGTGGCCCTAATCCAATATGACTGGTGTCCTTATACAAAGAGGGAAGACGGCCATGTAAAGACACAGAGACGAGCCGACAGCACCATGTGACAACAGAGGCAAGGATGGAGATGCAGCTACGAGTCCAGGAACAGCAAGGACAGCCGGCCACCACCAGAAGCTCAGAAGGAGGAAAGGGCGGGGATCCTCCCCTACACGTTTCAGAGGGAGTAGCGCTCTGCTGACACCTTGATTTTAGACTTCTGGCCTCCAGAACTGTGAGACAACACGTTTCTGTTGTTGGAAGGCGCCCAGTGTGTGGTACGTTGTTAAGGCAGCCCTGGGAAATGAATACAACGAGTGACACGGTCCTAGGCTTCAGGGGCCACCGTGTAGCCAGGGGAGACAAGACCCATGAAGCAAATGAACAAAAACTTATATCATCGCAAGACATGGTGCCCTGGTCATAGTAGCTGAGTATTCGCTACCTTTCTGGCTATGTTACAAAACCTTTTATGTAAGTCTTTCAATCTCCACACCGAAACTGTGAAGTAGGTGCTCTTGTGATAAGTCCATTGGGAAACCGAGGGACAGAAAGGTTGACTAATTTGCCCTTGGTCACACAGCTGGTATGTGAGAGGGGCAGGATCTGAACGCAGGCGGTGTGCCACTGGATCCCACACACTTAACCGCCACTCCATGCCCCTATGAAAGCAGGAGACACGAAAATAAAGGGTATGAGTGTGTGGGGGGACCCTTTAGGAAGAGAACTAAGGATCCTTTTCAACACAGATAGGACCATATTGCCCTCCTCTTGCTCAGACCATCAACGCTTCCCCGTTTTCCAAACCCAGGCTCCACTACTGGCTCCTCACCCACCCTTCCAGCTGCAGGAAGCCACGGTGTGACTTGGGAGCCTCCGCCCCTTCACCTGTAAAGTGGGGATGGGACGAGGACTCTGATTGCTGGAGGGATTCATGAAATAAAGAGTGAAAAGACCTGCTCACAGCAGGCACTGCCTAAGCGGCTCTTACCCCATGCCTCTCACTGCCCCTCACGGGAAGTCACAGCAGAATTGACCCTGACGTGCTGGCAGGTCCTTATGCCTTTGCTCGTGCTGTTCCCCTCCCTCGGATGCCTTTCCCTCCCTGTTTGGCTTCCAAGATCCCTTCCCCTCCTTCAAGATCCAACTTAAGTCATCCCCTGCCCTCTGCCTTCTACCTGGGTTAGGTGTCCCAGAGATCTCGCCCAGGGAACCATCAACAAGAGAAGTCCTACCTATTAGCTCCCTCTATCCATGGGAAGGGGCCTAGCCTCAGTCTTGCCTCAGTTTACCCATTCTGACAGTGCTGTGGCACCTGGCATCTTTGCTCTGCCCCTGGTCCCACTGCTTTTCTCACTTGTCCATCTGCCTACCAGCTGGTGCCCATAACCCCCTCCCTCACTGGCTGCCTTGCCACCCTGTCTTTCAAGCATCAGCTTCAGCAGGGGGTGGAAGAGAGGGGCTGCCCCTCTCTCCAGCTGACAGGCAGATTATACGGCTGTCTCGCGCAGAAGAGAACGGGAGACAAGGGTCATGAGCTGCCTGCCAGCTAGCCACTCTGAGGAGCTGGTTCTGTCCCGGGGGGTTCGTGACAGTAGTGAAGGCCCTTCGCCTCCCAATATGGCCAATGTCTCCCTTCCTCCTGAAGGATTCTGGGTGCTGGAGCCTTGGGTGTCCCCAGCTCCTGAGTCCGCTAAAGCAGACTTGTCAATCAAGAACTCATATCATTTGGGGGCGGTGTTAGAAAGAGTTCTGCCTGTGGCTTTAGAAGGCCTGGGTTCCAGTCCTCCCCTGCTTTGCAAGCCACTTCCTCTGTCTAAACCCTGATGCCCTGATATACGAACAAGAAAGGATGAACTCTAAGCCCCTCCGTGGGGGGATTTTGGCAAACACTGCTGATTGTCCACCTAATACCCATCCCTCCCTGCTAACCACACTCCAGTTTTGTATGGGTCACATTGTCTGCCATCCACATGGATGGATCAGGCCTAGCCTGAACTAACTATGCTCCCTATTTCCCAGCTTCCACTGAGTCTATGGCTGACCAGTGAAGCATACACAGAAGTGAGGTTTATCACTGTGTGAGTTTTCAGGAGATTTTTAAATAATTTTTTTAAATAAGGGGCAGATTTTTGTTGTTGGAAGGCACCCAGTTTGTGGTACATTGTTAAGGCAGCCCTAGGAAATGAATACAACGAGTGACACGGTCTGCCCTTTTGAATCCAACTTTTGTTTTTCTTGCCAGGAACCTAAGCATGATGCCTGGAGGTGTGGCAACTGTTGTGGCACCATAAGGTTGAAACCCAACATCTAATGATGGTAGAAGACATCATGAACAAGTGCACCAGCTCTGGACAGCTTAAGCCTAGATTCCTTGTTATGTGAGAAGAAGCCCTGAAATGTTTAAGCCACAGTTTTCAGGTTTTCTTTGACTTGTGACCAAATGGGTTTCTCAGTGATGCAGATTAGAATCTGTCTGTGATGTCTCCATTGCTCTAGGCTACATTAGGGTATTTGGAGCCTGTGCTCAGTGACACTACTACATACCTGTTGACTGACTGACTGAATAATAAGGATCAAGTTTATACAAGTTCATGAGAATAATAATAATAATGTCGTATTATTATTACCCCATTTATTGAGGACTTGCTATACCCTCTATAAGAAGCATTATCTCACTTAATCCTCATAGCAACACTATGAAGTAAAGCCCTAATTGTTCCCATTTCACAGATGAGGAAAACTGAGGTTCAGAAAGTCACACAGCTGGTAGGTGGTGAGGCTGGAGTTTAACCCAGGTGTGTGTACTCCAGTGCCTACCTTCTGTTCCCCTCACCTCACACCCTAAGGTCAAGGAACCAGCTTGAACATTTTGTTTTTGGCCAAAGAACAGTAAGGGGAGGGAGAGTGGCCTTGCTGGGCAGGTTGGACCCGGGGTCCCTGAATCTCAACTGTCATGTGTAACTGTGCTGAGCTTGGGGAGCTGAGGGTTAGAAGTCTGGGGAGGCTGAAAGAGGAGATCTGGGAGGGAGGGACTCAGAGGCTTCCTGTGGACCAGGTCCTCTGGCCTCAGCTCTCTGGATCATGAAGGGGAGTACCACGAAGTGCAGCCCACCTGGCTCCAGCTGCTCCCCAGACTCCTCTGGGAAGACCCCACTTGTCATTCAGAGATATCACCATAGAGGAAAAGGCTGTGGAGGAAGTGGGGCCCAACCCCTGCTCCAGTCGGCTTGGCCAAGGCCTTGTTCTGAGATGGAGCTGTGAGTGAAGCAGCAGGTCCCTGCCTTCCATGAGCTTGTCCTTGAGGGAAGCCCAGAGAGACATGGGAGCCCAAGGGAGGGGCACCCATCCCTGAGGAGGAAAGCTGGGAAAGGTAAGAGCTAAAGGTGAGGGAAAAGCATGTTCCAGGGGGCAGGAGAATGAGGGGCAGAGGAGAGAGAGGAGGCTGGGAGTAAGCGGGGGCTGGTCCCTAGGGGTAAGTAGTGTTACACTGAGGTGTAAGGGTGGGGAGGGGAGGGCAATGGCCGCCTAGACTCAGAATGTTCAGGCCAGAAAGGAACAGGCATGGAGCTAGACTTGGAGCATCTCTCACATCTCTCCCGGCTTAAATGTTCTGAATCTGAGCCCATAGCCGAAATACAAAAAAAGCTGTTGAAATGGGTACCAAGCAGCACATGGACACATTTATAAGAAGTAACCCACTAGAAAGAGTGATTCAGGGAAGGTGTGCGATGTCCCTCTGTCCCACCCTCAGATTAGGGGTCGAGGGACCATTTTCTTGGTTTTCTTCCTGTATTATCTCTTGGTTCCAGTGGTTCTTGTGAATTAATGCAATATCCACAATGATGCCCATGAAACGTTTAAACAATTCATATCACTGTTAAATTTGTATATATAAATTTAGATAAAATGTGTCTGGAGTACTTTGCATTACTAACTAGATGGCCCTTGAACACTACAATTGAAACTAGTGTTCATTGTTTCAAAAAATGTTTATAACATTTAATTAAAAATTAATAAAATTCAGGTTTGATTTTAAATGTTATATTAATTATAATTTTATAATTGTATAATTATAATTATTTTATAATCATAATGCCTCTTCATGTCAGTAAATAATTTTGAACATTTTAGAAAACTACCTGTTTGAAAAATATTTTTAAAATTTAAAATGTACTATAATTTATCTTTTTGATGAAAACTATATTGTATTTCTTTAGTCTTTTTAGATTACTCCTGTTACTAGAACACAAATTAGTATCTTTGGTGAAATGAAGGCACGGACATTTTTATGGAATAAAACTATAATAATTTATGAATTATGTAAGTCTTTATCACTTGCTTGTCCAAACACAGCCGGTCCATCAACAGAACATCCAAACATGCCAGTACCCAAGCATATAAAAACCATAGCTTTATACACACTTTTCAATTTTGCCATTATGGAGGGGTATTTGTCAAGGTAAGAGAAAGGAACATATTTTATTTAACAGCTTGTTTGCTTGATTTTTAAACATTTAGGCACATGGTATGTGGGTCTCCATTTGTGCTCTTGCAAATATTAGAGGCACATCAGCTTTACTGATATATAATTCATATACCATAAAGTTTACCCTTTTAAGGCATAGAATTCAGGGGTGTTTAATATATTTACAAAGCACATCTTCCATCACTAATTCCAGAACACTTACATCATCCCCCAGAGAAACCCTGCACCCATTAGCTGTTACTTCCCACCATCCTGTGCCCCCAGCACCTAGAAATCACTAATTTACTTTCTGTTTCTATGAATTTGCCTATTCTGGATACTTCATATAAATGGAATCATACAATATGTGGCCTTTTGTGTCTGGCTCTCTCACTGAGCATAATGTCTCCAAGCTTCATGCATGTTGTACTATGTGGGATGCTATGTCATCCTTTCATCCTTTTTTTTTTTTTTTTAAGATTTTATTGAGAAAGGGGAACAGGACTTTATTGGGGAACAGTGTGTACTTTCAGGACTTGTTTCCAAGTCAAGTTGTTGTCCTTTCAATCTTAGTTGTGGAGGGTGCTGTTCAGCTTCAAGTTGTTGTCCTTTCAGTCTTAGTTGTGGGGGGCGCAGCTCAGCTCCAGGTCTAGTTGCCGTTTTCTAGTTGCAGGGGGCACAGCCCACCATCCCTTGTGGGAGTCTAACCAGCAACCTTGTGGTTGAGAGGACGCACTCCAACCAATTGAGCCATCCAGGAGCTCAGTGGCAGCTCAGCTCAAGGTGCCGTGTTCAATCTTAGTTGCAGGGGGCACTGCCCACCATCCCTTGCGGGACTCGAGGAATTGAACTGGCAACCTTGTGGTTGAGAGCCCACTGGCCCATGTGGGAATCGAACTGGCAGCCTTCGGAGTTAGGAGTGTGGAGCTCTAACTGCCTGAGCCACCGGGTCGCCCCTCTTTCATCCTTTTTTAAGGCTGAATAATATTCCACTGTGTGGCTAGACCACATCTTGGTCATCCATTCATCAACTGATGGACATTTGGGTTGTTTTTACTTTGGGGCTCTTATGAATAGTGCAGCTATGAACATTAGTGTACAGTGCTCTGTGGATATATGTTTTCAATTCTCTTGGGTATATACCTTGGAATGGAATTGCTGGACCATACGGTAACTCCTTGTTTCACTTTTTGAGAAATTGCCAGGAAAAGCAGCTGCACCATTTTGCAAACCCCCCAACAATGCACAAGTGTTCCAATTTCTTCACATCCTTGGCAGCACTTGTGATGGTCTGTCTTTTTGATGCTAGCGATCCTAGTGGGTGTGAAGGGGTATCTCATCATTTTGATTTGCTTTTCCATGATGACTAATGATGTTGAGTATCTTTTCACATGCTTATTGGCCATTGGGATATCTTCTCTGGAGAAATGTCTATTCAAACCGTCTGCCCACTTTTTATTTGGGAAATCCAGGTCTGGTTTTCATGCTTAAAGGATATAGCAGCAATCATTATCACCCGAAGACAGAAGCTTCATGCTTGCTTCTACACCGGTGCACTTTGGGGTGGGCTGACTGAACCTTTTAGTTCCTACCACCTGGAATGCCTTCCCTCCTCACCTCTTAGCAAAGCCTTCTTGATGATCCTTCTCTGGTCACAGAGTGATAACTGAATGCCACTGTGGTCCAGAGTCAGCTGTATCTGCCCGTGGCTAAGAACGCGGGCTCTGGAGCCAGCCTGCCCGGTTCACAAGCAGGCTCTCCCGGCCTCAGCGCTGTAAACCAGAGCAGCTAACTTCTCCATTCCCTCTTCTGTGAGCTGGGATTGAGAATGCCCTCCTTACGGAAGTGCTGGGAGGACTTGCTAAGCGCATATGTATCAATCCTATTGCAATTGTGCAGGTTTCCCCCTGGGCAGAGCACTTCCAATGACAAGGGGGTCATGGCTTTCAGGGCAGGACTTGCTATTTATGGATGGTGTTAATGGGAGGATGCCCCTGGGATGTTTGGCTTAAAAATCGCCTCCCTGTGATCCCCAACTTAGGGGTCCCAGGGCAACAGCGAGATCGTACCCAGACCCAGGCAGTGCTGCTCCTTGAGTCCTCAAGTCTGGGGTGAAGGCTGTGGATCCCCCCACCTCCTCCATCCCCAACTGTCCATCTACTCCTCCTCTGTGTCATCCACGCCTCCTCCCTCCTGCCTGAGTTGTGTGTGACTGCTCAGAAGACGGGAGAGGCAGCTGGAAAGGGACATAACACCCCTTAATTACCATTGTTTCTTCTAAAACCCAGCACCTAAATTTAGCCAGCTCAGCCTGGGCCTAGGAGACCCAGCTCCTCCCACCCCAGCAGAGGCAGGAAAATGAGGTCCAAGACAGGGCTTCTCACCCCGACCCTCTTCTCGCAGCCTGGGGTGGGGGTTAGGTAGGTCCAGGATGGTCTGAGAGGCTGGGCTGGGGCACAAGGCTCAACACACACACACACACACACACACACACACGCTTCTTGGCCACACTGGAGCACCTGGGCACAAACCCTCAGGAGCACCTTCCTGCTGCCCTGGCCTCTGGTCTCCCCACACCACCAATGCCAGGCTGTCATCAGGGCTTACCCGGCACTTATTATCTCATTAAATCTCTCAGGGACTCATTGTCTTCAGCCCATGTCACAAGTGAGGAAACCAGGGCACAGAGGGGTTAAGGAATGTTCCAGAAGCACAGAGCTTGGATTCAAACTTAGGCAGTCTGGCCCCAGAGTCTGTGCTGGAAACCACTACACACCTCTGCCTTCCTGAACAGGATGAGACCTTCTCTCCTGATGGGTTGGAGTAATTGAACAGCTTTACAACAAGAATGGTGACGCGTCAAGGTGTGTGCTAGAGAGCTTTTCTGAGGCAGCACTTCAGAAGTCAAATTCTTTACCCAAAGTTCCCCTCACTGAGGGGGCTCATTGAGTTTGAGCTTCTCCCTTGTAATATAATCATAATAATAATAACAATTATTGTTATTATTATAAGCAGCTAATATTCTTCCAGATTGTTTTACGTACCATGTACCCATCCTAAAATGTGGTGAGTCTTAACGCATCTAACCCTCCTGACAGCCCTAGGAGGAAGGTATTGTGAGCTTCTTTGTCCGGATAAGGAAGCTGAGGCTCAGAGAGGTTAAATCACTGGGTGGAGCTGGGCTCAAACCCAGGCATCAGGCTCCAATCACCTCACACCCTCTCAGCCTCAGCCTCCTGCCTCCTGCCATACCTGGTGCAAACCCCCCCACCTGACCCCCACCACACACCGCCAGGAGGGGCCTTCCCCCAACAGCCAGGATAATGAGGAAGGGCCGAGGCACCCTGACCCGACCCGACACAGTGACAATGGGTGGGCTTGGTCCTCGTGGCAGCCTTGGGTAGTCCTGGCAGACGCCCCTCTGGCCGGCCTCCAGCCCTCCCTCTGCAGGTGTGGCCTGGCTGACAAGTTCTGAGAGCCCCACACGCCAAACTGCGGCTAAAGGCAAACATAAGACTCAGAGATAGAACGACCTGAGCCATGTATGGATGAGGAAACCGTTTAGCCAGCTGCCTCCCCTTCTGGACACACTCCCACCCTGGATCCAGTAAGTGGCATGACCGCGCAGAGCAACGCCCAGGCCTTTAACGACCAAACACTCCCTCAGTTACCCAGAAAGGCTCCATTAAATCCTTAGCCAAGGGCTGCGTACGCCTCCATTTCCTTCTTAGCCAAGGGGAGGGGCCTTCGTCCAGTGATCTCATTGAAACTTGAACACTATAGGATCTTCATTAAATGACAAGAGTTATTATTATTATTATTATTATTATTATTTCATCACGGCCGAGAAAAAACCACATAACCCTGTGTATTGGGAAAGGGATGAAAAAGGCCCCAGCCAGGAATGCCGAGACGGTTAGCTAAAGTTTCTCTCATGTATTTACTCAAGTGAGCGGCTCCCGTCTCTGGTGTCTCGTGAGCATGTGGCTCTCAGGCCGGGAGACGAGGCCCTGCGTCATGGCATCCAGAAGACCAGGCTTGTCTGGATGGGGGCTTGGCATGAGCAACCAAGCTCTCTCTCAGGGTGTTGCACATTTTCTCTAACAAAGACCGCTCATTTCTAAGCATCCTGTTAGAACTGCAGGGAAGGAGGATTCTGCAATGTGTCCAGTGAGTCAAGGATGATACCTGGAAGGTAATTATGTTGTTACTGCTTAAGAGGTGTAAATACCCCTGAGGTTTTCCTTTTTTAATTTTTTGTTATGGATTTATTTCAGTGGCAGAGCAGTTGCGTGTAAGGACTCTTGAGGTTCCCTTCTGACCTGTGTGTTGTTTAGGATTATTATGTGCAGCAGAAGGAGACAGAAAAACCCAAAGAAATAGTGTGTTAAACAACATAGAAGCTCGTTTTTCTCCCACGTGAACAACGTTTGGAGGTATCTGGTCCAGGACTGATGAGGCAGCCCCACAAACCCACTCCTTTCTTGTTGCTTGGTCTACCTGAACGTGAGACATCTGCCTCGTGACCCAAGATGGCCACTCCAGCTCTAGCTGTCACATACATATTCCAGCCAGCAAAAGGAAGAAGAGGCAAAAAGGTGCAATCCCCTGTCTTGGAATAACACTTCTTTTTACATCCCAGTGGCAGAATGTATTCACATGGCCATAGCCAGCTATAAGGGAGGTTGGGAAATGCAGTCTTCATTTTAAGTGGTTTTACGCCCAGCTGAAAATCAGGGGTTCTGTGGCACAGAGACAGGAAGAACAGATATTGGGGAATAGTTAGCAATCTCCAGCACACCATAATGCTCTTCCATTCCACTGGGGATGGACGGCCAGGTACTTTCTGGCACAGTGCCCCGGGCGGCTTGGGATTGCCCTTGACTTGTTCTTGTGTGTTGCTCTTAACTCCCTATCACAAAACCAGAACTACCCTGAGATCAAGGAGGAGAAACAGTCTAGGGTGCCTCCTAGAGAGAGCCAAGCCGGACCCCAGAGCAAAACCCTTACCCTGGCATTCAAGGCCTTTGGCCATTGGGTTTCTGACCTGTCACAACCCCATGCAGCCTTTGCCCAGCCACTCTGAGCCACCACCTGCTCCATTTCTTGCTTCACCAGGTTGCCCCCTCTGCTTGAATGCCCCCTCCCAGAACTCCTCTGCCAGGGGGACCCCTGTTCAGGCCCAAAGACTCATCACAGAAATGTTGGCTTGTCAGTACAGGCTCTCTGGGCCCCTCTGGGGAGAATCAGAATCCCTCTCTCCTGCCCTCCCTTGGGCTTCGGGAGCCTTCCGTCATCCCTCTATTTATAGCCTATTCAAGTCAGGTGCCCCTGGACACGTTGCTGGGAGGGAGGGAAGGGCCCCAGGCTGGGAGAGCAGGTTCTATAACCTGCCTGGGGAAGGGCTGGGATTTTCCAGGATGACTTCTCTGGCCTGTGTCCCCCTCATTCATATCTGTCTCCTGTGGAGACAGAGCCCCCACATCTGCAGCAGCCCTCCTCACTGTGCATGTCTCCCTGGAGCCCGGGCTGTGCTCATCTCTACCCCTGAGCCCAGAGTCCAACCCTGGGCCTGACCCTGCTCCCATCATTGTGTGCTGACGTGAGTAACAGGGTGGGGTTAGACGGCATGTGTGCTGGGGAGGGGACCCAGGAGGCTCAGGCCTGCTCTGGGGGAGGATCCTGCCAGGAAGAGCCTGACTGCACAGAGAGCAGGAGCTGGCTGGCCCTCAGGAGGCAAGGAGGCTCTCTTCTCCAATGCTTGGTTTCCCTGGCAAGTCCAGGTCACTCACTGTGGGTGGTGGACAAACACTCAGCCTCCAGAGAGTGGGGCAGGGAGAGAAGGGCCATGAGGCACCACACCCAACATCATTATCACTTCCCCACACCCAGCCCAGCCCCTCTTAATTACCGCAGCACCTCCTGGTCAGCAGTCCACCAACTCATGCTGGATCCTTCAGCCTCTCCAAGCCTTTGCTCAACAACTCCTCTCAAATCACAGCCTTTTTACTCCCTTTCCCGAAGGCCTTTCCCCACCCCAGCTCTCTAGTCGGCACCATCCTGATTCCTCCAAATATATTGACAAATCTGAATACTGAGCCAGAGTGACCTGGGGGGTCCCAAGCGCCCACCCCCCACCCCCACTTACACACCCTTTTAGATAAACATGCTGAAACCAATGCCAAGGACGTCCACCAGTTGTCAGCTGAGTGTCTTCCCTACTTTGTCACAGGACCCCACGCCTGGTCCTGACTGCCTGGACCAAGCCCTTGACCCTTTAGCAACTGCAGGGACACTCTATGGAAGGCTCAGCCCTTTTGTCACCAGTGAGGCTGACAGGCCCAGCTGACCAGCATCTTCCTGCCTGTTGTGGGCCACATGGCAGGTTGAGTCCAGTGCATCCACCCTCAGCCTCCCCTGAATCAGGACTGGGTTTTGGCATTTAGAATCAGACAGACCTGGCTGTGTGACATAGAGCAAGTTACTAACCTTCTCTGAGCCTCTAAAATTTGTAGCTGACTCCCATCTGGCACATGAGTCTCGCGAGGTACCTGAGGAAGGGACCAATGGGCCCTCACATCCCTATGACTTTGAGACCCCTCTCTTCCCTCCCTCACTCTTGAAAGGTGAGGGCAGGAGGCTCCTACAGGGGTGGGTTTGGTGGGGGGACCAGTGTGACTTCCCACCTTGCCCCAGGAGCTGGCCTCCAGCCCAACCTAGCTCAGAAACCACCCAGGGGAGACCACACTGGCTGAGGAGGAAGGCGCTGGTGCTAACGAGAAGAAACAGCCTAGGGCGCCTCCTAGTGGACACCACGGGAATATCTGCCCTGGCAGTGGCCAGTTACCAGACTTCCAGTCCCACCCCTTCATGGATGGCTCTCAGCTTGGAATAGGAGTCCAGTACTGACCCACCAGCTGGGGCAAAAGGCACTCCACTAAGGAAACCTCAGTTTCCTCATCCCCCAAATAGAGATAATGATAACAATACCACGATGCAGGACCACAGCGTCCCTCAGCCTTGCCTTCACACAGTCATGTTTTTCAAGGTCCAGAGGCAGGGCAGCAGGAAGCTGATGGGCAAGCCAAGTGGGGATCCAGCGGCTGGACTCTTGGTCCAGGGCTCTTTCCACTCTCTGGTGCTTTCAATGTAACCTTGGACCCT
The DNA here is from genome assembly GCF_036562045.2 of Rhinolophus sinicus. Classification (NCBI taxonomy): domain Eukaryota; kingdom Metazoa; phylum Chordata; class Mammalia; order Chiroptera; family Rhinolophidae; genus Rhinolophus; species Rhinolophus sinicus. The sequence goes on from NC_133756.1 coordinate 157,655,116, forward strand.
CCAGGCCTATTCATTCCTCCATGTGGCTCTGGGCATTTTCAGATGTTTTAGCACTATTAACACACCTGTCCCAGGAACAAGCTTCTGACCGCATCCAATGAACCTTCCTGCCAATAGTTATGGATGTGATTTCTTTTGCAGTGCTTACACGGATATCTGTTTCCCATCTCCTCCCCGAAAGGCCTTGCATGAGCCCTGAGGTGTCTGTGATGTCCCTCTTGCTGGGGCCACGTGACATTGACCTGAGCATGCGACCCTGAGCATGCGACACTGAGCATGGGTCCTCTGCCAGGAAACAAGGCTGACTTGCTCAGCCAGGCGCCCCCATGGCCTGGGTGGGAGCTTGCTTGTGCTCCAGGTGGGAAACTGAGCACCTGCAGAGGAAAGAGGCCTCCCCAGTCGGGAAAGAGGATGTGAAAAGGGTGCCTCCAGCCCCAGCCCCCAGAGGACCCATTTATCTGATCTCTAACAGTGGTGAAGGGGACATTCCTAAAATGCGTGCTGGGTGAGGGCTGCTCCCGACAGGCATTCAGCTGTGATGGGAGTGACCCTGTGGCATGGAGCAGACTGGAGGGAAACTGGCCCAGCCCCATGCTGTGGCTGCACAGGGGGCTCTTTCTTTCTACTTGGGCTGTGCCCTCATCTGGGGGGGCGTGGAGCTGGAGCTCACCCAGCTTCCTCATTCCCGGACCCTATCACTGTGGCCCCCCAGAATCCCCTCTTACATCCTAGGTAGGTCCCAGGGACTCCTGAGAATCTAATGGGGCCTCACTTATAAACCCGTATGTGCTGTGGCACCCCAGCTTTTAAGAGACACCCAGAAAGATACAGACACACAGCCAGGCAAAGAGAGGGACTGTGGCTACATGACTGAAGAAACTCTCTCTCACAGATACAACCCCACACAGGAAAGGAGCAGGGGCCACAGAATAGTCAGACCCTTGGGGAGTGGGCTGAGAGGCAGGGGTGTCAACAGATAGTTGGGAAACCCTGGGAATTCTGGGCAAATGGTGCCCCTCTCAGACAGATCACCTTGTCCAGGCCCCCACCCCGAGTGTCCAAGTGTGCTGGGCAGTGAGGACTCAGGCCGGAGGCTGGTAACCTGAGCTGAGACCTGGACAGCCAAGTAGGGGATCGGGTGACTGCAGGAGGTTGAGGTGGAGCCAGCCCTGGAGGCCCCTCAACGCCACCGCCCCCCTCCACCTCCCAGCCCCTCCCAGAAGAAAGCGGCTTTTACCTCCTCCCTGCTTGCTCCTCCCCAACGTCTTCTCACTCTCACCTGAAACCGTTCTTCCAGTTCACTCCTCCCCTGTCCTCCCCTCCCTGCCCCTGGGGGCCATCGCCTCCCTGCCTTTGTACCTGACCCTGGCCTGGAGTCCCAGCCCACTGTGCTCCTGTCCTTGACAAACACCACCTCAGCATCCAAGGCCCCACGCAATGCCTTCTCTGAGAAGCTTTCCTGCCACCCCCTCCCCACAGCAGAATTGCTTTCTGCCTCCTGGTGTCCCGGGACCCTTGCCCAGACCTGTGCCATAGCTCCGAAGCCTCCCCATTGTCACACTCCCCTGACTGCACCTGACTCCCTAACTCTGCTGAGAAGGCTGTGCTTTTTTCTGTTTTGTTCCAAGGGCAATGGGAGGCCATGCAAAGGTTTTATTGCAGCTGGGTGAGGATTCGATTTGTGATTTAGAAAGGTCACCTGAGCAGCTGCGTGGTGGAGAGAGGCTGGGGGAGGGGCATGGGCCTGGGGCTGGGCAGATGGAGGCCTGGGGGTGGGGTGCGGGGAGGTGGACATACTTGGGAGATATTCAGGGTGTAGCCTCTCCCCAACCAGTGTCCCCCAAGCCTGGCTATACACCGGATCCTCCAGGGAGATTTTAAAAAATAGATTCCTAGCCTCTCCCCGAGACACACCTAAATAGGATCTCAGGGGTCAGGGCCAGAATCTGTTTTTTTTTTTTAATTATTGTGGCAAAAACCACACAACATAAAATTTACCATTGTAGCAATTTTTAAGTAAATTCACATTGTTGTGAAACAGATGTCCAGAATTCTTTTCATCTTGCAAACCAGAAGCTCAATACCCATTCAACATCTCCCCTCCCCGCTGGCGACCACTATTCTACTTTCTGTTTCTATGAATCTGACTACTTCAGATACCTCATATCAATGGAATCATACAGCATTTGTCTTTTTGTGACTCAGAATCTGTATTTTTCAGTTCTGATGAAGCTGGGGTGTGGTCCAGAGCTTGGAAGCCACTGTTCACGTTACTCAAGCTGAAAGGTGCCGTCTCCCAGTGTCTGTGCTCGTAGGGGCAAAATCAGATTCTCTGACCTTGAGGGGATGTTCCCTTTGATGTCTGGGGAGAATTGTCTCCCAGACAAGCTCTTGTAGTCTCCTGAAGTCAGATCAGGTAACCCTACAAATTATTATTAATTTCCATGACCTACATTTATACAGTGTTTTGGATCCTGGCTACCCAAAGTCTGGTCTCCCAATGAGTAGACCAGCGTTGGCACCCCTGGGAGCTGGTGAGAAATGTAGACTCTCAGGCCCTACCCCGCTGTTGAGTCAGAATCAGCATTTTAATAAGTTCCTGGGGATTTGTGTGCACAGCACAGTTTGGGAAGCACAGCTTTAAGGTTTATAGAGCAAGGTCTGGGGTCTGCTAGGAGCTGGGGGAAGGAGGCCTGACCCCAGAGCCTCCCAGAAGGAGTAGCTGAGAGGCCTGGAAAGTGGCCCAGGCTGCAGTGGGCTTGGTTTCTTCTCTCCCACCCCACGGTCATGGTCACCTTTGAATAAGGCTGCCCTCACACACCTGTCCTACGTCAGTGGCCCCAGGGCAGCCACTGGAAGTTTAGCCCCGGGCCTTCAATCACCTGCCTTATGGTCAGCCTTCCCAGGCCTCAGCTGTGTATTCCCAGGGCTTGGGCCTTTGCATGGGAAACCTGTCTGCTTCCAAACCTGGCTGTAAGAGGATGGCCCTGCACTTGTCCTCCCCATTCCATGGCCTGGCCTGACAGACGTGTCCAGCAGGGTCCCAGCTCTGGTGATGTCCCAGCAATCCCCTCTGGTCCTCACAGTGACCCTGAGAGGTCATAGTTGTAATTGTGGCTTACTGAGCACTTATTAAGTGCCAGGCACTGTAAAAGAGGCTCCATCCTCCAGGAGGATGCCCACAGGAGGATGCCCACAGGGGTTATCTCCACTTGACAGACATGAAACTGGGGCTCAGAAAGGTGAAGTGACTTGTGTGAGGTTCCATAAGGAATGGGTGCTGAACTGGGATTTGAACTCCTGTCTGTCTTTTAGATCTGAGTTCTTACCCAGATGCCTCTTTTCTTGCCGCATTTTTACAGAGGAAGATGCTAAAATTCAGTTTTGTAACCTACCCAAGGTCATATGCCTGCTAAGTGCTAGACCTGGGACTTGAACTCAGGACTGGGTACCCCCAGACCCAGAATTCTTAAGTGGTGGGTCTGCTTTCTTTACCACATTTTGCAGATGTGGGAGCTGAGACTCAGAGGCTGAGCAAGTCAGCCTGAGTAGCTGAGAGTCTCTGAGCACTTGGACTGTTCACCCCATTTCCAGCTACCTATGTTTCCCCCTGGTGTCAGCCCCCTCCACCTACGCTGTCATCTCCAGTGATAACCGGGGCTATTGGACCAGGGTCCCTGGAGCCACAGCTGCAGCCCAGAATGTACAGGGAGCTCAGCACTGTGGGGAGAAATGGAAAGTGACACTTCTCAGCCCCAAGGCTATGCACCCGAGCAGGGGAGCAGATCGTGCACCTGAGCACGGGAGATGGCAGAGCGCAGTCGCTGCCAGCAGATCAGGAGGCAGCAGGAATGGAAATTGACAGCTCACCCACTTGGGCACCATTGGCCACTCAATCACCACAGCTGAGGCGGAGGCTGGGGCAGGGTCGGGCTGCAGAGCTCCTGGGACGGCCCCTGGTTAGCCAGGCAGGAAGGGGCAGAGGCTTTCAGCCAGCTCCCCATCCAATGGCAGGATGAATAGGGGTGATAAGCGAGGATTCAAATAGCTCAACCCAGCACTAGTTGTGCAACTGCAGGCAAATTGCTTAACCTCCCTGGGTCTCAGTTCCTCATCTATAAAATGCAATAGTACCCCTGGCATTGCTGTGAGCGGGTTGGAGTGTTAGCATATATTACGTGCCTAGCACTCAGGAAATATCATCATCTCTGTTGACCAAGTCCTGGTTGCTGCAAGGAGCAGAGGAATGATGCATAGGAAAAGCACGTAGTGCCTGGCATACTGCAAGTTCCATGTCAGTAATAGGTATTATTATCCGAGCAAGCCTGGCCACATTATTCGCAGAGCCCAGTACAAAATGAAAACATGGGGGCCTTGTTCAGAAATTATTAAGAATTTCAAGATGGCAACAGCAGAACATTAAACCAAGCTTGGGGCTCTGTGGGGCTGCACAGGTTACAAACCCGTGAAGCTGGCCCTGATCGGGAGACAGGACACCTCAGCTGTCTGTCCTCGGGAAGGTTGCCTGTCGGCTCAAAGCTGGAGCCGGGTAGGAGCTTGCCCACCCTTGCCTCCTCTGATCTCCAGATTATTCCAGGAGACCCCTTTGTACCAGGAGCTCCCGACAGCCCCCTCTCATTAGCCCAGCCCCAGATTCACTTGTCATGCATGAGAGAAGCCCTTGGGTCTGCTTTGCACCCTTCCCAACAGGCCCAGAATCCTTGAATGGTAGGGCAGATGGCCTTTCAAGATCATCCCACGCACATCCCAAGACAAGAAGATCCTGCCCAAGGAAGCACAGAACCCAGTGGCAGGGCAGGACGAAGACCTTGCGTCTGACTCCCAGCCTAGGAGTTCCATTTCATGGAAGCAGCTCAGACTCCCAGGGGTCCCGGGCTCTGTGGCGGAAGAAGGGCATGCAGAGGAAGGACACCCACCCATGGGTCAGCCTGGGCTGTCCCTGGAGGTGAGGATGGGAGAAGTTCTGTTCTCTTAGCGTCTCTGTGTTTTCTGCAATGGCACAAATTGCTTTTGTAATAACAGTAAAAAAAAAAAAAAAAAAAAGACATAAGGAAAAGCACAGCATTCTCCTAGGAACCGAGAAGATGAGCCCTTGATGCAAAGTGTATTCAGAGGGAAGAAAATTAAAAATGCAGAGATGGTTAGATTAGAGCAACTGATCTTGTAACAACTTATCACCGCTCACCCCTCAATTAGAGGGGGTTTGAGGGACTAAGAGGGTCAATCCCACCTGGGCTCTGATATTGGTGGGGAAGACGCACGTGTGTGTGTGTGTGTGTGTGTGTGTGTGTGTGTGTGTGAGAGAGAGACTGAGTAGGTGTTGGGGGGTCTGTCGGTTCCTGTGGAAGCCAGGCCCCAGGAGCCCAAGGGGGAGGTAGGTGATGAGAACACAGGATTTGAAACCAGCCAGAGTCAAGCTGGAATCCCAGAGCCATCAATGGCTGTGTTACTTCACTTCTCTGAGCTGCACTTTCCTCATTTATAAAATGGAGAAAACAATGTCTGCTTCCTAGGGTTATGGCTGTGGGGAATTAAAGACAATGAGCTGGCACAAAGGGTAGCACAGAGTAGGTGTTCAAGCGCTGTGAACTCCCCAACAATGACCCCTTCCCCTTACACTGCCATTGTGCTGGACAGTTTCAGAAGGGGATCCTCACCGGGGTCTGTGACCTGACCCCAAGGGATAGACGGGCCACCGGTGGCGTTCTGGAGGCCAGGGCCTGGCATCCCACACAGTCATCATCTAATCCCAGGCTCAGGGGTGTAGACCCTCCTCCTCAAGTTAGCCCGTTGTGAGCGGAGCTCTTGGAAGGACCCGGGAGGAGCTATTTGGCGGAGCGTGGAGACCCCTAGTGGCTACATGGGATACTGCACTTTTCCTGAAGAAACCTCGCACCTGGAGAGGGGAGAGGCTGCTCTGGGCCAGGGCCTTCTCTCCCTGGCTGGGTGAACGTTTCTTGAGCCCCTACTAAATGCCAGGGCTTGTGCTAGGTGCTGTAGCAGCAGGGAGGAGGTAACACCCACCCCAGAGAATCCATCACCAGGTGATTCTAATGTCCATCGAGGGCTGGGGAGGGCCTGGTGGGCCATAGTACAGAGATTAAACATGGTACAGAGATTATTCAGCTGGGTATTGAAGGTTGGAAGCTCCCTCCCTCCCCCTGTGCCCAGGCCTTTTCAATTGCCTTCTATCATTTGTTTATTAGATAAAATTCCTCTCTTTAAAGTGTACAGTTCAGTGGGGTTTAGTATATTCACAAGTTTGTGCAACCATCACCACTATCAGATTGCACAACGATTTGATCACCCCCAAAATAAACCTTCCACCTGCTAGCAGTCACTCCCGATTACTCCGGACATTTCATGTAAATGGGATCATACAACACGTGGCCTTTTGTGTCCAGCTTCTTTTATCTACCATAATATTTTTACGGTTCATCCATGTTGTAACACGTACCAGTCCTCCATTCCTTTTTATTGCCGAATAATATTCCATTGTATGAATGTACTACATTTTAAAAAATCAGTTGACAGATGGTTTTAAAACTCTGACATTCTCTTGGCCAAGAGAAGTGACTAGATTTATTCAGGCAGCAGGAACAAGAGAGACATCAGGGAGCCCGGACGCTGCCTCTCGAGCCTGCTCATAGAAAAACCCAGAAGAGAAGAAATGTGCAAATCAGCTCTGAAGAGCTCCAAGGAGGCAGAGTGGGATAGACCCTCAGCAGGAGTGAGAGATGGGCCACACCTGTCCCCCCACCTCCTTCAGTGAAGATAACCCGGCCATAGCTATACCCACAAAGCTGCATCATCAGGGCATCGCTGAACGGTGAAAAGCAAAAATAACCTAAGTGTCCAACGATAATGAATTTGTTCAATAAGCTATGTCACATTCATCCATGGGAGCTCCACGCAGTTAAAAAGGAAGCAGTGGCCGCTGACTTTTATTCTGCTCACAGTGCCAAGCCCTGTTTGTGCATCATATGTGCTGACCCACTCAACACTCACAGCAATGCAATGGGGTCGGTGCTCTTATGACCCCTGTTTTAAATGAGGAGACAACAGCAGGAAGCAGTTAAGTCACTTGCCTCGTGTTACGCAGCTAGAAAGCGGTGGGGCTGCGACTGGAACCAGAGTTCCCTTGCTTAATATCTCTCCTCTACCACCTCTCTGACGGTAGAAAAAAATTATTAATATTTACTGGCATGAGAAACAGGTTCAGTGAATACATCAGGTTATAGCACAGTACTCAGAGTATGAATCAAGACTGGAAGGAGATAAGCTAGACTGCGGATGGGGGAGACCTGCACAGTCAGATTAAGAGTAATGTTTACTGTCTGTCTTGTGATTGTGTTTTCCCAATTTTCTGCAAGGAGCATGCTTTTGTTTTCAGGAGGGAATTCAACACAGTGTATCCCCTACGGAGGACACTTTTGCAATATTTATCAAAGTTGCAAATGCATTTGCCCTTTGACTCAGCAGCCTTGAGTTTACATTTGTCCTATAGGTGGAGCCGTGCACAGGTGATGTATGAGGTTACGTGCTGCCGTATTGCTTATTGTGTATAGCAAAAGGTTGGGAACAGTTTAAACATGCATTTTATAAAGGGGAGAAATACTATGCAGCTGTAAAAACAACAGGGACGCATTCTACATTGCTAGGGAAAAAACATTGGGATATTTTTTTAATGAAAAAGGCCAAGATTCAGAACAGTGTATTTATAAAGTTACTTCTGTGTAAGAAAGAGAGAAAGGGAGAAAATATATTGTATGTCTGCTTGTACGTGATCACAATAGTGCTGGAAGGCGGGGTGATAAAATATTTAACAGCCAGTACAGAGCAGATGACAGCTGCTGCTGTAACCACTGCACAGGGATAGCCAAGAAACTAAGAAGTGGCTTCCTGTAGAGACGGGAAAATGGGGTGAACAGGACCGGGCTTGGGGGTGGAACGAGACTGACTTCTCAGCCTCTGCCTTTTTATACTATTGTAATTTTTGAATCATGGGACTGTATTGCCTGGTCAAAAAATAATAATGTCCAAAACACCACGCACAAAATCGTGGCTTCCCTCCTTGCCCTAACCCTGCAGCGAGGGCATGGCTTGGAGAGTGGAAGTCGTGGTGGACTGTAGTGTTGGGGCAACCCCTCGGGCTGCACCTGGCAGTCTCTCTGTTGCTTCAGCTCAGGGGTGAAGCCTTGTACCATCTCTGGGGCATCAACCCCCATTATACTGGCCCAGGTATGTAGAAGATGACATAGGTAAGGGGCAGGGGTGTTCCTCCCCTTCTCAAAGACCCCTCGAGTTTTCTGTTTGGGACAAAGATCCTGGGGCTTCCTCAGCTGCCTCGGCTTGGCACATAGTAGGCTCTTAGTAAGTGTTTGTGTGTTTAATTAATTGCCCCACCCCTCACCAGCCTGATTATTTCACCCTTGGGGTGGTAAGCCTCTTACCCACACAGATCTGCCTTGGTCGCTTAAGCCGTGGAGCTGCTGGTATGCGGGGCCATGTTACTTTTTTTTTTTTAATTTATTGGGGTGACAATTTTAGTAAAATTACATAGATTTCAGGTGTACAATTCTGTATTACATCATCTATAAATCCTATTGTGTGTTCACCACCCAGAGTCAGTTCTCCTTCCATCACCATATATTTGATCCCCCTTACCCTCATCTCCCACCCCCCACCCCCCTTACCCTCTGGTAACCACTAAACTATTGTCTGTGTCTATGAGTTTCTGTTTCTCATTTGTTTGTCTTATTCTTTTGTTGTTTTTGGTTTATATACCACATATCAGTGAAATCACATGGTTCTCTGCTTTTTCTGTCTGACTTATTTCGCTCAGCATTACACTCTCAAGATCCATCCATGTTGTAACAAATGTTCCTATATCATCTTTTCTTACCGCCGAATAGTATTCCATGGTGTATATATACCACAACTTCTTTATCCATTCATCTATCGAAGGACATTTTGGTTGTTTCCATGTCATGGCCACCGTAAACAAAGCTGCAATGAACATTGGAGCACATGTGTCTTTATGTATAAATGTTTTCAGATTTTTTGGGTAGATACCCAGGAGAGGGATTGCTGGGTCATATGGTAATTCTATTCGTAATTTTTTGAGGAACCTCCACACTGCCTTCCATAGCAGCTACCCAGTCTGCATTACCACCAACAGTGTATGAGGGTTCCTTTTTCTCCACAGCCTCTCCAACACTTGTTACTATTTGTCTTGTTGATGATAGCCATTCTGACTGGGGTGAGGTGATATCTCATTGGGGTTTTGATTTGCATTTCTCTGATGATTAGTGATGTTGAGCATTTTTTCATATGTCTATTTGCCATTTGTATGTCCTCTTTGGAGAAATGTCTCTCCAGGTTCTCTGCCCATTTTTCAATTGGGTTGTTTGTTTTTTTGTTGTTGAGTTGCATGAGTTCCTTGTATATTTTGGATATTAGCCCCTTATCGGAGGCACTGTTTGCAAAAATCTTCTCCCATTCAGTTGGTTGCCTCTTTATTTTGTCGATGGTTTCTTTTGCTGTGCAGAAGCTTTTAAGTTTCATATAGTCCCATTCGTTTATTTTAGCTTTTACTTCCATTGCCTTTGAGTCAAATTCATAAAATGCTCTTTGAACCCAAGGTCCATAAGTTTAGTACCTATGTTTTCTTCTATGCAGTTTATTGTGTCAGGTCTTATGCTTAAGTCTTTGATCCATTTTGAATTAATTTTGGTACATGGTGACAAATAGCAGTCCAGTTTCATTCTTTTGCACGTGGTTATCCAATTCTCCCAGCACCATTTATTGAAGAGGCTGTCTTTCCTCCATTGTATGTTTTTAGCTTCTTTGTCAAAAATTATCTGTCCATATTTATGTGGTTTTATTTCTGGGTTCTCAATTCTATTCCATTGGTCTATGTGTCTGTTTTTCTGCCAATACCATGCTGTTTTGATTATTGTAGCCCTGTAGTACAAGCCAAAGTCAGGAAGTGTGATACCTCCATTATTGTTCTTTTTTCTTAAGATTGCTTTGGCTATTCGGGGTCTTTTGTGGTTCCAAACAAATCTGATGATTTTTTGTTCTATTTCTTTAAAAAATGCCATTGGGATTTTGATGGGGATTGCATTAAATCTGTATATTGCTTTGGGTAATATGACCATTTTAACTATGTTGATTCTTCCAATCCATGAGCACGGAATGTCTTTCCATTTCTTTATGTCTTCTTCAATTTCTTTCAAAAATATCTTATAGTTTTCAGCATATAGGTCTTTCACATCCATGGTTAAGTTTATTCCTAGGTATTTTATTCTTTTTGCTGCAATTGCAAAAGGAATTGTTTTTGTATTTCTTTTTCTGAGATTTCATTGTTAGTATATAGGAAAGCAATGGACTTTTGTACGTTGATTTTGTAGCCAGCAACTATACTGTGTTCGTTGATCATTTCTAATAGCTTTTTGGTGGAGTCTTTAGGGTTTTCTATATATAGCATCATGTCATCTGCAAAGAGTGATAATTTAACTTCTTCATTCCCAATTTGGATGCCTTTTATTTCTTTCTCTTGCCTGATTGCTCTGGCAAGGACTTCCAACACTATGTTGAAAAGCAGAGGTGATAGGGGACAGCCCTGTCGTGTTCCTGAACGTAGAGCAAAGGGCTTCAGTTTTTCACCATTAATTATGAGATTAGCAGAGGGCTTGTCATATATGGCCTTTATTATGTTAAGGTATTTTCTTTCTATACCTATTTTATTAAGTGTTTTAATCATAAATGAATGTTGTATCTTGTCAAATGCTTTTTCTGCATCAATTGATATAATCATATGATTTTTGTCCTTTATTTTGTTTATGTGATGTATCACATTGATGGATTTGCGGATGTTGAACCATCCTTGTGCCCCGGGGATGGGGGCCATATTACTTTAATCAGATAATCAGATTACCCTTTCCCTTGCATCTGGTGGAGACCAGGGCATAACGGAGGGAAATGAAAGCATCACACATCGATCCCGTTGGGCAGACGTTTGTCAAGCATCTACCACGAACGGGCCGCAGGCTTAGATTCTGCGGGGCAGCGTGTCCCTGGACTTCCTCTCCTAGAGCAGCCCATTCTCTGTGTACCCTGTCTCCTCTCAGGTGGGACTCATCAGAGCTAACGTTTATGGGGCATTCCTATAGGAGCTGCTCCGAGCACTCCACACGCAGCAGCTCTCGTGGTCCTTCCAACAGCCTTGCATGGGAAGTGCTTTCATGCAGGTGCATGTGACACAAAACACACAGACTCGCTTAACCAAGAGGAGACTTTATGGACTTGCACAACGGAAGGTGCATAGGCTTCAGGTATGGTGAGATCAAGGCTCTGGCTGTTTTTCTGCCTTCCTCTGTATCCCCTTTGTCCCCAGGCTGCCTTCCCTTATGGCTGTGAGATGGCCATCAGTAGCGGCCCAGGCAGTGTGTTTCCTTGTTCGTGTCCAGTAGAAGAGAAACAGCTTTCCAGGACACTCTCAAGAATAAGGAAGCTGCCCGTAAGCCTTACCTGACATCTCATTAGCACAAATTGGCTTAAACCTGCTCACCCCATAATCCAGCGGTTCTCAACCCTTGGACTACACATCAGAATCCCAGAGGGAGTTATTGAAAAAATACCAGGTGCTCAGGCACTACCCAAGTCCTAGTAAATCAAAACTCTGGGTGAGGCCTAGGCATCAGTGTTTTACAAAATTTCCCAGGTGTTTCTAATGCACAGTGAGAGTCTCAGGGTTAGGCTTTGGGCATTACCTTCCAAGGAAGTTGTCTGCCCGGTGACAGAGAGCCCGGCCTGACTGAATGAAGACATTATCAGAAAATTTCACACTTGTGGCTCATTGCTGGACCCCACGGCCCATAGCGAGCCAGCAATTAATAATTGTAATAAATCCTATAATTTTCTTGTGAATACCATAATTACATTGCTTAGCAATTTCTGTGTGTGCTAAAAGCATTAATTTGTTAAATGTAAACATCTGAAATGTGCCACAATTATCATAAGCCGTGTTAGCACGTCTTGGTTTTGTTAATAAGCTGGGAGCTTCCAAAACTGGAAGTGGCCCAGGACTCCCCGCTCCTGAGAGATTCCAGCCTGAATTCTGGCCACTGGCTGGGTCCCCAAGCCCTGAACACTTCCCCTCTGTGGAAGGTGGAAGTTTTGATCCCAATTCCTCATGGCCCTGTAGTGCCATTAACCTTCCACTGTGGCCTTATGGTGGGTAGAGTACACTCCCTGCTCTTGACTTTGAGCTTGATCATGTGACTTGCTTTGACCTGTGGGTACGAGGTATACAGAGGCTTGAAATGTGCTTCCGTGACTGAGCTGGCCCCCTTGCACATCTGCTGTAGCCGCTGGAAGAACACATCCAGATGACTGCTGTCCCTTCCCTGGGGACACCGGGATGACACATACATCTGAGCTGAGCCAGACCTGCTGCCTGGAGCAGAGCCACAGAGCCAAGCCCCACCAAGCTGCAGACCCATGAGCGTGCAAGCCCACAATTGTTGTTTTATGCTGCTGAGTTTGGGGGTGTTTTGTTACACAGCATTACTGTAGCATTCATTGTCTAACACACCTTCTCAGATTGGGTTGTGGACAGACATACCAGCCCCGGGCTCTTTGGTCCCAGAGGACACTAGGTGCCCAGCACAGTGGTGAGGAGAGACTGTACAGAGAGCATCTAGTGTGTGTGAGGGTTATGGCCAGACCTTAGTGTAAGCCTGGTGATCACAAGCATAGGTTATTCTGGAATCAGACTGCCTGCTGGGTTTGAAATCCAGCTCTACTACTGGTACTTACATGCTGTGTGACTGCGAACAGTCCCTTAACTTCTCTGGGCCTCAGGTAGCTCATCTGTAAAATGAGGATGAGAATAATAGTACCTACCTCAGCCATGCAGATTAAATAAATTAGGTTGTGTAAAATATAGCAATCACCATATAAGTGTGGGTTCCTGTTATTAAGTACTCTCTATGCTTTTCTCTCTCTCCACAAAGCAACTACAGAGCCTTATCACTGTTTTATGGATACGGGAACTGAGGTTGAGAGGTCAAATGACTTGTCCAAGGTTACACAACACGTAAGTCACTGAGCCAAGATAAACAATTCCAACTGACTCCAAACCACTTTTTGTCTTCGTTTCCTCCACATTACAGCAGGCTTGGTGCATATCAGGCACAATGAATATTGATGAATGAATGAACAGACACGGCGACCTGGAGAGCAGGCTGGCCTGTGACTACAAGTCCTTATTCAATGCTCTCTTTATTTCACCTGGCTTGTAACTGGGCTGGGGACTGGTGGGTGAGTGGGGACCTCCCTCTGGATGGTTTGGGGGGGTGAGGTGCAATGGGAGCTGCCCTGCGTTGGGAGGCTGGGTCCTGAATTCAAGTCCTGGCTCTGCCACATTCAGCTGTGTGTCCCACAGCTAGCTGCTTTCCAAACTCTCTGAGACTTGGTTTACTCCCAACTCAAAGCACGTCCCTGCCGAGGGAGAGCCAGGGAGCCTCAGGGCAGCCAAACCGAGGGCCACTTTTGGAACCCCAGAGCCTCCTCTCTGTCCTCTGCTGCCTGCAAAACGGCTCCCTCCTTCCCAGAGGGAAACCTGAGCCCTGCTGAGCTGGCATATTCTGGGGTCCAGACATCTGCGTCCTCCTGTCCCCCAGCCCAGAGCGAAGGCATGCCCTGGGCTTGACCTGCAGGCTGGGCCGAGAGCACTCTAGGTCCAGATGTGCCCAGGCCTCTCCTGATAGAGAAGGGCAGGCAAATCCCCAGGGCCTAGTGTAGGGGAAAGAGTCCAGGGGTCACGTCCCAGTTCTGGTCATTTTGCCACACAAAGCCTCAGTTTCCTTGAAACAGGAATCAATTCCTGCATCTCGGGGCTATGCAGAAGCTCCAAGGGGGGTCCCAGAGGGAGAGAACCCTCTGTCAAGTACAAGGGATTGAGCTCCAGGAGACTACTCTCTGTACCTCAGTTTCCATGTCTGGAAATGAGAGCAAGGAGCTCAAAGGATCCTTCTAGCTGGGAAGACCCTTTGGCCCAGCCCTGGAAGAAATCATCACCCTCACTCAGCATCACTCACGAGATGTCACGTGATTTCTTCTGTGACGCATCGTGAAGTATCACCATCACCCACGATGTGTCCTTATCCAAAGTGCCTAATAACCTGAGTCCAACAATTTTACTGGGAATACAGAAGACAAAGGAATGAACCTAACAAGACAAGAGAGAAACAAGGAGACAGATCCCGAAGGTGGAGCATTTTGCAAGACAACCTGTTCAGCCTTCACAAGCTACTGTCATAAAAAAGGGACATGCCAGACCAAAAGAAACCTAAGTGCATCTAACCAGAGGGTCCTGACAGCACTCTCGTTTGCTCAAATCAGCAGAAAGGACATTTGGAGGACAATGACAGAATTTGGATATAGGCTGTACACTAGATTGAAAAAAAAAAACACGTATCGACGGAGAGGTCAAGATTGTTAACTGAGGGGAAAAAAGCAAATTACAATGCAACAAGGACACTATGATCTTGTTTCGATAAAAAAAGAAATATATGCATAAAAAGGGGCCTGGGAGGACAGACAATACGGTATTTTCAATAATAGTCCCCAGATGGTAGGAATAGAGTGGTTGTATTTTCTTATTTTTGCTTCTCTGTGTGCTCCAACTTTCTATGATGTGCATATACAGCTTTGGTGATAATCAAAGGTTATTTTAAGTTACAGAAGTTCCCTGCACAGTCCCTAGCTCTGACAGTCTCCTCTGGCCTCAGTCTCCTCTCCCAGCTCCTGCCCCACCTGGGACCTGCCATCAACACGACCGAGGCAGGGGTGGCTTGGGCCACAGCTTCTTCCCTCCCTTCCCCCCATCTTGCCTCTATGTGGAGGAGTGTCCACCGAATTACAGGAACACTCCAGCCTCCCTTGGTGCTCACTCGCTCCTCTTCCTCTGCAGAGAAGTGACTTATCTGATGGCCTAGTTGTGGGGAGCTCTTGGGCAAGCAGGGCCCAGCCCCCCTTCTCTTTTGGAAGTCCCTACTGGTCTGCTCCTGCCCAGCAGTCAGGAGCCTCCCGAATTTCCACTTGGACCAGGGACTGGGTGATTTCAGCGGGGGAATGTCAAGGTCAAGGGCGGGATAGTAGGAAATCCCCTTGGCTGCTGCTCTGAAATCACAGCCGTAGGGAAATATTTTGATCTCTGTCTGGCTGGCTGTTGTGTGTCTCTCTCAATTGGTTCCAAACTCGGATGGGGAAGAGATGTGTTCTTTCCTGGATCCTCTAAAAGTCAATATCTTGCTTTCTCTCCTCCAGTGGTTACTGCTCAAGTCCAGCCCCAGTGGAAGCCAATCTTCTAGCGGCATCTTCTAGAGGCGAAAGTTCAGGACTGAGTTTCTACGGAAGAGGAGAAGAACAGGCAGTCCCTGCATCCAGCCGGACGTGGAGGTGAGGGTGGTGGTGGGGATTGGTCATCCAGAAAGAGGAAGCATCCTGGGCAATGGTTCAGAGGCCGGATGGCCAAACGGGAGGGGAAGAGGGAGCCAAGATGAGGCTGTGTCCTGTGCATGGCTCAAGGGGCGCCTGCAGGCCAGGCTGAGGGACCCCGACTTGAGCCATGGGGAATATGGGGCCACGAAGTGTTTCAAATTGAGATGTGGCACAGTCGCCATCATCTATCGGAAACATCTCTTGGGGCCACTCTGTGAAAACAGATCTAGGAGGAAGTGGCCTGGAAACAGGGAGACCAGCAGTGGGGTTGTTGACCCAGAGTGTTTACTGGGAAGAGGAAAAGAGCAACCTAATAGAATAAGTGACAGAGGCAGCCTCCACGTTCCAGCGAGCTGAGAACTTCATTTCAGAAACAAATCTCTCCTGGTTGGCCAGGGCTCAGAAATGGGTTTGTTAAATTATGCAAAGGTGGGCCCTTGAGCAGTGGTTCCAAACCCCACTTCCTTCTCCAAGCTGGAACGAAATTTAAAAATAATCGCACATGATTTTTTAAAAAATCAATGTAATATTTTAACCATAATATGAAGGAGCACTAAAAGGAAAGTAATTCTTAATAAAATAATTTCAGAATGAAAATGTCAAGCCAACTGCAGCAGGAGATGGGATGACGTGGCCTGACACTTGCTCCTAGAGGTGGGACCACCAGGAACGAAACAGCCATGGAGGCAGATGGACCCAGGTGGTCCTGATGGTGACTCAGACACCGCAAGTGGTGTTGTTGCTGGTGACGTGAAATGGGCAACACGACTTGGCAAAATTCCGAGCAAAATAAAGGACAATCTTCTCTTTCTGTGAACATAATAGTCGCATTCCTGGAAAATTCTGTGTGTATTAAAAGCATGCAAAAATTACTTTGTGTTTACATATAAATAGATTACACACACACACACACACACACACACACCATTGTGACAACGAAAAATGCCCTTGCTGATTTCCCAGACTCCTCCTAAGGGACCTTATTGAGCGTCATTGTCTCAGAGCCTCTTGTATAATGACAGCAGTTGAGACCAAAATGCAGGTGCCCTGAAAAATCAACTTTGCATCTTCTCCTGGTGGCTGGGAGGTGGGTGGGAGGTTGTGGAACTGGGGGGAGGGTCCAAGCTCCCCAAAATGACATCAGGCCTGGGCCAGAGGAGACAGCTGGCTGGTGAAACATTTGCTGTGATGGGGATGGACAAGAGATGCTAGACATGGTGAGGTTCAGTTGTAAATTGTTCTGAGGCTGGGCTATAATCTCTTCCTCTGTCCCCAAAACTTCCATAAAATCAGTTACACACAATGGTGCTTCGTGGAGGAGATGCATCAAGATGATGGCTGATGCCCCCTAACTGCCAGCACTGGGTGCTTTACCCACCTCGACACATGGGACCTTCAACCAGCCCCAAGAGGAGAGGCCACACGTGCTTCTATTTTCTTATCAGAAAAGCAAAGCCCAGAGACAGAGTACTTTGCTCAAGATCAGTCAGCTTGTCTGTCAATGGCAGAAGGGCCTTTGAACCCTGGCACTCTGGCTCTTGACGTTCCGCCTGATAACCCCATCAGTAAGGCCAGGCCTGTGTGTGGGTAAAGAACTGCGGAGGGAAATTAGAGCAGCAGGTGGGGAACTGGGTGAGGTGGCAGAGAACTGAACTGAGAGGTTACAGGAGATCCCAAGCATCCATAGGAGAGTCTCAGAGACATGGAAAAGAAAGCTAGGCTTCCCCAGTACAAAGAAGAGGGACTCAAGGCATTTCAACTGGATCTTTCAGGGAAAGGTGGCACCAGGGAGGTGGAAGACACGAAGAATTCTATCCACCCCCATTTTGGAAACCCCAAAATGGACATATTGGCTTCCATCCAGGACCCATCTGAACTCTTGTTTTCTGAACTCTTACATTTCAACAGTTTGACCTATCCCCACCCCGTTTGTTAATAGCTAGATTTTTATCTATTCATTGGCTGAGAACATAAAACACAAAAGACAGCTCTGAATTCAGAAAAGCTTTCAGTGAATTTGAATGTTATTAATCACAATGGCTTCCACATACATGTGAACAACATAACATGCTGTATGTGGGCGCCACATGCTATGATGCTTAGGGAGAATCCTGATGACGCTGGGCTAAGGACACAGGTGGGAGCTCAGAAAAAGCACGAAAGGGGCAGCTGGTGTATCAGGCACACACCCCTGGCCCCCCGTCATCCCCTGTGGTAGCTGAGGGTCACCATAGCAATCCTGCTGGTGTTTCTTCTAAAGAAAGGCTTGACTTGCTGGACCTAATGCCACACTATTTTGGGTTTCTGGACCTAATTCTAAAGTGTGTGTGTGTGTGTGTGTGTGTGTGTGTGTGTGTGTGTGTGTGGTGGGGGGGCTTCCCTACGCCAACAAGCAATTCTCCTACATCAGCAGGGTGTCTGAGAATTCAACTCGATTCTGGTAGTATCTACCTGGAGATAGAATCAGATCCCACAGGTTAAGGGATTCGTCTCACAAGACTACCCTCCACTTCAGATGCCAATTGCCCGTCCAGATTGTCACCTGTGCTTCTGACAGACTGGCTATAAATCAGAGGTTCCCATGACCCCTTTTGGCGTTAATTTAATTAGTGGAGCGGCTCACAGAACTGAGGAAACCAGTTTACTCACTAGATTACTAGTTTATTACAAAGGATATTAGAGGAAATGAATCAATAGCCAGATGAAGAGATACAGAGAGTGAGGGCCCAAACAAAGGAGCTTCTGTTCTTGTGGTTGCTTGGGACCTGGCACAGTGACACTGGAAGCATTCTGCTTCCCCAACATGGAAACTCTCTGAACCCTGTCATTGTGGATTTTTATGGAGGCTTCATGATGAAGGGATGAGGGATTAAATTGTTGGCCATTGGTGACTGAGTCAACCTCCAGTCCAGCTCCCTGGAAATCAGGGGGTGAGACTGAAAGTTCCAACCCTCTATGCACAGTTGGTTCCCCTGGCAACCAGTCCCCATCCTTAGGTGCTTTCCAAAATCATCTCATTAACATAAAGCCCGTTGTGGTGGAATGGGACTCGTTATAAATAACAAGACATGTATTTCACCTTTGTGGAGCTGAAGCCATTTCAGGAACTGAGGACAAAAGACCAAATATTATAACGAAAGATGCTCCCATTAATTGCAAAGGAAATTCCAAAGGTTTTGGGAGTTATAAGCCAGGAACCGTAGATGAAGGCCTACTATATGAGAAATACATCTTGGTCGTCTGACTGACCAAATATATACTTCTTATGAACCACAACTTCGCACACTTATTACGGCGTGACTCCATGGGGTGAAGTTTATATCAGCCCCCAGCAAGTGGCTAACTGACCTCCTGTCCAGCCCCTATAAAGGTGCCTGCAGACTAGGGTCCAGCCCAGGGCAACTGCCTATGACCAATTGAGCCATCGCATGGATGGAGATGGGAACAAGTTAGGGACATATTCCTCAAAACGTGGTTGGAAAACTGTCTAAAACTGAAAGGAGTGACCATACCAAATGTTGGCAAGGATGTGCATGTATGAACCCTCAGGCATGGTTGATGGGAGTATAAACCGATAAAACCACTTTGTAAAACTGGAAGAAGTGATCAAACCTAGCAGACATGTACCCTATGACACAGCACAGTTATTCCTAGGAAGATGCTCAACAGAAATGGATGCACGTATGTGTCACTAAGATACATACGCAAATGACCATAGCAGCAAATACCGTCAACAATAGAGTGGATACATATTGGGTCAAGCCTTGTGAAATGGCTTGTTTTGTAGATAAAAAGGCTGAATATTAGCAATTTCATTTGATTGATCCTCATCGATTGTGGTCTAGTCACGCGATGGAATATTACATGGCAACGAAAAAGGATGAGCTACTGCTCCATGCAATGATATGGATGAATCTTACAGATCTAACAATGAGTGAAAGGAGCCAAGCACAAAATAAACACCTGTGATTCTGTTTATGTGAAGTTCTAGAACAGGTAACGTTATCTATGGTGGTCCAAGTCAGAATGGTGGTTTTCTTGAGGGAGCGCTCATAGGAGGAGGCACCAAACAAAGAAACAAACAAAACCTACCAACCATGGTGAGATACCACTTCATGCCCGTTAAGATGATGATTTTAAAAAATAAACAAACAGCAAATAACAAGTGTTGGCATGGATGCGGTGACATTGGAACTCTTGTGCATTTCTGGAGAGAACGTAAAATGTGCAGCCGCTTTGGAAAACAGTATGGAGATTCCTCAAAAAAATTAAGCATAAAATTATTATATGTTCCAGCAATTCCACTCTGAGTGTTGAAAACAAGACAACAGGCCCAAAATGGAGTTGCTTATTCTGAGCCCCACATCATCAAACCAAGATTGAACTTACAATTTCTGCTGTCCCAGAAATGGAATCTTAAACCAGTCACTCAGGAAATGCCTGGTCAGCACTAGTTAGGTCATCTACTTAATAGACCCCTGCCATCCCCTAAAGGAAGGCAACTTGGCAATAACTAACCCGCTTCTTTGCTTACGTAGTATAACTTCCTTATTCCCATGCCCTTTTGCCTATAAAAGTCTTTCATTCTGTACAGCTCCTCAGAGCTCCTTTCTGTCTGCTAGACTGGATGCTGCCTGACGCAAATCAATTTTTGGTTAAATAAGCTCTTAAATTTTTTAGCATGCCTCAGTTTATCTTTTAACATGAGTATATACCCAAAAGAATTGAAAGCAGGGACTTGTGTAGATATTTGTGCACCATGGTCTCCTCCCCCTCCTCCTCTTCCTCCTCTTCCTTCTCCTTCATCTTCTTCTCATCATCATCATCATCATCGTCATCACCACCATTATCACCAAAGGTAGAAACAACCCAAATGCCCACTGATGGATGAAATGTGGTTTTACATACAATGGAATATTATTCAGCCTTGAAAAGGAATGAAATTCTGACACAGGCAAAAATGTGAATGAACTTTGAAGACATTATGCTAAGTGAAACAAGCCAGACACAAAAGGACAAATATTGTATTATTCCACTGTGGGGGAGGTAGAAAATTTCCTCTACCCTTCTAGGTTCTTACAGCTGGTCTAATAATGAAATCCACGTGAGACAGACTAATAAGAGAAAATAACCAAATTGAATTACATATGTATATATGGGAACACCACCAGAGACCCCCCACATACACGGGAAGTTCCTAGACAGAAAGAGAAAAGGCGGTATTCATGGCATCTGAGCTAAGGATGAGGTAAGGCGCCTTGGGACTTCAGGGAGGAGAAGGTCATTGCAGGATGATAAAAAGAGCAGATGTTCAGTAATTAGAGGTTTGCCCTGCCCTATAGAGAGCTCATAAAAAGTTATTTCTGGTAATAACTTATTATGGGCAATGCCCCCAATTTAAATTCCTTAATGGAGAAGTGAAAATTTCAGTTTAAAATAATCCATGTGCCAAAGTAGCACGTCTTGGGGAGGCCTGTTCTGAATCCCTTCCCCACTTACATGAGGTACGTAGAAGAGTCAAATTCAGAGACAGAAAGTCGAACAGTGGTTATGAGGGGCTGGGGGAAGGGAGAATGGGGAAATCTTGTTTAATGGATAGAGTTTCAAGACGGGATGATGAAAGAGTTCTGGAAATGGTTGCACAACAATGTGAATGTCCTTTAAACAATGGTTAAATAAGGTTAACTTTACGTTATGGATATTTTACCACAGAAAAGTTTTTTTCTTTAAAAATTCTAAGAAGAGGGTGTCTGAGCGCCAAGACTGGCCCTGAGTTTCTTGGATTCGCCCCACCCACTGCAGCCTGTCTGATTCTGTCCCCAGTGGTATGTGCTCTCCCGGGGGCACCCATCTAAAACCTGCCTCCAGTGCACCATGGTGCCAGTGTTTGCTGACCCTTCCTGACATGACTTAAAGTGGCTTGGAAGTCTGTAAAAAGTGCTAGGTCCCTTTGGAGCTCATTAGGAAGCCATCATCATTCATGAATTTACCAAAAAAGGCCACTTTCTGACTCACACCTCAGGAGGGGATGCATGATGTTGGTTTGTCCTATCAGGGATCAGCCTTGAGCATCTGCTAACTATTGCTCACATTCAGCGTAGGATTTCACCAAAACCCAGGACAAAGGCTCAGGGAAAGCACCTTGGCTGAGCACCTACTATGTACCAAGTGTCATGGCTGGAATCCTTACCACTGCCCCTCAGGGCAATATTATTGGACCCATTTTCCTGACCAGTAAACTGGAGGCTCAAAGAGGATCTCATAGCTAGAAAAGGGCGGGCGGGAGGGTTAGAAGTTAGAGCTCTACTTGGCTCCAAATCCTGCTGTGGACCTTCCAGCTTCATGACTGGCCTAGGGATAAGGAGGCCCTGGAAGTTTGGTGGCAGTGCAGTCCTTTCTCAGGGATAAGAGGAGGCTGGAAGAGAGGGCAAAGTCCACTGTACGAGGCCTATCAAAATAGAAGTCCCAGCTCCCTCTATCCCCTGCAGGGGTTGGTCACCCAGAAGTCTGTTTGGTTGAGCAGGTTTCTGGCTGGAGGGACTCCTGGTATCTCCCACAGACTATAGCTCTCCTCCCACCTTTGCTTGTCTCCCCATCTACTGCCAGGGTCACCCTGACCCTTCCTAGAAAGTGAAGTCTTGAAAAGAGAGCAAGTGTGTATGTCTGTGTGTATGCAGGGATGGGGGTGGGCAAGCTGGAATGCAGGAGAAGCTGGCTCAGAACAGGACTGAGAGGGGTGGGCGGGAGTGATAATGAGTGGAAAGAGCCCTGGAATGGGAATCAGCCTCTTGAGTTTGAATCCTAATTCAGCCTCTACCATGCAACCCGGGGTAGGTCCCTTCCCCTCTCTGTGCCTCTGTCACCTTACCTGTACAAGGGTGGGTTTGGAGTCCATGACTGCCAAGGGTTCATCCACCGATTACACCAATATTAACTGAGCCCCTGCTCCAGCCACCAGCCAAGCTGTGGGGACATGGAAGACAGACCCGTCTCTTGCCCTTCTGGAGTTGAGTCTACAAACACAATGTGTGCTGTGCGGGAGAAACTCGGGGTGGGGGGGGCTACAGAGATCCAACCCCATCTCGAGGATCAGGCTCAAAGAACAAAGAATCAGCTCAGAAAACAACCTGTTTCCTGCCTGGCCTTGCCCTTGGAACCCCAAGGGGCTCCCCCAAGTGCTCCAGATGCCATCGCCTGTGGTCAGTATATCAGGGGCACAGGGATGCCAGATGGGGGCTCCCTGCTTCCCTCATGGGCCTGGGATAGACAACAATTGTCATTTTCTGAATCCAAAACTTCTTAGAACCAACCAGAAAGAGCTGAGAAGAGCGTAGGGCAGAGGGCCTGAGGCAGGTGTCTTCCTGAGGCCCTTCCAGGAGGCGAAGGCAGAACTAACGGGATGTGAGCAGTGAAGAAGCGGGTCCCGCTGGCACCGTGGGTCTCAACCTCAGCTGCACACTGGAAAAACTCGGGATACCTGAGTCTAACCCCTAGATCCAGCTGCAATTGGCCTGGGGCACAGCCTGGGCAGACAGTTCTATGTACTAAGTTGAGGACCAGGGACCTGGCAGAAGGCCGGGTCTGCTCAGAGGCCAAGGAGGGTGATTCACGAGGCCAAATAGTTCAGAGGGTGGCCAACCCCGTCCAAGGGACAAACAGGCTCTGTTCCAGACAGCATGGGGCCTCGGGTCCCCAGAAAGGCCTGCTGGGTAGTGCAACAGCGATTAATCGCCCTCGCCCCCAAACTCTGCAGTCCTACCCCCATCTAGGGTTGCCAGGTAAAATATAGGATGCTCAGTTAAATTTAAATTTTAAATTTAATTACATTTAAATTTAGTTGGGCATTCTGTTTTCTTTCTTTCTTTTTTTTCTTTCTAAATCTGGCAACCCTACCCCACCCCACCTCTGAGCCAAGAGCCCCAGTTTCAGGTCCCAGCTCAGATTCTAACATGGGCAACTCACTGCCCCTCCCCCCCTCAAGTCTTGGTCTCCTTGAGAGTTATATGTAATATCCCTCCCGGCTCAGGGGCCAGGCTGACTGTTTCCAGGGCAGTGAGTGTGACTCACAGGTCCCTGGAAAGGCATTGAGCTGTCTGTGAAGAGAGGCAGGGCCTTTCTCTCTAAGACATCAGCTTTTCCCTCCTGTAGTTTGATCCGAATGAAGGATTTTCATGAGTCTTCCAGCCCTGGGGATGCTGGTGAAATGAGACTGAAGCTGAGAGCAGAACTTGGGCCACGGCGTTCTGCTCACAGGGTGTGTTTCTCTCTCTCCTCGTGTCCTCTTCCTTCCTTCTCCCTCCTCCTCTCCTCTCTAACATCCTCGCTGCACCCAGACGACAACTCCCCTTCCTTACCAAGCAGAAAGAGTTTGCTCAACTTTGAGCAGGTAGCTGTTGTGGGCCTACTATGTGTCAGGCACTGGGGCTAAGCACTAAAGATACAATGGTGACCCAGTCCCTGCCCACACAGAGCTTCTAGTCTGGGGATGGGGGTGGGTTGGGCAAACCCAACCACTGAAATGAATACATCATGGCAAACTTTGACAAGTGTCATGGATGGTGCTTGGAGAGCACACCAGTAACAGGGAAACTGACCTTCCTTGAGGAAGTATCCTGGGAACGGATATCTAAAGAGAGGAGTTGGGGTGGGGGGGAGGGCCATCCCAGCGGAGGGAACAGCCCAGGCAAAGGACACCTCTGAGGAATAGCGTGACTGGTGTGGCTACCATGGCTGGAGGATGGATGGCAGAGCCGAGAGGCCCGAGGCAGGGTGGAGACATTGGCACCACCCGACATGCTGGGTGGTAGAGACCGTGAGCAGAATTGGAGTCTACAGCCCATCGTATGACCCAGCAATTCCTCTCCTAATCATCTGCTTGTATTAGTTTTCTATTGCTGCTGTAACAAATTGCCACAAAGTTGGTAGCTTAAAACGAAACCAATCTATCTTACAGTTCTGAAAGTCAGAAGTCCAAAATGGGTCTCTTTGGGCTGAAATCAAGGTGTCGGTGAGCCTGTGTTCCTTCTGGAGGCTCCAAGACATGGTCTGTTTCCGTGTATTTTCCAGCTCCTAGATGCCGCCCCGTTCCTCGGCTCAGCTTCAAAGCCAGCAACCACTGGCCGAGTCTTTCTCACGTGGCCATCTCTCTGGTTCTCTCTTCTACTTATAAGGACGCTTGTGATTACATCGCACTCACCTAGGTGATCCAGAATCATCTCCGCATCTCAAGGTCAGCTGCTTAGCAACCTTAATTTCATCAGCAACCTTCATTCCCCTTTGCTACGTCACATTTCCGGGGATTAGGACATGAATACTGGGGGACCATTATTCTGCTCACCACACAACCCAAGATTTGCACAAGAATGTTCCTAGCAACCTTATTCTTTAAAGCCCCAAACTGGAAAAAGCCACAAAGCCATCAATAGCAGACTGGACAAACAAATCATAGTATATTCCTCTAATGAAATGCTACATAGCAATAAAAAAAAGATGAATTAATGACACACATAATAATCTGGCTGAATCATACAGACAGAATGCCGAGCAAAAGAAGCCAGACACAAAAAAGCACATACTATATGATTCCATTTGCGGGGAGTTCAGGAATAGACAAAATGAATCAATGGCGTAGAAGCACAAGTGGTGATCACTCCTGGGGGTAGGTATTGACTGTGAAGGGTACAAAGAACTGGAAATGTTCTGTATCTTCATCTGGGTGTGGTTACAGGTATAGACATGTGTAGAAATTCATCAAGCTGTACACTTCACTGTATGTCTAAAAAAACAAAAACCCGTGTCTGTATTTTAAGAGTGATAAGAAACTACAGCAAGGTTTTAAGCAGTGACATGGCATAATCTAATGTTCATTTATAAAAGGTCACTCTACCTGCTGGGTGGGAAATAGATGAGAAGTGAGAGCAGTTAGGAGCCTGTCGCTGATGCCCTGAAGAGAGACAAAGGTGCCCTGGCCTTGGGTGGTACTGACGGAAATGGACAGAAGTGGGTAGTTTCAAAAATATTTAGGAGGAAGAATCAAGAGGACACGATTTAGCACATGATGGATGGATGGATGGATGGATGGATGGATGGATGGATGGATGGATGGATGGGGGAGTGGATGGAGAAGTGGGTGGACAAGTGGGTGGGTGAAGAGGCAGGTGGGAGAATGAGTGGGTGGGTGAATAGGTGGATGGAGGAACACCCTCAAGAGGACAGACTCTCCTGTTACTGGTGTCCAGAAAGCACAAATGAATCGCGCTAGTCAGTAACCACACAAGCTTTCCCCTGAGACATCTGTGTTTACACTTCTGTAGCTCCCCAGTGCCTCAAGGAGAAAAACTAGTTACTACAAAGACCATCAGGGAGCAGACACTTACATATAGGCTGGTTTAGTGAGATGCAAGAATTCCCCCAATCCTCTGGGCTTTACAGTGAAAATGTTGGCAATATCCATGTTGGAGGAAGAAAAAGGAATGAAAGAACCTCCCAGAACCTCCTTGGAAGCCATCAGCCCTCTTTCTCCTCCCTATCATCACCCCCACGCAAACCACAATTACCATCACCTCCTCCAGCACCTCCACCAGCGTCACCCCATCACCATATAGATTTATTGAGACTGAGAATTGTGCTTACTCAGGTAAAAAGTATGCACTCGTGGGGTCCCCTCTTGTGGGAGGGAACTACTTGCCTCTTGCACAGGACCTCAGCATGTCCCAGTGCTGGCTGATCTTTTAAGCCCTGGGCTGCCAACACAGCCATGTGGTCCGGCCCCCCATTCCAGGCTGTTTGTCCCTGTGACCCATTCCTGTATCTCACAGCGGGAGGAACAAGAAGGCAGGGAGAGCAGCAGTTTTCAGAGGGAAGGGCTGAAATCCTGCCAGGAGTTGCTCTGGGTTATCCAGAGCTACCTCCAGCTGCCCCAAACCCTAACTCACATGCATTTCCTAGACCTCAGAAACTGGCTAATTTCTGTTCCGGTGGGAGTCTGACAGCTCAGCCTCCAGAGCTTTTTTGTCACCTCCCAAGGTGGGCTGAGTTTGTGCTCTTTGGGTAAACAACATTCCCCTGGTTGTCAGATGCAGATGTATTTACCTGGTGGCGGACTGAGTGATTCCTTCCCACTCACCCCATCCCAGACATGAGACTCAGGGTGGGAAGCAGCACCCTACAACAGTCAGGGATGGGGGGCCCGGCAGCTGGGTATGGGCAATGATGTCACTGGCTACTGGGAAAGTCACACTCACTGTTTCACTCAGGGGTCTCTCCGGACTACAGCTAGGCTAAAGCCTCCATGCCCCAGAGTTGTGATTTCATCCAGTTATCCTATACCCTGCATCCAAGCTAAAACATAGTCATTGGATCTCCCGTGGCTCTGAGCAGACACTTTATACTTTAAAACCCTGCATGCTTTGAATTCCCCCCAGCCCTAAGCCAGTGTGCCATGTTGGCTTTCTCTCCCTTTGGCTATGAGGAAAGGTGGGTCACTCAATCCCTGGGACCATGGGGCAATGCAGTGAGGGGGTTGCTGCCCAGCTCAGGAATTCTGCATTTGTCTTTCTGCAGGCAGCTCCACCCTGATGCAATCACTGGCCAAGCCAGCCCATTCTGCAGCTGCTGGGAGCCCAGAGTCTGAAGCAGGGCACAGCTGTGCCAGCTGTCGGAGACAGATTACGCTATGCTGTGACTCACATTCCACTACAGGGGAAATGCGCAAAAGTTATACGCTGTTCTGGGGGTGCCAAAAATCATCTCGGTTTTGTCTTGCAAGATGTTCAGCTTGCAGAGCGTGGGGCAGACGGAGGAAGGGGGTGGGGAGGAGGCGAGGGGAGCAGATCTGTCTCCAGTCAACTCTGCCTGTCACACACCCTCCATCGCTCTAATAACAACACTCAGCATTTAATCAGCCCCTTCGTGGAAGCAGACGATGTCACACTCATTAATTAGTTAATCCAAATAACCCCTCTGGGAGGAGGAGCCATGTTATTATCCCCACTGGGACCCAGAGGGAAACTGAGGCCAGAGTGGGAATTTGGTAGTGCACTGAGGGAACACAGCCTGGCAGCTGGACCCGGACCAGTCTATGCTTGTCACTCATTCTGCTGCTCTTACTATTGTTCTCCCCAGCTCCAGTCCGCTCACAATGCTGATGGCTGTCTCCAAAAGACACCTGGCTGAACCCCTTCAGAGTTGGGCCTGAAGGCACTCAGGGGGTAGGGCAGCATGGCGTTGGAGTAGAGAAGGTGTAGCTTGTCAGCTGGACCAGGTCAGGCCCCCAGGGAATATGTGCTCTGAATCAAAAACCTGTGATGATATGTTTCTTCCAAAGGGTCTCAGAACTAGGGGCGGAGGTGAAGATGGTGACTCTTACCATCATTGAAGTGTCTGCTGTCTGCTTCCTGTTCAAGCAACTCTGGGTTTTGATTGTCTGGTAGTTTTAGAACTGAAGGGAGGGACATTTCAACCAGGAGGCACGATAATGGTTCCACTGAATTGGAAATAGACTGTTACCTGGCCATTTGGGAATGTCCATCTCTCTCTCTCACACACACACACACACACACACACACGCACGGCATGGGTGGAACCCAGGGTCTCCCCGGAATACCTCCTACATCATCATGCCCAGTGGTCACTACAGATGGATACCTGCTGTGATGTTGTATAGCCAGGATCCCCACCGCCTCAGGCCCTCGAGGATGAACATGCAGGTCAGTCCACCAGGTGAAGAATCCTGGCCAAGCGAGATGCAGGAGGCAAGTGGAGCATGGAATAAGGAATTAGAGGAAGGAAGTCATAAACACCTTTTAGGAGTTTGTGACCAGCTGCAAAAATAAAGACTGCAGCCTCCACACAGATTTCCTTGCGGGTTACTAGAGTTGCTAAAGATGAAATAATGAACTTCTCCCCCCTTTTCCTCTTAAATAGGAATCACCACAAGTAAAAAAACATTTCTCATACCTTTCCCCTCCCCCAATAACAGCAGTGCTTCTCAAAGTCAATGTGCATGCAAATCACCTGGGCATCTTGTTAACCAGCTGAGATTCTTGGGCCTGAGATTATGCATTTCTAACAAGCTCCCCAATGGTGCCAAGGCCACACTTTGAGTAGCAAGAGTTCAAAGGATATGTTGTTGATAGTTAAATGTACCCTTTAATTCAGTTGTGAAGTTCCGGAATGGAATCAATGTAGTACTTGAGGAGAAATAAACATCACCTGAAAGATCTCGGACTTGGATCTTGATCATGACAGCAAATCTGGAGGTGGGTGAACATGGACTATTGGAACTTGTTTGAATGAATGGAAAGAAGGGTGTTTGTGTGTGTGTGTGTGTGTGTGTGTGTGTGTGTGTGTGTACACATGTGTGAATTTGTGTGCAGGCAGCAGCTAAGAGGTGTAATGTAGTAGACAATCTTTGGAGTACCTGTTCAGGTCGTTTTTTCCTCCTCAGTAATGGAGGAGTGGGCTGACATGTTTGTATTACATGGTACCTCCTCCATGTAATGGCCCATGGCCCAAGCTGGACCAATGAGATTCTTTCTTCTGGGAATCTAGAACTTTGAACCAAGGAATGTTAAGTTTGGCCTTTTTGATTCTGATTAAGTGCAATGATCTAAAAAGAAGGTCCCTAAACTGTCTTGCTGCAGTCAGTCCTTAAACCTCTCCCCCCATCCCTGCCCTCCCTGAGGCTGGGAGGGTTCAACGCTTCCTTGAATCCGCTGAGGTATCCCACCCAGTATTTGTATCCCCACTCCCGAATTTCTTTCTTTTCTTTTAACTTAAGCAGGAGTTTCCGTTCAAAACAACCACAGGTAATACAGAACTCCTTCCAGAAGTAGCTCCTACCTGCTTCCACAGAGGGGAAGAGCACCCTGGGCTGGGTCTCACTTTAAACCCAAATGTTCAGATAACTCTCAGGCTGAGCCTCCACCCCAGCCTCTTACAGCTCCGTGTGCTCCACTGCGGCTCTCACTTGCCGCCGGGATCTGCTGCTCGCTACTGTTTTCCTGGGTTGACAACAGGGCCCAAAGAACATCTTAGAGGCACTTCCCCAGCTGAAACATGCTGTCCCCTTTTCGCTTCTGACGAATTTCTACTCCAGCTGGGTCATCGCTAAGATGATTAAGTGCCCCATTCTGAGAGCTCTGACAGCCCTCTCTGCTCAGCTCCCACACAAGCACCCTGTACTGTGATTGTCTAGTGCCCGTAGACAGCTCCATGAGGGCAGGGCCTGGGTTCCGCTTGTCTTCGCGTCCACCTACTGTCTCAGGAAGCACAATCCGCAGGGCTCCCGGATCAGGAGCAGTACTCTCTCAGGAAAGGTATGTTCAGTGACCTACAGCTTGAATGAATGAGCGTGTGTAAAACGGAATAGGAGGGGCGATTTTCTTCACTTACCAGGAACCCAAAATTAACCCAGTGCTCCTTTGGACGCCAGGCATGATGCTGGGCACTGTGGGGGTATGGGGCGGGGAGCGCAGGTGCTCAGATCCCTCAAGGAGCGCTCAGTCACCCCGGGAAGGTGGAACCCATCTCTCTCTTTCCTCCCCACAAATGAACCAGTCCTCTGGTGATTCTTCTTGCTTTTTTGCCTCTCCCACGCTAAGCCTGGTCACACGGGGCCTGAAGGAGGGGCAATGAGGAGCCTCCCTTCCCCGCAGGCAGTGCGGCCCGTCCTGCCTCTCTCGGCCTCCCACCGAGCCCCGGCGGCTGCCGGAGCCAGTGCCCACCGCCCCCACGCGCGGGGCCGGCGCGGGCGGAAGGCTCCGCTTGCTGCGGCCTCGGCGCCGCTCTCCTCCCTGGCACTAGGGGGCGCTGCCACCCCACGATCGTCGCCATGGTCACCGCTGGCGGCGGAGAGGGGTTTACGTAAAGGACGCAGCGTCCCCCGGGGGGCGGAGGCGGCCTTCGCGCCGGCGCCGGCGCCCTGCGGAAGCGGCGTTAGTGAATTGGGGCCTTGGGGAGCCCAGGATGGAGGTGGCGGCCGCGGCGGCGGCGGCGGGCCGAGCCTTGCGGCGGGCTGGAGGTAAGGGGGGCCGCCGGCGCGGGTGCTGTGCGAGCGGTGCGGCCCGCGGGGCAGTGTCCTGTGCGCGCGGTAGCCGGCCCGACGGGTCCGCGGGCGGAGGTGCGGCTGCCACGCGCGCCCGTGGCAGGTGTGAGCTCCGTGGAGCCCTTGGCACCAGCGTGGTGATGGTGACACCCATGTCACGGGCGTGGGCAGCATGGGTTTGGCACAGGCAGCGTGGTTTTTCTGACACGGGTGTCAGAAGACTCACTGACACCTTGGTGCGGTGGTGGCCGCCCAGGTGTGAGGCGGGTGCAGCCCTCTGTGCAGGTAGGTGGTGGGCACAGCACTTGAACTGGTCCTGAGGTGGCGGTGCCAGCAGCTCATGGGCGCATGGTGGTGCCCCTGGCATGGGCGTGAGGAAGTGATGCCATTGCTAGGGTGTTGGATGGTTCTGGCCTGGACATGGTCTGGAGTGATGGCACCCGGAGCTTGAAGAATTGGTGTCCTCAGCATGGCTGGAGTTCCTGCCCTGGCTGTAAGAAGCAGCCTTGGCGCAGCGCGGTGCGGGGGGGCTGCTTGGCCCTGTGAGGGGAGAATCCATGGCCCTCAGACCCTGCTGGATGGGGAGGGTCTGACCATCCTCCCGCTCTGGTGAGGCTGAGGGGCACTGCTTCTGTCGGCCCCACCTTTATGCCTGCTGGGTGCACTGGACTGAGGAAGGCAGAAGATGGGGAGAAGGTTGGTGTCCTTTCTAATGGACATGAACGAGAGACACCAGCACATGCTCCCACAATGAGGACCCTGGGAGTGGCTCAGACAGAGACCTGTCCAGGTACCGGCATTGACCTGGGCTCATGAATTAATCCAGCTTTAGGGAAGAAGGGAGGGGGGGTTCTCAATGGTGATCACTATCTCTGAACATGTCATGAGAAATGTGCAGGGCTGAGGGGTCGCGGGCTGGGAGAATAGGTATGGTGCACCATCTATCTGTAGTCACTGGCCCAGCCTTCTCCTTGGTTGATGGTTCACCCGGAGTGTCTGGGAGTTGCCCCTCTTCTTTGATGCTCGGAAGCCTTTGGGTCCAGAGGATCGCTTGGGCGATGCTTGAAAGACGAGCCTGCAGCCACCGGGAATGTGCTAGGACTGCATCTGTTCCCACCAGACCTTTGGGAAGCTTTAGGTGAGGGTCTCACTCAGAGTCACGTGTACTTCGTAAAGGGGCAATTTGTAGACCCCCAGAGAAATCTTAAGATGTGCGGGAAATCTTTGTGGATTTCTTGGGCAAGTGGAATTGGGGTGAAAGAACCAACGGGGTGAGCTTGGGCTGGGTCTGGGGGAGGCCTTTAGGAATTCAGAAAGACAGTGTTGAGGGTGGCGGCACTAGGGTGGCGGGTGGCAGCTCATGCCAAGGTGGGTGCTTGGAGACGCTGCTGAGGTTCCTTAAAGCTGGAGTGTTGTCCAGTGCATTTGGAGCTAGAAAACTTGAGTTCTAATCTTGGCTGTGTAACCTTGAGCAGGTGACTTTACCTTTCAGAATCATGTGAAAAGGTGGTCAGAGAGGGTGAAAGGAGATGGTGCACATGGAAATCCTTTGTAAACAGTGAAAGGCTGTGCAAAGGTCAGGGATTCTCATCAGGTAAAGAGCCCAGGGTGGGAGGTGGGAGGAAATGGAGGCGTGGAATGTGATTAGGGAGGAAGACAGCGGAAGGTCGAGGGCCTGTCATAGGGAATTAGAGGCCCTGAATGTAAAGGCTCCTGGTTGGGAAAAGTGGGATCTGTTGACAGTGTGAGTCAGCTGCTGAGCTGAAACCAGGTCCCAGGTCTCCCGAGGACGGTCCCGAGTGTGGCCACAGCGACCATGGAGTCCTGCAGGAGTGGCCTGAGCAAGAGGCCCATTGCTCAGCTGCAGACATGCCTCTTGAGGTCCACGTGGGGCTGGAAGGTGTCTGTGGCTGACACATCTGGGGTACCTGTGTGGGAGGGAGGCTTGGAAGTGTGTGTGTTTTCTCTGGAGAATTTCCTTTGGCTCTGGGTTCTGAGGATGGGGGTGGGGAGCAGTCACATCGGTGTTTTTGAGGCTGTGGCCTGAGGAAAGCAAAGTGGGTCAGAGGCACTAGCGTGGACTTGAGGCCGTGTGGTCCAGTGAGGGGAGGCTGAGGCTGGATGGCAGGAGGACTGGGCGACCAAAGGGATGCCCTCAGACACGTGGGCAAGGAGAAGGGGTGGTGGGCACCCTCAAAGGGGCCCTTCGAGTGCAGACAGGTGTGGCATGAATTCCCCAGAGCATCTCTCCCAACATGGGCCCACTGCCATCTGCAGGACCTTCCAGGTGGGGAACATGAGGGTGACTGCAAGTTGCTGTGCTTGCTGCCACTGGGGGCCTAGCTCCTGACAACCGGCTGCAGAGTCTAAATTACAGACCTGCACAGCTAGGAGGCTTTGCCCTGGAAGGCCTGTTTCTGTCAAATCCATTCTCGAGCATTCCATGTCAGTGTCTGCCTTAGCCAGTGACCCATTTTAAAAGCTTGCTCCCAAAGCAAAAAGTTCTTGCCCTGTGTCCAGGCTGCAGTGTCAAACCACGTGGGTAGAAGGAGGTCATGGCCCTGCCAGGCCCTGGTTGGTAAATTGACCTTTCCATGCTATGGAACTTGCCCTGCCCTGTGGCTGCCACCTGGACACTGCCTGGCATTGCAAGCGCTTCCTTGGCTGTTTGTTTTCCAGGTCCATTGGAGGGGCGACCGAGGCCTGTCCCATACACTCCCTGCCGTGCTTTTTCTGCCACCCCAGGAGTTGCCCGCACTTCAAATCCGGCTTGGAAAGCCCTCCTAAGTGCAAGCCCTTTAAGAGGAAGCTTCAGGCCTCCCTGTTGTGAATATTTAGCATTCGTGTCCCCTCGGGTCACCCTCCACACCTCCGCCTGTTTGCTCTGATGTGTGGCTCAGCCTTACAGTGCTGGGCTCCAGGAGCCCTTTGCAGCCACGCCTTGCCATCTGATGGGGAGGCTGGGACTGTGCACAGCAGAGCTGGGTGACGGCTGGGGCAGATCAGAGAGGAGGCGTTGGCCTCTGTTACCCAGAAGCAGAACTGAGCTTTCTTGGGAGTCCGCGAGTCCTTGGGGTTGGAGGCAGTAGGGAGGCCAGCCGGGCACTCCCGCCCGTCGTTGTGCACAGATGCTGATTTTGAGCAGATTTCAGCTGCCGCAGGGGCTCCTAACATAGGAGTGGATGTTAAGGGCAAGTGGCTCTGAGCTGAGATTTTTTTTTCAACCCTGGTCCTCAATCCTATTCCTATTTCTTTGTCCATGTTTCTCCAAAAGTTGCTTAACTCAGCTCCTGGCAACCTTTCCTTCCTCAACTCATAAATCACGGTGCCCAACTGCTCTGCTTCGGGGGTGCCAGGGAATTGGGCATCTGTGGACAGAGGCTTCTGGACCAGAGCTGAGAGCCCCAGACGAGCCGGCCACGGCTGAAGGCACAGCCTGTCGGTAGAAGCCGCTCCTCCACCCAGCCCTTCTTCCTGGGACCAGAGCGGGGACCTCAGGGTTTAATCGCCTTTTGGCCCAGAGCTCCACCTGAGTTCAATTTCTTACTGGAATAGCTTTACATTACACTCTGGTGGACAAGGCAAGTAGCGCTGGGGGAAATATCAATGAGCGTGTGGTCAGAGGAAGATAAATCTTTTAGAACCGCCAGCCCAGGACATGGCAGGATGTGGTTACTTCCCCAGTGGGCAAGGCTCAAAACTGTTTATCTTGATTTTCTGTTCTCCTTTGAGATACCAACTTTGGCTGGGCTGGAAAGGGCAGGGGAGTGTGTGTGTGTAGGCCAGGAAGACCCAGGAAACCACCTGACCCAGGGGGACCTCTTGCCCGCTGAGGAAGGGGGTCTAGGAAGCTGGCAACGTGGAGGGGAGCGATGTGGCCACTTGGTAGGAATGCCCAAGTCCTCCACAAGATCATGGCTGACATGAGCTGGGTTTGGGGCTGTCACGGCCACAGGGCTGCCCAGGGAGTACACGTGTGTGAAGCCGCGTGTGCCCATAAGTGTCTCTGTGGGAAGTGAGGGCTGAGGGGGTGTGGAGTGCCTGGTGGAGTGGGAACTTGTGGGCTTCTGTGTCTGGCTGGCCTGGTGTCAGTGGGTGTGTGGAGCGGGGCGTTCCTGGGCTCGGAGAAGCAGAGAGAACAGTGGGAGCAGAGGGGGAGGCCGCCTTCCAGCTCTGAAGGGGTGGGAGGGCAGATTTAACATCTCCTGTTGTGATTCTTACAAGAGGAGCCTTTCTGCTTTCTCAGTATTCCTTAGAAGGAAGCCCAGGCCGGTGGTGTGGCTCTCAAAACACCCGTGCGTGTTCACACATGCCTGCTTCCACGCACCTTCTCAAGCCCACCTGGAATTCAGCTGGGGACAGGCCCCCCCGCCCCCACCCCGGTGACAGAAGATAGCATTATAGCCCATGGGCATTCCAATTTGGGACTCTGGAGTCAGACCCAGATCTGAATCCTGGTACCTTTCGATACCTCAGTTTTCTCATCTGTAAGATGGGGACAGTAAAACCTCCCACCAGGTGGTTTTAAGAATTCCACGAGCTAATAAATCCTGGTGAGTGGAGAGATCGTGGTGAAAGCAAGACACTCAGCAAGTGTTGCTCTTGCAGTCAAAATCTTTCCCATAGAAAGGCAGTTACATTATGATCTGTGCACATTCGCAGGGAAGATGTAATAGGTCGTGTCCTTTTTCTTGATAAGGAGAAGTTAGCTCCACCCTACCCTTGGCATGGACGGAATCTTGCATATCTGTCAACAGAATCATACACAAGAATAATATCTTGGCTCCTGGGAGCTGTTTGCACTCAGGTTCAGTGGATAGTTATTTCTTGAGCACCTACAGAGGGTTGGTGTCAGTGAGGCACGTGATGAAGAGTTGATCACTCCAGAGCAGATAAGGTGTAGATTCTGCCATCAAGGTGTTCAAAATGTATAGAGAAGACGCAAGATGGACATAAAGGTCTGTGCTGCCGTTTCAAGAGGTGGAGCCACCAAAGGTCAAAGGAGGTTGAATGATTTGAACGAGGGAGGTCAGGGGAGACTTGGGTGGGCTGGCCTTTGCCCTGGGCCATTCAGGTGATTATAGAGGAAATGGCAGCCACAGGGGATGTGTCTGGGGAGGTGAGGCGCTGACCGCTTGTGCTCTGGCGCACAGGTGCACAGGGGCACAAAATGCAAGCAATGGAAGCTAAGGCTGAAAAAGGGAGTTGGGGCTGGGTCCCCGAGAGCCACGGCTGCAGAGATGAAGGTTTGGTCTGTGGAGAACATGGGCAAGTCACTGAAGTGATCCGAGTGAGAGTGTGGGGGCCGGCGCCCCCAGGGAGAGACATCCGGCAGCAGGTGCCAGAGGGTACAGGGGGACAGCAGTGGGGAGGCCATCTGGGGGTTAGGGCAGGTGCCAGGGGCGGAGGGCTTGAAGTGGCTGCCCTGGGGAGGCAAAGGGAGAGACCAACAGGGCCTGGAGGTGAGGCCGGAATTGGAGCAGGGCCTCGGAGTCCAGCCTGGGATGCGTTTCCCACACTTGACTTTGAGCTGCTTTGACTCTGGGTTCCAGGCCAGGAATGTGAGCGGAGGCTTTCAGGGATCCCCCGTGAGGCTGTTCACGCTGCCTGCGAGGCTGTTCTCATCCCCGAGGACCCACCGAGGGGGTCCAGTGTTCCTAACACTTATTCCAGGCGTTTGATCATTTCCTCACCAAATTACCCCTTGAAATTTCGCCTGCCTGAGTTCAGCCCAGGAGGTTACTATTCTGGGAAGTTTCATCAAAACCCTTCCAGCATTTGAAAGTTCTCTGAGCTGGGGGTGGCTGGCAGGGGAAGAGGGCTTGTCTCCACCTGTGTTTTGGGAGCTGCTCCTGAGGACCAATTCCTAGAGCACCTGGAAATGATCCCAACCACAGAGCCTGCGGGGGGGGGGGGCACATGGCCGGGTAAGGTGAGGCATTCATCCCAAAGAGGCCCCTTGTTGTTGCCTCTCCTGGAGCCATTTAATTAATTTATGATTGATGTTCCTGGACTTACTTGAGGTTAATTTATTATTGATGCCCCTTCGTTCTATGCTCCACCCTGCACCTCCCAGCACGTGGCTCCTCCTGCTGGGCAGGCCACGCCACGCCACGCGGTGGGGTCAGCTGTGTGGGGCTGCGCCTCTGGCCCTCCCCATCCCCACCCCCCAGGACAGAGCCCTGCACTTGGCATGTGTCAAACCCTTTCAGGTTTGGGGGCCTGGGAAGGCCCCAGGGTGTCTATCTCTAGAGGCTTTGCTCAGCCACAAAATAACAGTAATAATAACAAGAGTTTCCATTTTGTGAATGCAGAGGAGCTAAACCCCTCCACACAGTGTATACAGGATCTCATTTACTCCTTGCAACAGGCGCTCCCTCTGCTCCCCCATCCCTCCAACCCCTGTCTTACAGGAGGCTCAGAAAGGTTGAATTACCTGCCCAAGGACACCGCAAGTAGGCGGGAGCTGGGGTTTAAACCAGGAGCCTTTGCTTGCAACCCAAGTCCCACCTCTGCTTCACCCAGCACCACACAGCCCACCTCTCCCGTGACGCCTTTCTTCATGCTGCGTGGAACCCCAGGACTGTCCTATCTAACATTATCAGGGGGCATAGCACCGGTGCCCCCTGAGAGTGTGTGTGTTGTTAAATGTTGGTGGCCTCTTCCCCTCCCTGATCCATCACTGAAGACTAACAATCACGGCAAAATAGCACTTACTGAGCACAGATGCCCGGTGCCGTGCCAAGGGCTTTTCATGTGTCAGCCCATCGAACCCTCACAGCCACCCCCAGTGGCAGGCGCTGTTATCCCCTTTTATAGATTGGGTTTAGGATTGTGCTCTAGGCACTCAGCTAGTAGGTGGCAGGGCCAGGATTTGGAGCCCAGCGGCCTTGAGAATGAGGGCGTTTATCTGATTCTTCGGTGATTCCCTTCTTTCTCCATCGCTTTGGCCTGAGTTTTCATCAGATATCTGTGTGTTTATCCGCTGGCTCATCCCCTTTCACCTGTCCGGCCTGAACTGTCAGCCTGCGTTGGGCCCCCTCCTTTGCTGTGGGGACCAGGAGTGCCCACTCACACAGGATGAACCTTGTAGGGAGACAGCAGGCATAGGAGGGAGCCCGGCCTGGATGCTGCCCCTGGCTCTGCTGGGCAACTTCAGACGAGTCACTAGGCCTTTCTGAGCCTCAGTTGCCCCGTTTGTATAAGAGCAACAGTGGTATTTCTTTTCTCTTCTTCCCTGACTATCCCCATACTCAAAGGTGTGCTAATTAAGGGTTAGAATTGCTTGTGTATGCGATTCAAGAGCTGGCATGAAGGCCAGGAATGCTTAAGGCCAGGCACATACACCCAGGCCTGGGCACCTGTACCCACCCTCTGAACTGCCCGACGGCCTAGTGAATTCTGTGGTTTGCCAGCTGGCGAGGACTTGCTTGAAGACCCTGTTGGACGAAGAGCTGGGCAAGAGATTCCTAGAGTGGGTGCCAGGCCCCAGTCTGGTGTCCTGGTTGGCGAATCCGTGTCTGGGTCCTTGGAGGCTATCCCTGCTGCCCTGGGCCTTGGGGTGTGTGGACGGGCAAGGGGCTTCTGGGGTTCTGGGCCCCACCCCTCTCACCTCCCACAGCCTGGACAGCCTAACTGGGTCAATTCAGGCTGTGTTAGCTGAGGAAAGATAGTTCACCAAGCAGCCGCTGGGACCTCCCCTCATCCCTCAAAATACATAGAAAGCCTGGTGAAGAGGTGAGCCCTGCGTCTGTTGTTCCGGAAAGCGGGGAGACTGTCAGCCTCTCCATGGCAGGGTTCCCAGGGCGTTGGCTAGGAATCCTCTGCTTTCTCATTAGCTTTACTCCGAGCACGTTTCCTCGCGGGGCTGGGCGCGGGGAGCATGACACGTGCTGCCAGGGTGCCCCCAGGGCCCTGAAGAAGAGGGCAGAGGCCTCATACTGTGGGTTGGGGTGAGGTATGCGTGGCATTGCTGTTGGAAATCTGTGGCCCGGCTGCTGGGACGTTTTGTTTCACTTCCCAAGTTTCCGCCTCCTGCAGGCGGGGATTACATCAGACTCCCCCGGCTCGCCCTTTAGCCAACTCCCACTTCATCCAGCTCCTACACTGCCCTGGGACAGCTGTCCTGCTGCCGTTTCTGGGCAGCCCTAGGCCCAGTGGCTGGGGGGGTTGGGGGCTGTCCCGGCCTTTGCGGTGTCAATCCCCAGTGCGCTACCTGCAGTCAGCACCTGCCCACATCGCCCACTCAGGACTGCCTGTCTCCAAGACCATGCCACACTCGATCCCTGATTCATTCTCTCTCTCTTTAAATTCCGCATAGCACAGGCGTGCACACATGGAGTAGAACGTAAAGACGGAGCTTCCTTGGCGTCCACTACTACTTGGGCAAGTCACTTAACCTCTCGGAGCCTCAGTTTCCTCATCTCTAAAATGGGGCATCTAGTGGAATATGGCACACTAGGCTGCTGTTGGGATCACGTGAGACACCACCTTGGAAGTTCCGCTCCGTGCCGAGAACAACACAGGTTCTCAGTAAATGTTACCTGCTATTTTGTTGTTCATTACCGGGCTTATTTCTCTGGACAGTTTTCTTTCAGCCCCAGGCAGGTGCTAAACTAAGAGGACGCTCCCTTTCCTGAGGCTGTGCCCCCTCCTAGCCAGGCTGTGGGCAGGCTGACCCCTGGCTTCCTTCACTCCTGTCGCACTGTCCCTCTGGCGTCTTATCCTGTCCCACCCCACCTCTCTGAGGCTGGCCCCCAGCCCCCCAGCTCCTTTCGGTTCCTGTCCTACTTTGGTTTCCTTCCCTTTGGCACCTCTTCCATCCGGCTGCCTTTTCTTTGTCTACCTTTTCCTGCCCTGAGGCCTTTGGGGGAAGCCACTGTCTTTCCTCAGAGCTGCTCTGACCCTCTCGTGCCAGGCAGCAGCCCCTCGGCCCCTCCAGGCCCCTCCAGCTCCCCTTGACCGTGAGTCAGACTGTGCATCACCAGAGGGGGGTCAGGACTTGTCACCGCCAGGAACACTGGCACCCTGGACAAATCCAGAGACACTCCTGTCGTGTCCTCTGTACCCTAGGAGGCTGTTGGTCAGGACAGCGTCTCCGGGGACTATAGAAACGCTTGAGCGAGCCAGCGCTTCCAAGGGGGGCCTGGCTGGAGGCCTTGGGGAACCCAACCTGTGCAGTCCACAAAGCCCCAACTGAGGCTTGAGGTCCCAATCACAGCACGTCCTGCTCGGTTCCAGGGACATGCAGAAGAGAAGGCCAGAGTCAACCCCAGTGTCCCAGAGCCAGAAAAAACAGACACATGTGGAGTCTCTTTCCTCTTTGGATGTCAAGGAATTTTTCTTAAGAGGTTGTTTTGGTTTCATACCTTTGAAAAGAACTTGGTCTTTCTCTGACACCTTCCCTCAGACTGGGGCCAGACTGAGCAGCAGAGAATACAATTGTCTTGCCGCTTGTGGTCTCCCGTCCACTTGTCTTGTTCTCGGGGAGTGCATCCAGCATGGACTGGGTGCTAAACTTAGTGCCTGGAACTAGGAATAACAAGAGAGAAGTTACCACCTGGTCCTCAGGGAGTTCCGGGTTAGTGACTGACATGCAACAGACAGTTTACAATGTAACAACAGCGACAATAGCGAATACTTGCCAGTGCGTCCTCCCTGCAGGCACCTTCTATGGGCTGTATGTGTAGTAACTGATTTCACGCGAAGGATAGTGACAGTGGCCATTCAGTGGCCACTCACCTGGCTCGAGGCTGTGCTCAGGGCAATGTCCACCCGCCTCTAGGAAGGACGCATTTGTGTTTTACAGCAGAGGGACAGGTCAGGACTCAGCTTCCTTGGAGATCTGAAGGAACCTGCTAGAGGTCACATATTTGCAGCTGGCAGGCCGATCTCAGGACCCCATCTGTCTGGCCCCTGCTCTGGGGGTATTCCTTCTTGTTCTCCCACCTTGGGGACCCTGCAAGCCACGGAAGAAGAGGTTCCTACAGAAGGAAGGCCCCCTTTGACCACCTGTTGCTGAGAGGATCAGCCCCCCTGCGCCCCCTAGGAAATCTGTCATTCCCTATGTGTAGGTCCGTCTGTGGCTTATGGCCACCTCCTCAGACCCTGCACCTCGCAGGCAGCTTTCAAGCGCACACTGGATTGTTCTTCTCACCCCACGGGCTCCCGCCAGTAGTGTTGAGCTCTTGCAGATTGCAGTGCTTGCTGGCAGCCTGCTCTACAGTGTAGTTTAATAGACGGCTAATGGAGAGCCTGTTCTCTGGAGCCGCCTTCTCCATTTCTTGGCCCCTTTAGAGAGCCTGACCCCCTCCCTTCCCCAGGTGAACCCCATTCAGCAGGCTTCCGGCAGCGGTAACTAAGCCGGGCACTCAGCCCACCATCTGCTCAGTACTTTATAAAAGTTTAACCATAATGGAGTAATGAACTCCCATCATAAAGCAGCTGGAGCAGTGCATCCTGGGATGTATAAATTATAGGAGCCCTCTGAAGTTGTAATTGCAAATGGCAGCAACTGGAAGGTTGAAAGAGGCCGGCCTTGTTGGGCTGAGCACAGCTATTCTCTGCTTCCTTTCAAAAGGCACACAGAACTGAGTCTGGCTGCGAAAAAAGAATGTCCTCAGACCAAACTGAGCTCCTGGTTCCTCTGCTCCAGTTCCCACTTCCTGCCCCCCAACTGTGTCTGCAGAGCCTGCAGGCTTTGGAGGCGGGATCCCCACCCAGGCCCTGTGCTCTGGCTCCGAGCAGCAGACGACTGGGCCAGGAGGGAAAGAGCACAGGCGTGGACACCGCAAGCAGGGTAGGTTCCGGTCCCCCATTTCCCAGGAGAGCGTCAGAGCCTTGGCCTGCCTCCCTGTTTCTGAGGTCGCATCTCAGAGCCCACCTGGAGGAGTGATTTCAGGGAGAGACTGGGAAACCGCAGGAGGTGTTGTGATGGGGGCCTCTGAGCCCGTCCAGCTGGCTTCCTGTGGCAGCTCCTGCTGGCACTTGCGAGACCTTAACCAGGTCCTTTAACCTCTCAGCTGCACTTTCCACCTGTGTAATCAGAGGGCTCATTGACCTGCCTCTGAGGCGTGCTGGGAGCGTGACATGGGAGGACGGGCATCGAGGGCTCAGCATCGTGCTTCCTTAACGGGGAGACAGAGCACCCGGGAACTTGCCCTTACAGGTTCCTGTGCAGGCTGGAGGGGAATCCAGATCAGCTCCTGGTGACCTGGCTCACAGCCCACCTGGCTCAGGTGGCCAGGGCATAGCATCTGAGCCATAGGAAGTACTTACTAAGTGCTGGCTGTGATTGTCTGTCCTGGTAACGTGCCCATCAGCTGCACCTGCCCACACCTGCCCACGGTGTCCACATGGCTTTAGTGTAGCACTCCAGAGTATGCCCCATGAACCAGCAGTGTCACCTGAGAACGGGTTAGATACGTAGAATCTCAGTGTCTCCTCCTTCCCACTCCAAAGCAGAGTCTCTGGGAGTGGAACCCAGGAATCTGCAGCAGAACCAGCTCTGAGGCCCTGCTTCTGCTCACTCAGGTAGGAGAAGGCCTGCTGGGGGTTGACCTCTGGGGCAAGGCTTTTCTGAGTGTATCCCCAGCGTCAGGATTTCCTGGGGTTGGCCCGGGTGGGGCTCGCTCAGAATGTCGGGTCCTGGGCCCTCTCGGTCCAACGCATCCAGAATTTGTGGGTGGTGCCTAGGAATCTGCATTTCCCGTCTCCTAACTGCCTATTTAAGTGTAAGCCACCGGGAGTCATCACTGCCTGAGAGCTGAGCGCCCTCCCCACCCCCCCGTGCATAAAGCTTTGCCTCTATGGGGGAAAGCCAGTGCTCGATGGGCATCAGGAGCTCCGAGCTCCTTCAAGGTCTATCTGGGGACCCCCCAGTTGCCGGGATTTTCTCGGTGAGAAGAGGGAAATAGCCTAATGGCCACCAGTGGGGAACCATTAGAATAAACTCACGTACACCACACACGTGGGCTATTCTCTCCAATAATGAGGGAAGATTGGGCTGGAAAAAATGTTTAATGAAGAGAAATGTTTACTTTCTCGAGCTCCGTGAAATAGAGCGGTAGGTGAAGAACACTCCCATATTTGGACAGAAGGAAAAGACTAGACAGATGTTGATAGTTAATAATTTTCCTAGATGGATCACAGGCGTTTTCCGTTTTCTTTCCTTTTCTCTTGTTTTTTTTGTTTTGTTTGTTTGTGTTTTTTTTTTTTGGTTTCTATTTTCTATAGAGAACATGCATTTTGTAATAAGAAGAAAGAAGTAGGCACAGGTGAACATGTCTGGGCCAGGGTTCTCAGGTCACAGGTGCAGGGCAGGCCCTGACTCCCAGGATCCTCTCACTCGACCTGCGTGCTGGGGTGACCTTCACCACCCTCCCCCTCACCTCCGGGCTCTGCCTGTTGTTCCCCAGCCCCCCAGGGGAAGTGGGAGAAAGAGTTCCACACTGGTTCCCCCACTTCCTCTCTGCTTTGAGTCTTCCCTGGCGATGGCGAGGGTACCAACCTCCTCCACTTTGCACAAGAGGAAAGAGTAGGCAGGAGAGAGCAGAGGCATGCGAAGCCCCCCGCCCAGCTTGCAAGGCTCTGGGGCAGACTCCAGTTGTCATCAGGGTGTCACCGAGGCGCCTAAACCTAAGTTCCAGAGTCTAGGCATGTAAGAGGTGCTCAGGAAGTCATGGCTGAATGAAGGAGGCTTGGATACGGCCAAGGACAGAGCAGGGGCCCATAGCTGTGTGACCTTGGCATATCAGTGTACCTCTCTGGGCTTAGGCTCTTCATCTCTTAGATTCAGGGAGTCAGGGAGGCTTGAACTCTGATTCCCCTGGGCCATTCCACCTCTAGTCGCTGGGGAGTCACATACCTTCCCGTTTTGTCCCTTTGCCTGGTTTTCTCAGCTGTATGTGCTGTCCAAGAAGACCCCACCTGTCTGTTCCAGCTGCCCAGGGAGAGTGTGTACAGAAACAGCTGCCAGGGCAAGGCCCTCCAGGCCAGGGCGAAGGAGGAGCAGGAGGAAGGGAGACCCCGGTGCAGGGAGAGGAGAGTAGGCCACCAATAGCAGAGGCTGCTTGGTCTGATACTGGCCTCCTGTGAGCTCTGCCTGCCTGTGGTCCCCGGTCTTTTCCTCTTCTGCCTGGAGCTGCCTTATCCCCGTGCTCCGTGCCCGGCTGTGTGGCCGAGACCCCGTGTGCATCAGGCCCCAGCCATCCTGAGTCTCCAGCCCTCGGAGCTGCGTTTTTCCGATGAGTGGCTCATTGCGGAAGTAGGCTGGGAGAAATCCATTGCAGCCATTTGTTTTAGAGCCATTTCCGTAAGCCCATGGGATTTGTGTGGTCACGTCTTTTCAGTCTTCTTTCAAAGAAATAGATGGGTTTCTGGATCTCTCCCAGCACCAACTTTCCTGCCTGAACCATGGAGAGGGGGAGATCAAAGCTGGGGGCTGGGGCAACCTGAACTTGAGCTTCCGTCTCCCTTGCCTATGGAGGGGCTCTGGAGACCTGCCCAGGTAACACCACACATGTGTCTGCTTGTGATGCCAGAAAAGCAGCCTGACAGCCCTCTGTCCACTCACGAGTGTGTTTTCCCTGGCCCATGGAGTCCACAGAAACCAGCTTTGCGAGCAACCTAGAGACAGGAGCTGGGAGGTAGCGATGGTGCTTAGCACAGACCTCCGTGACAGCAGAGGTGAGGGGGGCAGGCCCCTGTGCAAGGTGCGTTTGCACCCAGGGTTCTGAGAGGCTTTTGTGTAGGAGTGAGAGGAGAGAGAGGAAAAGAGCGAGTGAGGGCCGGTGCAGTGGCTCAGGCTGTTGGAGCACCGTGCTCCTAATGCCGAGGTCACCGGTTCGATTCCCATATGGGCCCGTGCGCTGCACCCTCTACAGCTAAGATTGTGAACAATGGCTCTCCCTGGAGCTGGGCTGCTGTGAGCAGCCGGAGGTTGGGATGAGCTGTGTGCTGTGATGGGCTACTGTGTGCTGACGCAGGCTGCTGTGTGCCACCGTGAGTGGCCGGCAGCCAGCGTGAGTGACCGGCAGCAGGCGTGAGCTGCTGTGAGCGACCGACTGACGACTGACGAGTGACTGCCTCAGCCGTGGGGAGCGCAAGGCTCATAACACCAGCATGGGCCAGGGAGCTGTGTCCTACACAACTAGACTGAGAAACAATGCCTTGAACTGGAGTGGGCGTGGGGGAGGGAGGTGGAAGACAGGGGAA
Source organism: Rhinolophus sinicus (assembly GCF_036562045.2). Lineage (NCBI taxonomy): Eukaryota > Metazoa > Chordata > Mammalia > Chiroptera > Rhinolophidae > Rhinolophus > Rhinolophus sinicus. The sequence goes on from NC_133756.1 coordinate 157,699,910, forward strand.
AGAAAAAAAAAGAAAGAAAAAGAGCAAGTGAGTGAGCCTTGCTTTCCCCGCTTTCTGCTGGTGGCGAACTCCTGCTCAGCCGTCCGTACCCTCCAGAAAGCCTTCTCTGTCTCCTCCGGCTGAGCAGCTGTCACTGCTATGGGTCCCCAGCATCGTAGCTCTGTACTCGCTGGCCCGAGCGTGGGTTTCATCGCTATTCTGCGCCGTCAAGTTTATAAGGGCCTAAGACCTCCTTGAGGCCCCGTTGAGCACGTCTGAAGCCTCAGCTGGAACTTCCAAACCCGGGTCTGCTCTTCCCCCACCCCCATCTTGGAGCTCGCCTGAGGCGGTGGGTGGGGCGTGCTCACAACATCACCCTTCCCTCACTCTCCTCACCCACACTGAGAAGGTTGCCCTACCTGGGCAGGAGTCAGGCTGCAAGGGAATGGAGTAATGGGGTGGGTGGCATTCAACAGTGGCACTGGCTGGAATGTCCCATGAGATGGACCAGCTGGCAGCTGCCACAGGCAGGTTCTCGCAAGCCCCCTCCCCTGCACCCTCAGCCAGCCAGCAGCAATGAAGTGGCCGCTAACCGGTCTGGCGGGTTTGTGGGGACCTGGCTGGGTTTCTCGAGGGACAGGATGTCCTGCTGGGAGCAGCCTTTGTGCCTGTCCTTTCTGTCCCCCTTTCTAGCTTTCAGGCCTATCCTCTCCTAGCTTTCCTCTTTACCCCTCTTCTCTCCTCCCTGGGAGGACCTTGACCCAGCCCTTCCTGGGGTCCAGAGCAGCATATAGTGGAGGTTCCTGGGCAGAGACAGAGGTCAGGGGTCCCACAGCCCCCCCATGAGGCCCTAGGGGTACTGAGGCCTTGGGAAGCAGGACACCCAATGGCTGGGGTGACAGGCACCAGGCAGGAGCTGGCAGGGCCCTTGCAACATTCTCCCAGCTCCTCCCCCACTGACAAGGATAAGGGACCAGAGGCCCAAAGAGGCCACGAAGCAGGGCTCAGGCCCAGCCCGCAGGTTCTCCTAGGGGCTCCTCCCACACCCTCACCAGGCTTCCCTCTCGAGAGCAGGAAATGGGTGTCGGGGAGCCTGGGTGTTCCTCTCACCCTGTGCTGGGAGGGGCTGGGCGCCCCACTCCCGTAGGTGTCAGCGGAACTGTCACCCAGTGGTGGGTGCCGGTGCAGGGATTCCCCTGGCTGACTCACCCCGGCCTGGCTGTGGCTCAGCCGAGGCAGGAGTTGTCTGTGAAGGTGTCTGGGTGGCAATAGCAGCTCACATGGAGAGAGTCACAGGAACACGGAAAGGAGCTGAGGGGATCCAGGCCGGCTGTGGACAGGTCCCCGCGGAGCTCTCATCTCTCCCCCACCTTGACCCCAGCTCGCCGTCCAGCACAGCACATCCACTTCCCAAAGGGTCCTGAGCACAGCAGGGCTGCACCCTGCCTCCCTGAAAGGTCCCCTCCCCCACCCAAGGCGAAATGCCTTCCCTCTAGAGAACAGAGAAGCCATTGATTCCCTGATCCACAGACAGGGCGACCCAGTGGGGGACTGAGAGGCAGGAAGTGGGGCCAACACAGTGACCCAGCCAGGGGCCAAGGACCCCTGGAGAAAGGGAGGCCTGTAGGCTCTCCCCCTGAAGAATGCATATACGTCTGTGTGCAGTGTGGGGGCCTGGAGCATGTCTTGGGCCCTCCAGGCCCCAGCACTCATGCTGCCCTCAGCTGAGCAGGCAGCAGGGCAGAGGTGTCCCAGTTATGGTGTATGGGGGTGCTGGGGGCGGATCAGCAGACAGAAATGTGGAGTGTGCTCTTGAGCAGGCCTGTGGAGGCGGCAACAGCAGAGGCGCGTGGGGTGAGCTGGGGTGGGGGCTGGTGGTACAGCTCTGGGTGATTGCCCCAGAGCCCCTGCCTTCCTGCTGCCAATGGGAGGACGAGTTGTCCCCCGACTTCTCCAGGCTGGAATAGCAGGGACTGGCAGCCCCTGGCGTCCAGACTGCCAGGGCTGAAGTTCAGGGGTGACATTTAGGACCCTGGCACAGCTTGATCTTGGCGGGCAAACTCCTTAGCCCCCTGCCGACCCTCCTGGCCTGGTAAGACGTGCAGCAGTTTCTGTTGGCCGGGTGCCGTGGGGCATCCAGTGTCTCTGATGAGTGCACGTCTGGTCCGTTGGCCACACTGGTCCCACTATGAGCAGGGCAGGGCAGCTGGGGAAGGAATGTGACCCATGGGCCCAGCCTTCTAAGTGACAGGGTTGGGGGCACAGCCAAGAGGGCAGGGATCTCCCTACCAGGCTCTCAGCTTGGCCCACTGCTGCGATCGGGAGCCCTGAGGCTAACTGGCAGCAGCCTGAGCTGGCAGCATGAACTGGCATGGAGTGGGGGGAGGGAGTGGCCCTCACGGCAGGGCCAGCACACCCAGCCCTCCAGGGGCAGCTGTGTTTAAAGGACAGAGGACAGCCCTGCATAGGAGCCTTGGAGGTCCCGGGAGCCAGGCTTGGGGCCAGGGTTCCGGGTTCTGCTCCCAGCCTGCTGCTACCTCCGTGTGGCCGGGGGCAGGTCTCTGCGTTCTTGGCTTTTACCTTCTACCCTAAAATGAGCATGTGTGACTCGGGGCCCAGAAGGTTCCTTCCCACCTGGATGTTATCCTCTTGTTTATTAAGCCCCCAGCTTTAGAGAACAAAGGAAGGCCCCAGGACCTTCGCCTGATGGGCCGAGGGGTGGCCAGCTGCCTCTGCAGTGAGAGGCAAAGCAGGGGTCCCCTCTTAGACTCTCCATTTTCCCCACCCTCCTCCCCGGGCTGATGGGGTAGAGGGAGACAACGGCCAGGAGTTCCCAATACAGGGCCTCTGGCAGGTATTTGGTTACCGTTATTATCATTGTGTTTGAGATACTGTCATCAATATTGTGGAGCTGGCTTCCCAGAGCCTGCAGGGGGCTCCCTGGAAGAGGCCCTGTAGCTCCTAAGTTGGCCTCCTGATGCTAGGCCTGCCTGAGAGGCGGGAGGTCAGAGCGGGGCACGGAGAGTCTGGGTGGGCAGGAGGGGCTCTGACACCTCTGAGGTTTGGCTGAGCCGCCGGCTCCCATCTGCAGAGGGGCGGCCCACCCTGCATGAGTTGGCTGGGAGACCTCAGCGCTGAGGAGTACGTGTTCTCTAACATCTTGTTCACAGCAGATGGCAGCCACAACTCCCGTTCTCCCTGCAGTTCCGGTTGCACTTCCCTTCCCTTTGCTCACCCCTCCTGTTAACTTTGGTTTCTGCTTTGGGAGATGGGGAGGCAGCGGCAAGCCCCCAAAGCTGCCTATGAATGGTGGAGCCTGGTGCTCAGGTTGTGAACAGTTTGTGAAGGAGAGGAGACCTCGATCCCCACCTGCCTGGTCCGGGAAGCTCAGTCCTGCCCGGTTCCCGCACGTCTGAGTCTCTTTGGCCAAATGCGCCGGCAGCAGCCTGATCTCAGAGGAGCAAGGGAGCTGGTCCCAGAGCCTGGTTTGACTTTTCTTGAGCAGCTGCTGGGCACCAGACGCTGTACTGGCTGCCAAGGACACGGGCAGAGGGTGCAGCCCTGCCCACCAGGAGCTCCCAGCCTAGTGGGGAACCAGGATACCCTGGGCAGGAATGAAGGGACACTGATCTGGTCTGCCTCGGGGTTGACAGGCTTCTGGAGGCTTCACAGAGGAGGTGGTGTTTAGGCTGAGCCCTGGAAGGCTGAGGAGTTCCCAGGAGAGAAAGGTTGGAAAGGCTTTCTGTGCAAAGAGAACAGCCTGTGCAAAGGCACTGAGGCATGTGGAGCTCTGAGCCTGCAGAGCACTCGACTGTGGTGAGCAGTGGAGCAGATAAAGGCCGAGCTGCTTCATCAGCCTGTGCTGTTCAACCCCAGGGTGGGTCTGCGAGGAGGATGCAGCGCCCCCCTGGCGGCTTGTAGAGAAGGGTCAGCCTCAAGCAGAAGCTCTGGCTGGGGGCCCGTGGTGGCACAGGCCTTTCGCAGCTGGGGGCATTCTGGGGCCCTGCTCATGGCTGCCTTGAGTTTGGGGCCCAAGCAGCCCCTGCTGGTGCAGCCACAGGTCTGAAGTGTCCCCCAGGGCCGAGGCCAGAGACCACAGAGCAGCTGAGTGGGCGTGCCCTCGGAGGGTGTGGTGTCCGGATTGCCACTGTGCTGCCCCTCTTCCGTGACCTGCCCTGGCTCCAGCCACATCCGTGCGGCACTGGGCAGAGCATCCATGTGTTGAGACCGTCGTCTGTGGCAACCTGCGCTGAGTGTTCCCACAAAGGCCTCGTCCCGTCTAACGCTCACAGGGCTGTGCACCTGGGCAGCCCTGGCCCCAAGGTCCCGAGACTTGTTCAGTCACCCAGCCAGGACGTGGCCCAAGCAGAGGCTTCAGGCCCAGGTTGGCCTGACCTCTGCAGCCAGCATGCCTCCTGCTGGGTTATGTCCCCTGTCCCCTAGAACAGCTCATTTCAGGGTGGCGGGGTGGCCCCCAAGCCTCCGAAGCCCAGCTCCCTGAGGACTTGTCCCTGCCCATTCTCCCCTGTTGCTGCCTCTCCCTTCTCGCAGTCCGGCTCCTCTGGGATGGGAGGAAGCCCAAGTCATTCACCCTGGGGGTCCCAGCGGCAGCTGCAGCCAGCGCTACCCTGAGTAGTTGAGTGCCGTCCTGTAGGGCAGTGGCCCGGCAGAGTGGTGGCCCACAGTGTTTGCTTTTCCCAGTTTGCTGTTCTGCTTGCACCTGGCTCACTGTTTGCCCAAGGACCTGCCCTTCAGGAAGGGGGGTGGGGCTGGGCGAGGGGGGTGGGCAGGTGGTCCGCTGCTTCTGGGCGAGGGGGGTGGGCAGATGGTCTGCTGCTTCTGGGCTTCCAGCTTTTCCGCATAGCTGAGGAGGGCTGCACTGCCCATCAGTGCCACACCCTGCGGTCCCCAGTGCTGCCCCAGCAGTGCCCAGCCTCGCCCGCGCAGAGCATGTGACTTTGCAGTGCTGGGCCTGGCATGCCTGGCGTGCCAGGGCAGCAGTGGCAGCAGCAGTTGGATGGTTGGCAAGGAGCAGGAGAGTCCCCAGAGCCCTGGTATTGGGCACTGACCCTGGGGAGTGGGGGCGAGGGGCAGCATCGATGGGCCTTCTGTGTGGCCAGGGAATGGGGAGCACATGGCCCAAGCCAGGAGCGTCCTGCACAGGCACTTCTGCCCGTTCCTTTCCTGGACCTGCCCATGGCCCCGACCCTCCCTCCCAGCAAGGAGACCTTGCCTGTCAACCAGTCCTGCCCTGCCCTGCCCCCGTTTTCAGAAGAATCAGCCCGAGGAACTTGACCATTTCTTCTCTGGCCCCTCTACCTGCCCTCCTGAGAATGGCCTTCCAGCGTCCTCTCCCTGGTCTGATAGCTTTCTGCTGCGTGGGCAGTCACTGACCAGGGAATGTGCTGGTGGCTCCTTGAGGCCACGGCCCTGGTCCTCAGGGCCGATGGGAACTGGTTAGGTACACAGGTCAGCCTGGAGTCTCAGGGAAGAGGGAGCCCTTTCTCCCCCACAGCTGGAACCTCAAGGAGAAGCCTGCCTCCGCCGGGCAGGGAGCCGGCGCCTCCCTCCCTGCAGCCCCCCTATGGCCAGTCTCTCCGAGTAGCTCTGGTCCTGTCAGGGTGAAGAATCTCCTTCAAGGGGGCCACCCTGTTTTGCACTGTGTTCTTTAGCAAACCCACTGCTCTGTTTCATGGTCTCTCCACCACTTGGTACCTGTCAAACAAGCTGCAAGGATGAGCGGAATGTCACCAAGTGGTGGTGCTATGCCCTCCATGGGCAAAGAGCCCTGTAAACAGAGGGCAGCCTGGAGGGCGTTGTCGTTCAGGCTTGGAGCAGCCTTCCCAGTGTGTGCGGCTGCAGGGCTTGCCTGGTCACTCCCATGCTGGCCCTTGGGGAGCTGGCCATTGCTGGGGAAGCAACCTGGACCGGTGAGGTGGCCTCTGGCTCCTGGCGGTGGGGAGCCCAGGTCCCGCCACCACCTGAGCCGGGAGCAGGACAGACGGGAAGAAGGAGCCGGCTGGTCTCCTGAGGGCTGGAACTTGTTCGAGTCACTGTGGCCACCAGTCCCCACAGCGCTGTCTCCTGCTGCTCAGGGGCGGGTTCCGGCCTGGGGACAGACAGGGAGTCTGCAAGCCTGCGCAGTGTTGCAACCAGCCCCGTCCTCAGGCCTGTGGCCCCACAGCTCTCCTCCCCAGCAGCAGTGATGAGCCCCTGCTAAGCTCTCAGCTATCATTCCTCACAATGACGCAGTGAGGCTGGTGCCCTCGCAGTCCCCATGTACAGGTAAGGAAACTCTGATTTGTGTCGTGCTTTAACCAGCGTCCTCAGGTGTCATTTATCCCCTTCACAGGAGTTGGGGCTCCAAGAGGTTGCGACTTATCTACACCTATTAGTGGCTAAGCCCAGTGCCAAGCCCCATGCATTGCCGCCCTGCCCCACAATAAACTGAGGTGCTAATAAGTGAGCATGTTTATTCATAATTGTTCCCACCTTGGGTCCCTCGGGACTTTTTTCTCTGAGGAGCTCTGAGCACTTCCCAGACGTGCTCTCATGCGTCCTCCCGAGGCCCAGAGGAGCTGAGAGGAGGCCCCAGGCAGAGGGGGGCAGAAGGGCAGGTAGGGAGTGGGCCACAGGTCTAGAAACCAGCCCCTCACCATCTGGCCCTGCCTTGGCCCTCTGCCCTGGTCGGGGAGATACCGGGGCGGGGGCACGCCTCTCGGTGCCGCCTGCTCTCCTCTGATCCCTGATTGTGCAGGTGGGAGCCGGGAGGAGGAGGGAAGCTGGGAGGATCTGGAGGAGGCCATGTGGGGCGGCGATGCTCTGTCTTTAGGGGAAGTCATGCTATTGCCGAGGCTGTTCGTAGTGCTTCCCTTCCGCTAAGAAGCCTGCGTGGTATCGTGTTTGTGCTCACGTTCCTAGGAAGCTGGCAGAGAGCACATCAGGGTCCCCGGGAGAGAGGACCTGGAGGACAGGCCCTTTCCCAAGCCCCGCACCCCTGCCCCAGCAGCCCAGGAGGCAGTGACTGTTCCTGCCTCCATTGTCTGGAGAAGAGCAGAGGCTTAGAGAGACCCCGAGGTCACGGGCAAGTCAGTGGGAGGTTAGGTTTTGAACTTCTTTCTGACTGGCTTCACAAGTTGGTGTCCTTACAACTCTGGGCAGTTCCCTGCCCATCAACCTCCCAGGGTGGCTGTGAGGTGGTGGCGTCAGTATTTCTGAGTCTTCATAGTGTTATGTTCCTTCCTGAGGCAGAGATTGAAGCCCTTTGGAAAGTATGCATTCAGGGCAATAAACCAGTGAATCCTAAGGGGCTGGATGGCCAAGCCCCTCGTTTTCAGATGAAGATACTGAGGCTCTGATGGGAAGTCATGTCCCCACGTCCTGCCTTTTCTTCTCGCTGACAGCTGGGCTGTGGACCTGGCTGAGCCGCCCTCTCAGCCCAGGCTGCAGACTGTGGGTCCCACAGGGAGCTCTGGCCCGGGGAGAGCGGCGAGTGCCTAGCTGCACCCCGAGAGCATAGCCCTATGTGCTCTCCCCTTGAAGGGGCTCCCTCCCTCCAGCAGTGCACTCTGCAGAGGTGGACATAAGTCACCCACGCACAGACGCACAGGGCAGCTGGTGCGTGGGGCTGGGAGGTGAGAGGAGCAGGCTTGTGGGTGCTGGGGAGCTCCGGAGGCAGCAGGGCCTCCCTGGATAAGTGGTCACGGTTCTGGCTCTGCTACCTGATATGCCCCCTCAGGCAAATCACCCAGTTCCCCCTTCCCGCCATAGTTTCTGCCTCAGTGAAGTGAAGAAGCCCCACTTCTTCCCTGCCTCACCCACAGCATGGTGGTCAGGCGCCAGTAAAGGCCGGTATGTGCTGGTTGCTGCAGGAGAGCAGTGCTGGCTCGAGCTTGGGTCGGGCACGCGGCCCGTGGATTGTGGGAAGAGCCAGGCCAGGAGTCAGGAGCACAGGCTGTGCTCAGACCTGGCTCCTCCTCAGGCAGCAGGGACTTGGTGGGCTCCTGCCGCCTACAGGCCCTTTGCTGGGTGCTGGGGACACAGCAGGGAAGTAGACGGACCCTGGGAACCACACCCTGGCAGGGATAGTAAGCACGCTGACAAAGGGTTAGATTCTAGAAAGTGTGAAGAGGAAAACACAGCAGAAAAATGTGATGGAGAGGGGCTGGGGGACCTGAGATCCAGCAGGCAGGTCAGAGGAGCCACGTTTGAGGCAGGAACCAGACAGGAGAGAGCCAGCCACGCAGAGATCGGGGTTGGGGGCCATGCCCAAGCAAGGGGAGGCCTGAGGGTGTGGGTGCTGAGACAGGACACGCTGGGCTGTTGAGGGAGAAAGTGCGGAGGGTGATAAGCCAGGGCAGCACGGGAGATGAGGCAGGCCGGCAGGCAGAGGGGAGCGTGTTCTAAGTGTGATGAGCTCTGTGGAATGACTAGAAATCAGGAAGGGGGCCGGGGTGACCAGCAGGCAGAGACCTCCTCTGCCTGAGCGCCATCCCTTCCCGTGTGGCTTTGCATCAGCTCTCAGATCTTGTCCGCCCGGGTTAAGGTTCCCTCTGTGTGGTCATATTCATAGTCAGAGCCAGGTGGCAGGAAGCGTAAGGAGTGGGGTGTTCAGGGGAAATGCCTCCAGCCTCAAGCTTGTGAGGGGGACCCCTCAGCTGTGGGAGCAGAGCCTGAACAAGTGTATATGGCACTGGCGCCCTGGCGAGCTGCGTACCCGAGGGCAGGACTGGGCTGAACTCAAACTCGGGAGGCACTTCTCTGTGGGGGTGGGCAGGCTGCCCTGCTCCTCTGCTCTCATGGCGTTCCCCCAGGATGGGCACCCAGCGCGCTGTCCACCCTGTCCTGCCTGCAGAAAGAGCCAGAGCAGGAAGTGCTCCAGGGGCGTAACGGCCCCTGACGTCTCAGGGCACCAGGGCAGACGCCAGTGCTGGCCTCTGCTGGTCCAGTTGCATGGGCCACAAGCCTGAACGTCATTGACAGCACGCTGTCCCTTACTTCGTCATCCCATCTGTCACCATTGTCTGCTGAATCTCAGTCTGGGCCCCCACTGCTCTCCCCCCAGTGCCGGCCTTGGCCTGTAGTTTCCCACTGCTCTCAAGATAAAGCTCCGACTCCGGGGCCCCACCAGCCTTTCCACCTCTGCCCTCCTCCTGCGCCTGCCGGCTGGTCTGGTCTTTGCTCCACCCTCCGTGGTCCTCACTCGTGGGCCCTCACGCTGAGTGGTGTCCTCCACACGGTTCCTTTACTGCCCTCTCCTTGTGGCCTCTTTCCTCCTGCTTATCCGTCAGGCCTGAGCCCCGGCTCCCTGTTCTTCAGGCAGCCGCCCCTCACCTCCCTGCTCAGGCTCTGATGGGACCCCCGCCTTCCGAGCACATGTCACAGAACTTTTCATTGTGGTCTGAGGATTAGCTTGAAGCCTCGCTTTCCTTCCCATCTGTAGGCTCTGTGAGGGCTGCCCCATGTCTTAATGTGTTGCTGCGGCCCTGGCCGTAGTTGGCTCTCTGATTATTTGTTGGATGGATGGAGAATGGCTGCATGCGTGCAATTCATTTTAACTAGACGTCACCTGTGTTCATACCGCCTCGTGCCCACCCCGGGAGCTGTTTCTAGTCTTTTTCCCTCTCAGATCCTGGCCCTCCCCTAAGCTAGGGAGCCGCAACCAAGCCCTGGCCATGTGTGAGGGTTGGTGTCCTCACACTGCCAGGCCCATGGCCACTTCCTGTCCTGTGCTCCCAGGTCAGACCAGCCTGGGCCTTGGAGCTTGGGCCTACCTGGGTCTCTCAAGGAGGGAAGGGCTCCCTCAGAAGTGTGCTACTAACTGGAAGAATGAACAGCTGCCAAACATTCTAACTGGGCCCCTGTCAAAGTAGAGTGTGTCCCAGGGAAGCTTCCAGGGTGATGACATGTTTGGAAACCAGGTTGAATGTCGGATCGTGGGGCTGAGAAGGTGGGGGAGGGGAGGGGCATCAAGTGGCTTTGCAGCATGCGCCCCTGAGCTTGAGGTGGGTGGTCTGGGCCAAGCCAGTGGCCTTGGGCTGTGTCTCCTCTGCAGGTTGGCCAGGCCTTTGCTCTTCAGGGCTCCGGCGTGCTCAGCACTTGCCTTGAAGCTGGTAGAAATGCCAGTCGTAGGAGACTCAGGGTTTGGAAGCCGCAGCTCTCCCTCTGTGCTGCGGTTTTCCTGGCGAAGGCCCAGCTGGGTCAGTTGGGCTTACACGCTGCAAGGATCTTCTGGTCAGGCAGGCTCTGCCTAACAGTGGCAGGGGGAGAGCACCCAGGAGGCCCCAGAACCCACAGTTCTAGGACGCCTCCTGCAACATCAGGAGGCAGGAGTGGTATTTATAGCAGCCAGCGGCCACCGAGGATGGAGAAGTCAGCGGAGCTATGGCGCAGGCCGTCCCCCTCAGGTCCCCTAGCCCTCGCTCTCTCCCTCACCGCCACCCCCACTCCAGAGTCTGCCTGGGACCAGCAGTGAAGGGCTGGGCCTGCAGAGAGAGCAGGTGCTGTCACGCTGCCTCTCCAAGCCTCGGAGGACACCAGGTGCCACTTTCTGCCTGGCAGGAGCCTCTGCCTCAGCCAGTCTGGCCGGGACCTTGTCTGTCCCCTCGGCCCCAGGTGGGCATCCTGTTAGCACTCGGTGCCTGGCCCTGCTGGTCTCTCTCAGTGGCCCTGTCAGATCTGGTGGAAAGGTTCATTCCCTGGAGTCGCCAGCAGCTTTGCCGACCTCCCTGGGGCCAGCAGGGGTCATGAAAGGTCTGCCTCATGCCTGCTACTAGCAGACACTTAATGGGGCCACAGGTACCTGTCCCAGGTTGACTGGGAGGAGGCCCCCCAAATGCCCATTACCTCCCTGCTGTGTCCTGGTTAGGTGGTAATGGAGTGCCACTCGGGGCTGGAGGACAGCAGTCCCAGCCCGTTGTCACCAGGGCTGTGCTGGACATGTGGCCTCAGCCCTACCTCCTGCCATACCCAGGGAGCTGGCCAGGAATCAGAGGCCACAGAAGTGACAATGTGACAAGGCTGGGGCCCCAAGCCATGAGGGTGAGTCCTCTGGGAAGGAAAATGATACCAAACTTGAGTCCCAGGTCAAGCCTTTACCTACCCAGATGCAAAGCAGGTCGCTGGGTCCTGCCCAGGCATGAATAGGCAGAGAGCTGGCATTTATCAGGGGCCTGACGGGGTTGACCTCATCGTGGAGGCCCGGGCTCCCCTCCTGGGTTTCCCCCATTCCCTGTCTCTGCTCCCAGAGCCCCTGGGTCCACCCCCCTCCCCGGCTGGAGAAGAAGCAGTGGGGGGCGGCGGGGAGGCTGAGGCTTTCTCCTGGGGAGTCTCCGTGTGACGGAGAAGGTGAGGCAGGTGCTCCAGGAGTCTGCAGGAGACTGGGCTCATAGACCAGGGCTGGGGCTTCCGGCCAACTGGGGGCAGGCCGAGCTTCCCCAGGGAGCACCCCCTGAAGTGAGCGGGGTGTCTGGAGAGGAGGAAGCCCCCACAGGTGGGAGACGTAGCTGGGAGCAGGAAGTGGGCTTGCCTATGACAGATGGGAGGGCAATGGTTGGTGGAGAGCTTATAGGTCGTGGCTGGGTGTTTTAGTCTTCTGTAAAGGGCGTTCAGGAGCCATACTTTGCTTTTGAGGAGGGGATTTACTTAATTAAAAGTGTAAACTGTGTGTGTGTGTAGCTGATGCTTCTGAGCACCCGCTCTGTGCCAGACTCTGCTCTCAGCACTTTACAACTTGGAACTCACTTTGTCCTCATAGCAGCCCCATGAGGGAAGTGCTGTCACCACCATCCTGTTTTACAGACGAGGATGCAGTAGTTGATTCGTCCTGGGGAGTAGCCTCTGCATTGTACTTTGAACGTCGTGTGGCTCAGTGGATATCTGAACAGAGAGGCACTAGGACAGAAGCTGGGTCTGCACTGTCCACCCAGCGGCAGAGGGCCTCTGAGCTTCCCCTTCTTGGAGGCCTATGTTCACTTGTGCTTCGGTCCAGCTTTGTCACGCCCGGGGAGATGGGTTGGAGTGGGGTGTGTGAGGGACAGTCAGCCATGGGCCCCGGTCTCTGAGCTCCTGGCTTAGGGTTTTTTGTCCTCATGGCTCAGGCCAGGGCAGGAGATATGAGTGATGGTCAATCTAGCTTGGGCTGTTGCCCAGAGCCCCAAGGTCCTGTCCTCAGTCAACTTGAACTGAAACAGCAAGTGGAACTCTAAAAGTCAAGGCCAGATGGACCCGAGAGGTCGTCCTGCCAGAGCCTTGCAAACGTTTTTAAGCACTGAAACTGTTTAGTTCGAACACAGTGTTATAAGCAACCCCAATGTGTAAATGCTAAAAGCTTCTCCGACTGACCACCTGCTGTTATGACCCCAGCCTGCTATGACCACCTCTCCTCATCTGGGGGTGCCTGAGGGTTCCCAGAAACCCCCTTTGAGGAGCACTGACATCCCTTCATTGGGCGCAGGAGAGGAGGGCCACCGAGAGTGGGGCCTGGGCTTACATGCCCACCTCCACCTGTGCTCTGTTGGGGCAGGGGACGTTGGCCCTTTCTGCCACATACGGGAACTCTGTGAACCGCCTCCCCTGGGAAAGAGCTCCTGTTACGCAGTCACTCGATCCCTGCCTGCTTCTGCGATGCCCAGGGAATGGTCGAAGTGAAACCCAATAGCTCAAGATGCAGACCTGTGCCCTAGATGGCCACGCTGCCCAGGGAGGTGGCCCCTCTGTGGATCTGGGGGCCATGCAGCCTCCCGGAGCCTGGGAGGCATTTCCCCCAGTGCAGGTCAGACCCTGAGGCCCGGCCCATATCGTGAAGAGGCGCGACAGGATCTTGGTGGCACAGGGTACGCTGGGCGTGTGGGTGGGGCTTCCAGAGGGGAGGTGTCAGGCTAGGTTTGCCGCTTAGTGTCCTCATTAACAGCGGCATTGGGGGGCCCCTAATGAAGTGGAAGGTGCTAATTCCTCCAGGAGGTGTTGCCAGCACTTGGGCCTGGAAGTCTCTTCTGGGGAAGCTCTGAGAAGCAGCCAGAGCACTGATGATTTACCACCTGGTAGGGGCTCCCAGCAAGTGGGTCACAGAAGAGAAGAGGCCCTGGGGTAGGCTGGGGGTGGGCAGTGGGGTGGGGTGGGGTTTAGGATGCTGGAATGGGAAGATGGGCATGAGCAGTGAGCCACTGCTCCTCGGGCGTCCGGCGTTTGAGCTGGGATGGGGCCTGCGATAGACACCCTGAATCTCAGACACAGAGCGACGTGGGGCATTCCAGCAGGGCACAGGTGTGGCCTTGGGCTGAACTCCGTAGTCCAAGCTGACCTGTGGGAAGGTGATTCCCACCTCACTGGCTCGTTGTGGAATAGGGAGGCAGGGCCAGCAAAGCCCCAGCCTGGGCAGATGGGCTCCTAGGAGATGACGCCGTCCCTGTCTGAGAAGATAGATCAGGTCATCCCTGCCTGAGCAGGTTGGCCAGGAGTGGGTCAGCCTGGTCACCACAGATACAGAGAAGCGCCTTTCTGTTTGGGAAGGTTGACTCAGATCGCAGAGAGATTATCACCCCGCCACTCCTGGGGGGCAGTGAGGAAAAGATCTGAGCATCTCAGGAGAGATGATTAATAAATAATAATGATGGCAACTGATACTTCCTAGGAGGCGAGTGTATAATGTGCTTTATTTCATTTACTTCTCATGACTCCCTATGAAGCAGGTACCTTCATTATCCCATTTTGCAGATGAGGAAACTGAGGCTCAGAGAAGCGAAGGTCACAGACCACTAGAAGTGATGGAACCAAGATTCAAACCCAAAGCTGCCCCACTCCAGGGCCCAGGAAAGGCAGCAGTGGGCTCGCAGGAGGCCTCCGCCTTCAGGTCTGCACATTCCAGAGAGGGAGGGTTCCTGCGGAGAGCGGGTAAGGATGTGCTAGAGCATGAGGGGACGTGAGAAGATCACAGGAGCAGCATAGAAAGGAAGAATAGAAACAGATAGAAACAAAGCCGGAATGGGTGCCTGCCTGCCTATGTCCTCTCCACAGACAGGCAGGACGAAATCACCCGGAGCTTGGACACCCAGGCGGTGGGGCATCACTCATCAGGAGGCCAGCCAAGCCTGCCCCTCCGGGCTGCTCCAGGGTACCTCTGCCCCAGGGCACCAGAATGAGTGTGGGACAAGGGCCCATTCTTAGTTTCAGGAAAATAAACAATCTCCAAGGAATAATTCAGAAACAAAACCTGGCCTGGCCAGAACCTGGGGAATCCCTTCCGCTATTGGAAACAGGTCCATTCTAGCCCTGCTAAGTGAGCCCTGCTGTAAACTGCCCCCACCCCCACCCCCCAGGATCAGGGAAGGTCTGCCGCCCTCCTGGCCCTCCCTCCTCATTCCCAGCAGCCAGCCACCCTCCTGGAACAACTAGCAGGAAACGAAAGGGCCCAATTGATTCCCAGAGAGTTGGCTGGTGTCAGTGACAGGGCCGGTGGCAGATGGCAAATTCTGCCCGTGGTAGAGGAGTGGAAAATAATTAGCGTGAGAAAAGAAGCTGGAGACTCTGTGATAAATGGAGCCCTGATGAGGGCTCCTTGGGAGGTGCTGGCAGCCTGCTTAACTTCTCTGGGCCTCAGTTTCCTCATCAGTAAAATGGGGATAAGAATAGCACTTACCTCATAGGGTTGTTAGAAGGATTAAAGGAGGTAATATTCATGAACTACTTGCTGCAGTACATAGAAGGATTAAAACACACACACACACACACACACACACACACACACACACACACAAACATGTGATAGAATAATTGTTGGAGCTATTTCTGGGTTTAGCCCAGGATGGCTGTAGGCATGGCCCCCAGTACTTGGGGTTGCTTCTTTTCAGCATCTTTCCTGAACTTTACGCCCTGTCCCCAGGTTGCTCTTTTATGGGGAGGGGCTCTGGCCAGCAAGCACATTGATGTGGAGAGAACACAGGAGACGACCTGGCTTCAGAGTCTGACTTGGCCCTCACTCACTAGGTTAAATAACCTCTAACCTCTCGGAGCCTCAGTTTCCCCATCTGTAACATGGGCACAGCCATACCCCCCACAGGGTTGGAGTGAAGGGCGTAGGAAGTGCTTCCCTGGTGGGATGGTGGGGAAGTTTCTTGTGAGTCTAAGGCCCTGGGGGCGGAGGGGAGCAAGTGGCAGAGGTGTCCCCCTCTGTGCCCAGCTGCACCAGGCACAGTGTTGCAGTGCTGGGGCCTGGGCGTATGAGGACCCATCTTGAGCTGAAATCCGGCCCCGGCCCTGCCTTCTGCTCCAGCACAGCTGACGTGAGAAAAGCAACAGCTTTCAGCCCCTAACTTGGGTGGAGTACACCCGGGCACAGGCTGGTGGCACACTCGGCCCCCGGCCCACGCGTGCGCTCTCTCTGTCATCTCTCTTGCTGCCTTCCCTCTTCCGATGCTTTCCAGAGCCCAGCCTCAATGTGGGGCCACAGACCTGGGAAGGAAAAGCATTCAGAGAGGAAGGGACGCCTGGATCTTGTGTCTGTGTGCGTGGGAATAAGGAGTCGGACTGATGGCAGAGACTGTTTCCTTTCAAGTAACTCACAGAGGCTGCGTGAAATCTCAGCCCTGCCTCGTCCTTGTTGCATGATCCTTGGGTAAACATGGCGCCTCTCTGAGCCTCAGTTTCCTCAGCTGAAAAGCTGTGAGGTAATACCCCTACAGGCTGGTGAAGCTAGAATGAGGTGACACATAGAGTTTCAGCTCTGTGCTCTCTCCGGGCTCCACAGCCCACTCACCTCAAGACAGATGGTGGAACAACCCTGGGCTCAGTTTTCCTCATCTGCAAAATGGGGCGATACCCACACTCCCACTTGGTGTGACGAGGACCAGAGAGCTCTTCATGGGCCCTGAGGCCCTGCCTCCTCACGGTGCAAGGGGATGTTTGAAGCCAGCTCTTGGGTTTAGAAAGGGGCATTTAGCCAAATCCTGCTCCTCACAAGCAACGTGTAGCGATTAAGACTCGGGCTCTGGAACTGGGCTGTGTGACCTGGGGCAAGTCACCGGCCTCAGCAGGCAGAGGTCCAGGAGACCCAGGGAAGGTGGGCTTGGGTCTGAGAGGCTTGTCTCCTTCAGCAGCCGAGCTGCAGAGCAATGGGGACCCTGCCTCCGGGAAGTGAAGAGCCAGCCATAGATGACGCTGAAACCGTGCAAGTGGTTGCTGCCTTCCTGCAGATTGGTCTCTAGCCAGGGAGCTCATGTGGATTTTGTCGGCTTCCCAGAAGGTTATGCATCTTCAAGAGCACAAAAAAGAAGATATCAGCCCAGGCTCCCTGGGATGACACTCTGTTAATGGAAGTGTCTCTTGGGGAGTGCGAGTGGGTGCCATGAGGAAGAAGGGAGTGGCCAGCTCAGGGACTCTGGGACTGTCAGCAGGGAAATTCGGGAGCCTCTGGGGCTTTTCTCAACCTCAGTTTCCTCACCCATAAAAGGGGGTGGCGGGACTGTTTCTGAGGCCCCTTTTAATTGCAATTCCTGCATTAGCTGGGCTTTGGATGGCAGCAGGAGGGCCTGTGCCTCCTGCCTGATCCGCCTCCTGCTCCTTGGGAGGTATTGGGGCTGAGTCTCTGAGCCTCAATCTCCTCGTTCTTCAATAGTGACAGTAATGGAAGAGCCAGCATTTGCTGAGCACTTACTATGTGATAGGTGCTGTCTTAAGTATACGACTCATTTAACCCTCGTGGCAGTTCTGAAGCAGGTACGGTTCTTAGCCCCGTTTTAGAAATGAGGACCCGAGGCACAGCGAGCTGAAGTAGCTTGACCAAGGTCACCGTCAGGACTCAGACACAGTTGTTTTAGAACAGGAGGAGCGAGAGGGACGCCGTCGCCCACATCACTGCTGTGAGGACAGAAGGTGATTACTCCAGGACTCTTGACACAGGAGGTGGCAGTGATGTCACACACCTCCCTGTGGCCCGGACCTGGCTGTCATCCCTTCAGGCGCCATCTCTAGTCCATCCCTGGGCTCAGGTGCCTGCAGCACCTGACCTAGAAGCTGGAGGTGGCACTGTTGGGATCTCCCACAGCACATCATCCTGTCCCCTGTGGGTACCAGGTTCCGCCTGACTCCACTGCCCTGGCCCCAGTGCAGGCAAGCAGCGTGACCTCCCATCTCCCACATGGCCGGAAGTCCCTGCTGGGCCATCTGGAGGGCGGATGCAGCAGCCCACGCCCTCCTCCCTCTCCTGGGAGCTATTGGCACCCCATCAGCTACAACCTACTACCGAGGGGCTCTTCTCCCTGAAAACTCCCAGGGCCTTGCGCAAGGGGACCTTGGGATCAGGGGATGAGGCCCAGCTCGGGGCGTGTTAGCCAGCCGCCCCCGAGGCCCACGGCGGGTGCATGTTGCCTGGTCAGGGCTTGTATCTGCTCAGTCCAGCCCTACCCCTCAGTGGGAGCCACTCATGAGCGGCATCACAGTCCCAGCACCCCATCGCAGACCCCCTGCCAAGAAGTTTCCAGAAAGCCCCTCAGGAGCTCCATTAACATGATGGCCACCACGAGTAGCAGCTTGGGTCTGCCAGGGCCTGTGCAAACCTCCTAGTGACGTCATCCCATTCAGTTCTCCCCACAGCCTCCTGAGGGGTGGTGTCCGTGTTCTGCAGATGAAGACACTGATGCCCTGTGATAGTTAAGATAGCCAGAGGAGGGGATGTGGTTTCCCTGAATGGGCAGGAGAGGCGCTGGGGTGGGGCATTTCCCAAAAAGCCAAGTGTGTGAGCTAAGAAAACCCTTTTTTATAACGGGAGGGAGCTTCCCCAGGGGGAGCTTGGGCCTGCTTCAGGGGGATGGAGTGGTGGTTTGGGGCAGCCAAGGCTGCTTGTGAGGAGAGGGGCTGGGTTTGAAGTTGGATGTACTCACGCTGAAACCAGGGTCTTGAGGTGGGGTGTGACGATGAAAGACACTGTAAGGCCGGGCCCTCAGGGACTCTGGGTTGAGCTGGGGCTGGGATAGGCAGCAAGGAATCAGCAAGGTTACTGTAAGACAGTGTTCCTTCCTAGGGCTGCACTGGAGTGAGGGTCCCGGAATCCCCTGAGGGGCGGCAAGTACTGCCTGAGAAGGGCGAAGTGGCAGGGGGCTGTCAGGGAGGGTTTCAAAGAGGAGGTGATTTGGGGGCCTAGAAAGATGAGTAGGTTTTGCCTGGCGGAGGATCTGGGGTAAACAAAGACTGGAACCTTACAGTGAGCTGATTTTGGAGAGCAGCAAGTTTGGGAGGGATCAGAAAAGGAGGGTGGGGCAGTGTGAAAAGAAGCTGGAGCACCTCCCCAGCCAGAAGGAACTCCCTGGCTGAGGGTGAGATGCTGGAATCTGTCTCCAGGGGTTAGGGAGTATCTTCTGCTCCAAGACTCAGAGAGGGTAAGGCACCTGCCCAAGATTGCACAGCCTGCCTGCTGAGGACTGAAAGGCCCTTAGCCATTGTCTGAGGGGCTTGGACTTTATCCTACAGTCCACAGGGAGCCAGGAAGGTTTTTAAAGTAGGGGACAGCTTGTGTATTTTTAAGAAGAGTTTTGCATTTTTAGAAAGAGGAACTCCCAGAATGGTTAATACTTAACCCAGGGGCCTGAATCATCAGCAGGGAAATTGGGTTTTGTGCGTGGGGGAAGTAAGGGGCCCCCTAGGACCGCTTAAGTCATCCCGTCCATGTGAGGGGGGTCCTGACATCTCATTCACATCTGCCTGGGCGGGGGGGGGCCTGTTCAGAGGCATGGGGAGCCCCCAGCAGTGCCCCTGTTACCCCCTGCTGGAGGGGGCACCACCCCTGCCCTGGAAGGGCCACTGGTCTGGGGTGAGGAGGGGGAGGCTGTGTGTCCACCCACTGTGCTTGTTGGATGGTACTGACCTTGTGCCCTGGGGAGGGGAGCCAGAGGAGGTGCTTTGTGGCAGCCCCAGACCAGGAAGTGGCCTCTGTCCTCCCCACTCCTGAGACATTTCCTCCAGATGAAATCACATCTCCAGCAGGGGAACAGGCCCCCATTGTGAAGGGCTGGGGTCTCGAGAGAAAGGGCGTCTTTCAGGCCCTTAAAAATAGCAGCCCTGAGATTTATGAATCCGCATGGACTGGAGTTGTCCCATCCTCCTCCCCAGCAGCAGCACAGGCCCCGTCACCCCCACCCTAGACAGTGACCTGTTGGTGAGCAGCTGGAGAACCCACTGGCCCAGTCGGGGGAGGAGCAGCTGGGCCAGCAGGGGTTCACACACCCTGCTAAGACCCTAAGACCGGCGTTTTCCAGCTCGGGTAGGGTCCTCACCAGAACTTTAGCAGGTGGGGATAATCAACATTTTACAAATGAGGAAACTGAGGCACAGCTAGTAAGTCACACATTGGGTGGTGGTCCCCAGGCCTGTCACAGGGCACCCACTATGGCCGTCGTGGTCGAGATGGGCACCGGCACTGACCACGGCTGCTGGCCGCAGGCTACGGGCAGAGGCTGACCCTGACCGTGTCATTCCAGTGTCTCGACAGATCTTCAGCCACCTCTGCACCTGTGGCCCCAGTTCTGCCTGAGAGCAG
The DNA here is from genome assembly GCF_036562045.2 of Rhinolophus sinicus. Taxonomy (NCBI): domain Eukaryota; kingdom Metazoa; phylum Chordata; class Mammalia; order Chiroptera; family Rhinolophidae; genus Rhinolophus; species Rhinolophus sinicus. Next base: position 157,719,414 of record NC_133756.1, read on the forward strand.
GGAGGGCAGGGCCACGTGCACGCATGGGGCTGCGTGTGAGGCTGAGGGTGGTGCGTGAATGGTACATGTGAGTTGAACAAGAGGTTAAGAGTGGGGGTGAGAGGCGATTGGGAGCCCCCCCCCACGCATACCTGAGAATCAGATATTCTGGGCTGTTGGCGGGGGCAGGGTCCTTACCTGCTGAGGGGCTGCTGCTCCCTTTCCTCTGAGGCGGAGCTACAACACCTGCTGGGACCAGGCTGGCCCCGCACCTCTGTCATTCCTTTCATGTGTGGGGGTCCCCGGAGCCGACCCCATGCTCCACCTTACTCTCTGAGAGCCCCCTGGAGACAGGGAGGGGCTGTAGCGAACTGTGGCAAAACCCCAGTTGTTGGCAGCTCTGTCCTGCCCCAGCCCTGCTGCCACCCGCTGTGTCCTGGCCCCTCCTGTCCCGTTCTTTCTCACTGAAGCTGGTGCTGTCAGTCACTTGTCACAGACACAACACTGGAGCCCCAGCCCCCGGCAGTCCCAGACCCCGTTCCTGGCCACCCCACGACGCGGCTCCTGTGCTCTCCATCTGTCTTGCTTCCCAGAATCCGTGCTCCGACTCCTCCTTGGAGGGAGTGGGATGATGTCACTTCCTGAGGGTGGGGGGGAGTAGGCACGACCCCGGCAGGCTAGCCCGCCAGCCCGCCTGCCAGGCCACCAGCTCTGCTGGAGCAGCTCGGTGGTGGCTGGATGCAGTGGCTGCACCGGGGAGAGGGAGACGAAGACGGGCCAGACTGGGCATGCCGGCGGCCCCACATCTCCTGGCCCACCCTGACGGCCGTGCCCACCAGCTGGGGGAGTTGCCAGCTTCTTTTCCGAGTGATGCCGGTTCCCGCAGATACTCGTTTTCCCTGGAGCCATCTCAGGGAGAGGAGGACTTGCCACCTGCCCCTGGACCGGGTGCCATGTAAGCCTCTGTCGGCCTGGGGGCAGCTGCCCACCAGTGGGGCACCCAGCCCTCTGCAGCAGGGGTTCCTCTGCATAGTTCAGTGCAGGGGTACCCTGGAGCCCCTCATTGGGGTCGCCTGGTCTGCTCCATTACCCTTGTTCCCCAGGCTCTGGGGAGTGGGGCCCCAGTTCCTGGGCACTTCTTAGCTTGCCTGGGGCTAGTTTGAACTCTGACTTCAGAGAGTTGGGAACTGGGCAGTAAGGCTGCTTGGCTCAGGGTGGGCATGGAAGGTATGGTTGCCGGGAGGGTGGATTACTCTTCAGGGCTCGCCCACTGCCCCTCCAGAAGGGGGGCTGGGTTCCCCAGTCATGCTCTTGACCCTGGTCTCAACCATGCCCTTCCCTACCAAGAGGCGTAGCTTTGGTTGGGAGTTCTGTCTGGTGGGTGCAAAAACAAGTCCTAGAGCATGCTCCCAGGGTTCTAACAAAGCGAGAAAATGAAGACCTAATTCAACAAATATTTACTGAGCACGTACTATGTGCTGGGCACTCCCACCTGTATGCTTGCCGTGCCCTTACCCCCAGCTCCCCCAAGGCCTTCAGCCTTCCACCTGCCCTGCCCAGCTTGTGCAGGGGGTAGGCTCATGCTTGGTCTTGGAAGCCCCCACCCTACCCCCAAGGACTGTGTGCCCTGGGCCAGGTCTCCTTGAGGAAAGGCAGCAGGAAGGCTGGGGGAGGCAGGGGGTGAGCCCAGGCCTTTAATGGAGTTGACAAACCACTGTTGGGGTAACCCCAGGCAGAGTCAATCCCAAAGGGCCAGTGCCAGTCTTAGGGGCTGGAGAGACTTCAGGGGTAAGGCTGAAGTTAGGGTCTAGCTGCAGAGGTCCTTTATGTTAGCTCTGGGGATGGATAGGACAGACGTGTGTCCTGCCCAGGGATGGGTCAGCATCTCCAGGAGCCTGGAAGCTTTTGGGCTGTGAGGGCTGCAGAGATGCCTGTGCTGCTGGGCACACCTGGTCAGAGTGCAATGGTAGCCCAGGCAGCCACAGGGCCCTCTGCTCTCTTTCAGGAGGTGAGCACCAGGCCCGCTGAGCCTCCGCAGAGCCACCAGCCATGCCCGGGATCGTGGTATTCCGGCGGCGCTGGTCTGTGGGCAGCGATGACCTCGTCCTGCCAGCCATCTTCCTCTTCCTCCTGCACACCACCTGGTGAGTCTTGGGGCCACGCCGCCAGCCTGGGTCTGAGGAGAAAGGACTAGAAGGAGGCTTTCCAGCCAGCTCTTCTGACCCGGTCATGCTCCCAGCTTCCAGCAGGAGGTGCCTGAAACATACAGTCCCTTAGGTGATACCCGATGGAGCCCAGGGACCCCACTTCACCACCACCACACCGGACCCAGCGCTGGGTAGAGCTGCCGCTGCTGTCTCTCCACAGCTGGCAGCCGGGCTCCCCACCCTTGCTTCCCTGTCCCTGACAGCCCGTGTCCTCAAAGGATGCTAGGTAGACAGTGGTCCTGTACCCACTGCATCCAGCCTGGGCAGGGCCGTGGGAGGTGTGCAGGCTGCCGGCCCCTCACGTGTGCGTCCCCCCAGGTTTGTGATCCTGTCCGTGGTGCTGTTCGGCCTGGTCTACAACCCGCACGAGGCCTGCTCCTTGAACCTGGTGGACCACGGCCGCGGCTACCTGGGCATTCTGCTGAGCTGCATGATCGCCGAGATGGCCATCATCTGGCTGAGCATGCGTGGGGGCATCCTCTACACGGAGCCCCGCGAGTCCATGCAGTACGTGCTCTACGTGCGCCTGGGTAAGGGCCACCCGCCTTGGGTGGGGGCTGCTCTGGACCACCCCCACCTCCACCCTTCTCCTGTGTCCCATCACTCATTCAGCCAACATTTGTTGGGCACACGCTATGGGCCAGGCGCTGTGCCCACGCCAGGGTCCAGTAGCGAGCCAGCAGACTTACTGGTCTGATGTTCTAGACCAGGGGCGGGCACACCTCGGCCTGGGGGCCAGATCTGGCCAGATGTCTGTTTTTGTAAATAAAGTTTGATTGGAGCCCAGCCACACTCATTCATTTATGTACTTCCTGTCTCTGGTTTCTTCAGTGTGACAACAGCAGAGCTGAGTAGCTGCCGCAGAGAATGTGACCTGCAAAGTCTGAGCTATTTACTCTCTGGCCTTTACAGATAAAGTTCGCAGACCCCTGTTCTTGGCCACATGCGTCTCTTCAGCTGCTTTGTGAGCCTTTGCGAGCAGCCCCCCTCCTGGGTAGCCCTCAGGGGCCTGGGCCAACTCCTGGGAGGGCCAGCCTGAGTTAGCCTCTGGGGCTGCTTCTGTCCCTAGTGAGCACCTCTTGTGCTTCTATGACCTGTGCTAAGCCCTTTCCCTGTGTTAACTCTGACAGGAGCCATTATCGGTCTTTTTACAGATGAGGGGACTGGGACCCAGGGAGGGTAATACGCTCTCTCAAGGTCACGCAGCTAGTGTTCCAGTGTCAGAGCTGAGATTTGAACCCAGGCTGCCTGGCTCTTAGTTGCCGTACCAGGCTGCCTGTGGAGCTGGGGTTTCCCATGCTGCCCCCTGGGGGGCCACTGAATGCCCCCCAACCCCAGCTCAGCCCTGGGCTCAGTGCTCTCGCATGAGCAGGGTGCCTTGAGCAGCAGGCTCCTCCTCCTCCTGCCTCAAGTGCCAGAAGCCTCTTCCTGGGAAATAGCAGTTTCCTTGCAATGAACACTGTGTCATAGAATTCTTGCACAGTAATGTAATGTAGATGTTGTCACCCCATTTTACAGACAAGGAAACAGAGGCTCAGAGAGACTAGGTAACTTGCCTAAGATACATGTGATTCGAATTCTTGGGTATAATTCTAAAATGCTGGAAGAACAGGATTCATCTGCAGCCTTTCAAGTCACCTTCTCAGGAGGTGTCGGGAGCCTGAGGGCACATAATGACAGGATGGAGTTAGGGGGACAGCCTCGCTCCCTGGGCCCTCTCCCCCACGAGGCCTGTGGGCAGGGGGCAGTGGGGGCCTGATGCCCCTACTGCTGAGCTGGCTATAGGCCCTGTGGCAGGAGGGGTCAGGCCAAGGTTCCAGGGCCCTTCCCGGTGGGCAGACGGTGGCCGTCCCTTAGCCAGGGCCCTGCTTTCCTTACAGCCATCCTGGTGATCGAGTTCATCTATGCCATCGTGGGTATTGTCTGGCTCACTCAGTACTACACCTCCTGCAACGACCTCACTGCCAAGAACGTCACCCTCGGTATGTCCGCCAGCCCCAGGGATAGAAGCTCGGGCATCACCGGAGGGAAACGGTTTCTGTGAGGGCGCCCAGCAGCTCAGCTGGCCGGGGCTGTGGCCTTCATCCTTGTTGTCTGCCACCCACCTTCAGGGGACCCTGGTCTGGAGGGTGGGCAGTAGCAGGCACAGAGCTGTCCAGGGCAACAATTGAGGGGCCCTCAGCATCTCTCTAGAAACCCAGAGCTGCCTGCTCTGTGCCGAGGGTGGGCCTCAGGGTCATTGCTCAGCAAAGGGACAGCCATATGGCCAGAGCCTGGGGTCAGAGGCTTCGGAGCCTTGCTGTTGGACGGGGGGCTCCAGCGCCCCTTCCTTCAGAGCTGTTGAGCCAGGGAGGTATCCCCAGCCCCTCCACCTCTTGCTTCCCGTTACTGCCCCGGCAGGGATGGTTGTCTGCAACTGGGTCGTCATCCTCAGCGTCTGCATCACTGTCCTCTGCGTCTTTGACCCCACGGGCCGCACCTTCGTCAAGCTGAGAGCCACCAAGAGAAGGCAGCGCAACCTGCGGACCTACAACCTGCGGTCAGTCGTCCGGGTGGTGGGCAGCCCCCTCGTGGGATTTGCTGGCAGGCAGGCAAGGTTGGCCCCATGCCTCCAATCTGCATCCCAACCTGTGTGAGCCCAGGGCATTTGTCCAAGGCTTCCTGCCTCAGTTTCCTGCACTATAAAGTGGGAGAGACAGTTCCTGCTTCACGCTGCTGTTAGGAGATTTAAATGAGATAATGTGTGCGAAGTGGTTAACACAAGGCTCACGTTTGGCTCGTGTGTTGTAAATGGCAGCCATTGTTATGATTGTCCTCACTTCAATGCCAGTGCCAAAAACGTGACAGTAAGAGCAGATGATCATTGTCTATAATAAGGAATGGTAGTTCCATGCGGTAGCTGTTACCAGCATCTCTGTAAAAGGGGCACAGAGATGTTATGTGACTTGCCTGAGGTGACACAGCTGGTACGTGATGGGGCTGGAATCAAGCACAGGCAGTGTGGCATCAGAGCCCTTGCTCTTAATTGCTAGGCTGGGCGGCCTCTGGGACTAAGGGGGCTTGAGGAGGGTAATGAAGGAAGGCTTCCTGGGTAGGGTGTTTTCAAGAAGGAGGAAGGCTGTGCCATCGCAGAGAAAATGAGGGAGGGCACCCAGGGTCACAGTAATTCCTGTTGTTGTTGTTTTTTTAAACTTTTATTTATTTTAAGTGTGTTTTTCCAGGACCCGTCAGCTCCAAGTCAAGTAGTTGTTTCAATCTAGTTGTGGAGGGCGCAGCTCACAGTGGCCCATGTGGGGATCGAACCGGCAACCTTGTGGTTAAGAGCACCGCGCTCTAACCAACTGAGCCATCCTGCCGCCCCAGTATTTCCTGTTTATTGAAAGAAAAAGAGAGGGGGGTGTCCAGGTTGCATCACAGTAACTTCTGTTCATTGAGCTGCTGAGATGTAGGCCCTGTGCTGAGCCTTTTACCATCAATCCGTTTAATCCTTCCAACAATGCTGGTGTGGCCATGAGACCCATTCTGCAGATAGGAGTCCAAATCCACAAGAGGCAGGTTACTTGCCCCAGGTCAAGTTGGTGGGGTGTGGGACTGGCGCTCCGTCTCCAGCCGAGGGCAAACGGGGTCAGGGGCTCTCAGCCAGGGGAGCGGGTTGCCCAGGCCCCAGCGCTCAGCAGGAGTCTCCCCATCCCAGCCTCCTGAGCCTCCACCTTCTGCTCCTCTCTGCACCCCCCCCACACACACACACACCCTCCACGTCAGCACTGCAGCTAGAGCCACACCCGCCCTGTGCTGGCCACATCCCAGCCCAAAATGCCAGCTCTTAAAGCCAAAGCCCGGGAGCCCGTTTTCTCTCCCAGTTCAGCTGGCCATCACCACCCGTCCCATTTTGCACACTCCAAGCACACACCCTGACCTGACCTGGTTTCTGGGCTCCTGGGGCCCCGGAAAAAAAATCTCCCCTCCCTGACTCTGGGTAATTGCCTTTGGGGCCCAGAGCAGCCAACGCCTTTGCAGTTGGGGGTTGGCAGTGGCTATGATTTTAATTAGAAAGTCTTCCTGCCATTCCTGGGCCCCATGCGAGTAAGAGGCCTCAGAGCTTATAGGTCCTGACCTGTTGCAGTTTATGCAGCTCTTGGGCGGGGCTTGGAAGGGTGGCCCCGAGCCTCCTCTTAGTGTGACCACCTCTCGGGCTGTTCTCCACTCACCCTCCCTCTGCTTGAAACCAACACAGTTTTTCTAACAAGGTCGTTTTCAAGCCCACTGACCCTTCGTCCACTTCCACGTTTAGGGATGCACACAAGTCCTGCTGTGTCTCACTGACAGTCTTAATTTAGTTTCTGGAAGTCAGGAAGCTGTTTAAGTCCTTGGCCTTTTTGTCCTTCCAGTGACACCTGCTGGAGGTTGGGAGATGGGTTATTCCCAGTACTACTCTCTGAGAACCTTGACCTTGGATCTTTGCAGGAGAATCTGCCCTCCCCTCACTTTAGTGAGTCCCAGGGCAAAGGGGTGCTGGGTCTTTTTCTGTCCAGATTTAGTACGTCTCTCTAGCCTAACCTATGCATTGGGCCAAACCTGTGACCATCTCCATCTGCCCCCTGGTGGTCATAAAGGGTACTGGAGTACAGTGTACAGTCAGCACTTCATCAGGCCAGAGGCCCAGAAGGAAATTCTCTTTGAATGTTTGAAAACCCCATTAGGTTAGAAAGAGGTTGAAAAAACCATGATGCTCTGGGAGCCCAGTTTGGCCAGCATGCTGTCCCTTCATTAAGCCCCTGACAGGTGGGACATTGGTTTAGAATGTACGCCTGCCCAAGTCCCTTAGCACTGGCAAGTCCCAGCAATGGCAGTTCTCTTGCACCCTTTCCTAACCCCCTCCTGTAGCCCTGGAAGGCCCTGTGGCTTTCCCTGGCCTTGTGGAACCAGGGTTGGGAGCAGGAAGTGGCCTTTCCTGAAGAGAAGAGCCAAGAAGCTCAGGAAGGAGGGCCGGCCTGTCACTCCTGATGGACGCTAAGTGCCTTGCACATATTCAGGGCCACCCAGGCCTTCCCCTCCTGACCACTTGGCATCAGGCTCTGACGGGGCCAGCAGGAGGGCACATGTCACAAAAGCAAGCCAAGCCCTTCTTGCTCAGTCTGGAAATGTACATTTTAAATATTGGATCTGTTATCTTTATGTTCAGAACACACCGAATTCTGGGCACCCAGCACTGGAAGGGCCTCCGTGGCTAACTGGCCAATCTCTCTGCCTCTGGGTGCAGATTCCTGGATACCTGACTCCCCATCAGGGGCTGGGGGTGGGGCTAGGATGGCCAAGGGCCAGCCATGCAGATGAAGGCTAAGGGCCCTCTCCCCACTAATGTAACTCAGCCCTTAAAGTTTCCCCAAGTACAGAGACTGTATCTGAACTCCTTTTGAGGGGAAGCAGCTGTGTGTGACAGGTTTGCTCTAGGCCTTGGAATGAGTTGGCAGAGAGGCCCGGGGCCCTGCTGCCATCTACCAGGGCTCTTGGTTTGAGCCTTTGGACACCTGGGCCACAGAGCAGCCCCCAGTTTGGGCTCCCAGCCCCGAAGCCCCCAAGGCATACTGGTGTCAGTCTGCAAAATCTGGGCCCCTGGGTGCTGACCTTGGCCATCGGTGCACCACCTTAGGCCAGCAGGAGTCCCTCCAGGAAGTGCCCAGCTGGCTGACAGCCAGGTCGCTGGCCACCCAGCTTCTGCTGGGCCTGGGCCTGTTCTCCCCTAGGTGCCCTGTCAGGGAACCCATTGGTGGGATTCTGGGAACAAGCCACCCTGTTACCATAACATCTGGGTCCCGGCTCTTCTGGTCCAGCCATGTGACCTCACACATCCCAACTCTCCCCCCTTTGCAGGCACCGCTTGGAGGAGGGTCAGGCCACCAGCTGGTCGCGCCGGCTCAAAGTGTTCCTGTGCTGCACCCGGACGAAAGACTCACAGTCAGTAAGTACTGGGGGGTCGCGTCCTGCGGGCTCACTTCCTGCTGTCAGCGACTCAGGAGCCTTCACTCCTTGGCAGAGCTGGGTGGGGGCTGGTAGAAGGGGGCTGGGTGTCCGGCAGGAGCCAGGTGACAGCCTAACCTGTTAGTCACTGACCAGCTCCCTCCTGCATATGAAACAGCTGACCCCTTGCTTTGTCAAGGAAACAGAAAGATTTGAAGACCTTTCACTGACCCCCTTGGAACTTGGAGTCTAGTTTAGGAGAAGGGATACTCAAAAACCGGGGCAACCTGAAAACAAAGCAAAGCAGTGTATAACCAGCTGCAAATTATTCTGGAAGCTCCAACAGAGCTATAAAGTTCTTAGTGTGGTCCTAGATATGCATAGTCAGCCTTCTGCACTGAGCGCTCTGAGGAGTAACCAGAGGACCGAATTCGTCAGTGCCAGGGAGCTGCAGAAGGAAAGATGGGTCAGCTGTGAGTGACCCTTTGGTGGGGTGGGGCCTCAGGGTCCTTGAGGCGGAGCTCCCAGCACTGGCAGGGCCCTTAGAGATCGTCTGGTCCCAGCCCTCGTTTTGCAGACCAGGTAGCTGAGGCGCAGAGAGGTGGAGTGACTTGCCTAATGTCGCACAGCTAATTAGTGGCAGAGCCAGTGAGGTCAGCAGACTACTCCTCCCCGACCCAGATAGCAAGTGCCCTCCATGGAAATCACCGGAAGCCTTGAGTGGCTCCTCCTCACCAGCAGACCCTGGTGATCTGTGGAGTGAGTAATCGAGTGTAAGAAAGCCCCCCCTCAGGGTTCCCTGGTGAGTGGGGAGCACCCCCACAGGACTAGGAGGTCTGAGGGGTCACGGCTCAGGGTCCATGGGGAGCATACCCAGCCGTCCTGGGCACTTGGCAGAGTTGGGGCTCCTGCTGGAACCGGGTGAAAAGGCAGAAAGAACATCACGGGGGTCCAGGGATCAGGTCTGGTTCAGTTCAGCCTTTGCTACATTGCTTAGAACTTGAATTGGGGGTGGCCGGTTAGCTCAGTTGGTTAGAGGGCGGTGCCCTCAACAACAAGGTTGCCAGTTCGATTCCCCACATGGGCTGCTGTGAGCTGTGCCCTCCACAACTAGATTGAGACAACTACTTGACTTGGAGCTGATGGGTCCTGGGAAAACACACTTAAAATAAATAAAAGTTTTTTTTTTTAGAAAAACAACCTTGAATTGGATGCCAACATTTAAAAATCAGGGGCATTTATGTAAACTTCTGTATTTCTGGATCTGGGAACTTCGGCCCCTCGCAAGGCTGGTCAGCTGGAGCTGAGCAGTAGCTGGCTCTGTTTGGCTCTATTAGGCACTTGAGTTTGAAACCCTTGATTTTTCTTTCCTTACAAGTGCCAGACCCTCAAGGGTGAAACCCAGTGACAGTGAACCAGTTGCCATGAGCTTGTTCCCACCACAGCCTCTCCTAACGTGTTAGGGACAAGATTCCAGACTCCAGCTTGACACGAGGCAGGGAGGCCTCAGACCACACAGGCCACCATGTCCTGAAGCCAGGTGTGCAGGGAAGCAGTGGGGTCCCGGCCCCGCATCACACCCTTCTCCAGGCACATGTGGGGGTCCCCGAGCCTGCAGCTGTGGGCAGAGTGGGGAGGAAGCAGCTAGGACCTTAGTTTTGGCTTCTCTGCTGGAGAGAAAGGCTGGAAGAGAAACCAGGGGGCTGTGTAGGCCTTGATTCTTAGTGTCGGGGGAAAGAGCAGGAAATGGCTCCCGTTGGCATCTGTGCGTGCTGGACGGTGAGTGCCCTAGAGCTCCGAGGACTGAGGAGGGTCGGGAGGTGGACATGGAGAAGGGGCACTGGCTGTGACAACTACTGCCAGGTCTGCAGGGCCAGACAGGGCTCTGAGGCTCACGCTGCACAGCGCTTCCTGGGGCCGGGCCAGGGTGAACCTGGCCAGGGGCCCAGAGCAGACACCCCGCCGGGGGATTCACGCCTGGTCTCGTCCTCTCTCCTGCTCCCCCGCCACTGCCTGCTGCCTCCCTGGACCTCATAGGACGCCTACTCGGAAATCGCCTACCTCTTTGCGGAGTTTTTTCGGGACCTGGACATTGTGCCGTCTGACATCATCGCTGGCCTGGTGCTGCTCCGGCAGCGACAGCGGGCCAAGCGCAATGCCGTGCTGGACGAGGTGAGGACCCGGCCCTTCTCCAGGCAGCCTCCAGCACCGCCCCTGCCCGAGCCTCTCCGCTGCCCCCAGTGGGGAGCCCCCACTCCGCTGCTCTCAGCTTCCCTCCCACGTTCCACATGCCCCCGTGGGCCCTGGGGGTCACCCTTTGATGCTCACTCCTCTCCCTTCTCCATCTCATCCCTGCAGCCACCACTCATGGCCCTCACTTGAGTGACGCCCATGTCCTGGGCCATGTGTGGCTGCTTCCCCGGCTACTACGAGAGACTGCTAACCACAGGGGCTAAGGACTGACGCAGCTCAGGCCTCAGCCTGTGTCCTTGCCTCTCCATCCCTTCCCACCCTCGCCCCGTAGCCCAGCTGGCGTCTCCTAGCATCTTCTGCAAAGTGCATTTCCCCCTGCCCTGGGCTAGGAACGTCCCGGGGAGTGGGGTAAGGGGTGATGCTTTGAGTGGGAAGGGAGCACCTGGCAATATGAGGAGACCTCAGCTTGTAGAAAACTGGCTGGGTCGCAGAAGAGCTAGAAACCACGCACTCCTTTGGGCTGTCAGACCTTTGAGAAACAGGCAGAGTACAGAGCTGGGGGCTCAGACCCCCTGTCTCAGCCATGCAGCTGACCTTAACACGCCTGTTTTATAGGCCAACAATGACATCTTGGCGTTCCTGTCGGGCATGCCAGTGACGAGAAACACCAAGTACTTGGACCTCAAGAACTCGGTGAGTCAGAACCACCCCTACCCACCCTGTCGGGGTCCCTCCCCCCTCTGCCGGAATGACCTGAGCAAACCACCTGTTCCACCATGAGTACCCCCTCAGCTCTCCAGACAGCCCCTCTTCTCAGGTCATGCTCAGGGTCATGCTGGACCATGCTCAGGACGTTTGGTCCTGGCCCCCTGAGGTTATAAAGTGCCTTACTAGGGTGAGCTGCTATTGTTACTGCTGCCATTGCTTTGTTACAAAAGGCAGCGCGACAGAACTCTTCGGTTTTCAAGCCGCTTGGAATAGCACAACCTCTTCTCCTGCACCTTTAGTAGAAATCCAGGTGTGTGTGTCACAGGGAAAGCTGGGGCCGGCCCCATGCCGCCCAGGCTGGAACTGCAGCCAGCCCTGCCTTGGGAACAAACCGATTTGGGTGTGCATTGCATCAGCCCACCCCCCACCCCCTCACCCCCCTACCGGTCACTGTGACCCTGAGCAAGTCCCTGACCATCTCCCCCACCGCTCCCCCAGCCTGTTCCCACGTGCATATAGGGCGCTGGGCACACCTTCCACACACAGCTCTGGTGGGGAGGAAATGAGCCATCCTGAGTCCAGTTCCCAGCATGGCACCAGAAAACAATGGTGTCAGTCCAGACGCTTCTAGAAAGGATTCATCCTCATATGTCAGTCTCCTGGAAAAGCCTCGGGTTTCCATCTGCCCCCATTCCCCAAAGGAGGCTTTTGTATCCCCTCTGAAAATAGCCCCTCCATGCCAGGGGCTCTCACTATAGAGGGGCCGGCGGGACAGGCAGCCGAGCCTCGAGGTATTGGGGTCCCCTGCCTGCAGAGGCTGCCAGCATCCCTGCCCTGCAGCCTCAAGCTCAAGTACAGAGAGGATAATTACCTTTTCCAGCTCATTCCTGAAGAGTAAACAGCGGCCCAGGGAGGGTTCCACCCCTCTGGACCCTGATAAAGGCACCACCTTTTTCAATTCACATCATGACTAATCACTCTCTTCAACCGTTACAAGGTGACTAAGTCCCTCTAAGTGCAGGAGTCCTCTAGTGCCTGGGGTACCAGAACACAAATCCGCTTTGCTGGGACACCTATTCCTCCCGCCTCCCTCCAGCCCTGCGGCTGGAACAACAGCCCTTGGCCACAGACACTAGGTTTCCAACTGGCGTCTTTCCCGGAGATATCCCAATCTGCCCAGACGCCCCTTGGAGCCAGTGACTCAGTGCGGCAAGCTGGAATCTCCCTATATTTGCAGACAAAGAACCTGAGGGCCCAGAGTCAGTGACTGGTCTGGTCTGGTCACCAAGCTTGTCAGTGTCTCCAGGGCTGGCCCGGCTGCTCAAGGCCTGGATACCCCAGCTGGAGGGCCCCCGGGCCTCTCAGGGTTAAATTTCCCTTTCCAGGGCCTAATTGCTGAGGCAGGGTGATGACCACTTATGCCTCCCCCTCTCCTCCCTTCTTGGGAAACTGGGCAAGGAAATCGACCCAGTGCTCTGAATGTTTTTCTGTCCTCAACTCGTTAATTCTGAGATTGGAGCAACAGGACAGGTCTCAGGAGGATACTGCCCTGGTTGCATGGAGATAATTAGGGAAATGCAGTTATCTGGAGGAGCGGCCCCTCCTATGGGGCAGGGAGGGGCCTCTGCAGCCCTTGGGGAACCCATGGGCCCTGAGGCTGTGGCAGGAAGGGCAGGAGGTGACTGCCCTCTGACCCCTCTCTTCCAGCAAGAGATGCTCCGCTACAAAGAGGTCTGTTACTACATGCTGTTCGCGCTGGCTGCCTACGGGTGGCCCATGTACCTGATGCGGAAGCCTGCCTGTGGCCTCTGTCAGCTGGCGCGGTCCTGCTCGTGAGTACTGCCCCATCCTCTCCGCTGGCCAGCATATGGGGAGGGGCTGAGGCTGTGATGCCAGGCCTGCCTGGAAAGGCTTCTCTTCTGCACTGTCTCTGGGCCTCAACCTCCTGGTTCCTGCATTAGCCCTGGGTGGGGAAGAGCATGGGCTTTGGGGTCACATAGTTCTGAGTTTGAATGTAGACTTTGTCACTTGCAGCCTTGGGCAAGTTGGTCTCCCTCTGCCCGCCTCAGTTTCTTTTTCTGTAAAATGCGGACAGTGATACACACCTCCTGGAATGGTTTTGAGAGGATTAAGTGACAGGTTGCCTGTCATCTGGCCCTGCTGGTCACCATCCCCTCCCGTCCCTCTTCCTGGCCCTCTCACCCGCTCCCTTCTGCCCACATCTTCCCTTCTCCTGCTCCCCTTCTGCACTCTTCCTTTTGGAAATAAAGGAATTTCCTGGTAGAAAGGCCCAATCCATTGAGGCCTCTGGAAAGACACCGAGAAGGCCGTTCAGTGACAGGCTGTTCTCAGGGAGCTGGCAAGGCCTCAGCCCGAGACCTGCTTGTAGCCGGGCGCCGCCCTCAGCCCACGCCCAGGGACCAGGATGGACTCTGTTTTCCCCAGTGGGCCAGAGGCGGGCACGGCTCCAGCAGGGCCCCCCCGCCTTGGTGTCTCCACCGTCAACCCAGGCCAGGCAGAAGGAGGACAGCTCCCTGGCTCCCTGTTCCAGAAAGGCTGGCATGCTGGGCGGGCAGCTTCTGTCTGCGACACGCCTGCCCTCGAGGCCCACAGCAGCCACACCCCTCCTGTAGTGCCTTCCTTTCCGCAGAAAGCTGGGTGGCTCTCAGGACCTTGTTCTCACCATCCCTCCACTGAGTGACAGAGTGGACCGGGGCATCCCATGCCTCCTCCCCACCTTTGACATTCTGCACACAGCTGGCATTCCTTCCAGCATCCTTGGAAGCTCCTGCTACGGCTGAGAGCTTCTTCAAATGAGCACTGGCCCAGGAGCCCATGACCAGGGCTCTGACAGGCCCTTACTCACTGGTGGGCGCGGGGAGGGACATCATTTGTATGGCAGAATCTGTCCTGCCTGCCTATAGGCTATCTCAGAAGCCAGGGCGTCACTGGCAAGCCAGGCACTCGGCACTCTGCAGACAGGAGGGATGTTGGCATTTGTGTCAGCTTCTCAGTGCTACAGGGAGAGAGAGCAGACGGTCCTCAGACCCTGCGAGCAACCAGCTGGGCTCCCGCCTGGAAGAAGCAGGTGTCTGGGGGGTGGAGCAGAGGCGGGCCTGAAGGCCAGGCCCGTAGCCAAGGGTGTTGGGATGGAAGCCAAAGGGCCGGGCCGCCTTCTTCGAGGCCCTGCCTGTCCATGGCAACCCAGGGTCCCAGCACCAGCCGTGGGAAGGAGGGCTGCCCACCTGCCACGGGCCCAGGCCTTTCACCTGGCAGCAGTTCTCCCATCCCACACAGAGCATGGCAAGCCAGGCCTACCTGTGGCCCTGCCACTCAGTCTCCTCTCGGCAGGAGTGCTGGCCTTGAAAATGCAGTGGGCCCCTGCCGCCCAGGCTGCTGGCCCTGCTGCTCTCGACAGTCCTTCTGGCCCCTAGCGCATGGCCTCAGCGGCAGCCCTGTCACGGGACAGGGAGAGCCGCCGTTTACTGTGTGCCTGTTGTATGCCGGGTCCTTTCTGCATCATGGGCCTTTGAGCTCACACTAGCCTTGTGAAGTGCACCCACTCTTACAGAGGAGGAAACTGAGGCTTCAGGCGTCCAGGTGCCCCCAGGCCCTTGCAGTCAGGAAGGGACACACCAGAGCATGGACTCAAGCCTGGGTCTATTTCTGAAGGCCACACTGTGGTGGCCACGTGCTCAGTGGTAAAGGAGGGGGCTGAGGTTGGAATGAGCAGACAGCTGCTGCCTGGGAACAGGAGCCGGGGCCCGAGACCTAGGCCCATCCTCACTTGGTCTGGCATGGGGTGGGGGGGCTCTCCCAGCATGCATTGAGGAGGTTGCCCAGTGGCTTCCAAGATTTGACTCTACTGTGGGATTTCTCAGCAAGGCCTTGCCCCATTGTGAAGCGCGTAGCAATGCCTCAGGTGCTACTCGAGTGAAGACAAGCCTCAGTGTCACCAAAATTCAGGATTCTTAAAATCTCAGCTGTCATCTCAAGACCGCAGGCAGGGGTGGGTCACATGCTCTCTGGCTCCTGGCGTGATCTGTTGGATGCTGGCTCCCTCTGGTGGCCTGAGGAGCAGCTGCGCTCCTTGCTGGGTGCCCAGCTCTGATGCACCCATTCATTCATTTGTGGGGAGCCCACTCAGTGCCTGGTGCTGTTTTCGGTGCTGGGGACAAAGCCTACCCTGTGGAGCCTGTCGCCTGGTGAGGAGGCACAGAGAAGCACAGACCTGGAAATGTAGCCCGTTGGAGCAGATGGGTGCTTTGGAGAAAAATGAGGGCGTGTGTCATGGAGCTGGGGAACACCGGCCAGAGGCTGGGCTGTGGTACACGAGGTGGCCAGGGTACCCCCCACACTGTAGCATAACATTTCAGCAGAGGCCTGAAGGAATGAGGAGTCCATTCACGCAATAGCCAGAAGAGTGTTTCAGGCAGAGTGAACCATACTAGGTGCAAAGACACTGAGGCAGGAATACGGCCAACATGTCTGAGGGATGGCAAGATGGCCCCTGTGGCCAGAGGGGAGTCGAAGGCAGCAGGCCAGAGAATCAGGGCCAGATGGGGCAGGGCCCTCAGCCCCTGAAAGGATCCAGCTTTCACACTGGGCAAGAAGGGCAGTGTTGTAGGGTTTTGAGTGAAGTGACATGACTTACGTCTCAAAGGGTCACTCTGGCTGCTGAGTTGAGATGACAGGAGGTCTACGTAGATGAGGGAGGCCAGTCAGGAGGCCACGGTGACACTCCAAGGCAGAGATAATGGCATGGAGCAGGGTGGAGAGGCTGGAGGTGAAGGAAAGCGGTCAGAGTCTGGTTGTGAATTTGAAGGCGAGCAAGCGGACATACTGACCAACTGGATGAGGGACGTGAGCACAGGGCTGAGCGAGGAGCAGGTGGGCTGTGGAGGACAGCGGGGAGCACGCAGAGTGGGCCATCGGCCTGGCGCCTGGAGAGGTTGCCATCCTGTGGGGCGCCTGAGAGGTGATGTCACGTGGGCGGTTGGATGGGAGCGTCTGGAGGCCAGGGGCAGGTCTGGGCGGTTCCGCTGCACGTGGGTGGCATTAAAGTCTGCTACTGGATGAGGCCCTGCAGGAGTGCGTGTAACCAGAGGGGACAGGAGCCCAGGGCTGACCTCGGGGCCTCAGTGAGAGGATGGGCCGAAGACGCTGCCAGTGAAGGAGACACAATCCCGGGGAAAGGTTGCCTGTGGCTGAGCCTGAGAGCTCCCACTGGGTCACATGCTGTCAAGAGGCCACGTGAGACAAGGGCTGGGAAGTGGCCCAGAGAACTTTGCAGGGAGGTTTGGGAGGGCGTGGGGCTGCATGAGTGTGTTCCAGACAGATGAGGGGAGCTTGCTGTCCGGGGGTCCCTGGCTCTGAGCCCCTGCGCCCCCACCCCAGATGCTGCCTGTGCCCCACGCGGCCCCGGTTTGCCCCTGGAGTTACCATCGAGGAAGACAACTGCTGCGGCTGCAATGCCATTGCCATCCGCCGCCACTTCCTAGATGAGAACATGACTGCCGTGGACATTGTCTACACATCCTGCCATGACGCGGTGAGCGGCTGGGGCGGGCGGGCCCGGCTGCTGTGCAGCAGCCCCCAGCCGTTGTCCTCTGCAGGCTGCGGCCTGGTGGGTGCCCTCACGGTCCGCCCCGGCAGCAGAAGCCTTTGGCTTTGCTGGCACTGCCGACAGCAACCTGGGCAGACCAGGGTGGGCCCTTCTCCCCACACCCACTCTGGTGCTAGGAAGTAGACCCCAAACCCACACTCTGTAGTGGGGCTCCCTGGCCCGTCTTTGGGGGAAGGAATCGAGGGCAAAAGCAGTGAGGCCCTGGGAAGCGGTGCTCTGGACGCAGCAAGCGGGACCGCAGCACTCGGGCCTGAGCAGGACGGAGGAGCTGGGAGGACAGGGTGGGCGCGCTGTGAGCGGGGCCAGGAGGGGTCTACCATGATGGCGGCGGGAGGGGCGGCAGCTTTGCAGATCCCCTGGCTGGGAAGGAGGCCTGCTTAGGTCGCTTGCCTGAGTCTGGCCCCATCCCACGGGGCTCTGGCTCATGAGCCACCCTCCTCCTAGGTATATGAGACCCCCTTCTATGTGGCTGTGGACCATGACAAGAAGAAGGTGGTGATCAGTATTCGGGGAACCCTGTCCCCCAAGGTATGCTGCCTGAGGCTCCCCACCCACCCTTGGGGACCTCCTCACAGCCCTCATGGGGTACCGCTTCCCTCTGCCTGTCCTCAGCACCGCCCTTCACCTATTCTGTATCCCCACAAGGACGCCCTGACTGACCTGACTGGTGACGCCGAGCGCCTCCCTGTGGAGGGACACCACGGCACCTGGCTGGGACACAAGGTACCCACCTGAGGGGCACTGGACTTCTCTCCTCCCCTGCCAGCAAACAGACCTGTTCTGTTGGTAGCGTGAGGGTCCTCCCTGCTCACTGGGCTTACTGGGAGAGATTGGTCAGAGGTGTGGATTCATCGGGAAGGTTTACTGCAGCCCACCTACCGGAACCCCCGAGCCCTGCCTGGCCCAGATCCTGACCCAGAATAGATGGAGGAGGCAGAGCTGAGAAGAGATCACACTGGTTTCTATTAACACAACCCCTCTGAGCCTCAGTTTTCTCACCTGTGAAATGGAAACAATGTGATAAGGTGTCCACCAGCCCCCCTAGCCAGGTTGTGATGAGGACCAAAGGGGGAAGTAGGCAGGACAGGGTAGTGAGCTGTGGGTCAGTGTAGTTTTGCTGGTGCCTACGAGGCCTCCCCCTTTCCTGGGACCCTCTCTGAGCGACCCCTCTGTTCCTCCTCACCCAGGGAATGGTGCTTTCAGCTGAGTACATCAAGAAGAAGTTGGAGCAGGAGATGGTCCTATCACAGGCCTTCGGGAGAGACCTGGTGAGAACCTTTCCATGCCACCAAGCCTTGGCCATGTGTGGCTCTCCCTCCCCTGAGGCAACGGATTGGGGACAGGATGGCTGAATGATGGAGCCACCCCTGAAGACCAGGCTCCCACACTTTCCTGTGACCCATGGCTCCCAGCCTCCTTCTCACCTGTTCAGTCCCACCTGCCCCTCTGAGCCATTCCTCTTTTGCACCAGCTCCTCTTGGGCTCCCCTGCTTAGCCCCCGCCCCCAGTTATGAGCACTTGCTCTGTGCTAGGCACTGAGGCACAAAGGTGCTTCCAACTGGAGATTTGCAAAATAGAGCAGAACGACAAAGAAAATAATTGCAGAGCAGGTTGCGGGTGATCTGGGCCCTGCCCACTGCCCACACCCTGTGCAGGCAGCTCCTGAGGTGCCGCCAACTGCCCTTCCCAAAACCAAGCAGTGCCTGGCCTCAGGAAACCCCAGTCTAGTTGTTGCGGCCCAGGTATTGGGGCAGGTGACCAAGTTATTATAATAGAGCGTAATCACCATATATAAAGGTCATTCCAGGTACAGATGCCACCTCTAGAGGGGAGTGAGCCTTTCCTGGAAAATCAGGAAGGGCTTTTCCCAGTAGATAACTTCTCAGCAGGGTTTTGAAGGATGAATAGGAGTTTGTTAAAATAGTCTCCCCTGAGACATTTCTCTGTGGGGGCCTAGCTCAGGTCTTCCTTTGCCCCAACATCCATTCAACACAGACATGATCCCAGGTCTCTGGGAAGACCCCTCTGCCTCCCTGGTATCAGCTAAGATGTTAGTTTGGCAGGCAGTGGGGCAGGACTCTCAGGCTTCTCTTGGTCCCCAGGGCCGTGGAACCAAACACTATGGCCTGATTGTGGTGGGCCACTCCCTGGGTGCAGGCACCGCCGCCATCCTCTCCTTCCTCCTGCGCCCCCAGTACCCGACCCTCAAGTGCTTTGCCTACTCCCCACCAGGGGGCCTGCTGAGGTGAGCTGCTAGGGTCTCTGGAGTTGGCTGGGGCTGGCTGGGGCTCAGGGTTGGACAGGGCTGGGGCTGGCTGGGGCTGGGGGCTGCACCTGGCGGTCTGGCTTCTGGTCAGTGGGGGCCTGGGAATGGCCTGGTAAATGGAGGCAAGCTCTGTCAAATGCCAGGAGGACCCCGGATCTCCCTCTGGCAACGCCCTACTGACAGGAAGGGTGGGACAGGAGCAGGTAGCCCAGCCTGGCACCTGTGAGCTCCCCAGGGGGCCTTGAGTCTAGAAACTAACCCCAGGAGTGTTAGAACACGCCCTCCCCCACCTGAGCGCCTCCTCTGCTCCCCTTGCAGTGAGGACGCCATGGAATACTCCAAAGAATTTGTAACAGCTGTGGTTCTGGGCAAAGACCTCGTCCCCAGGCAAGTCACTGCTCCCTCTCCACGTCCCAGCCTGGGGTTCCTCCGTCCTCAGGGCCTCACCCGGGCTTCATGTCTCTGTCATTCAGATTCCCATCTCCCCGAACAGCCCAGGTCCCTCTCCTGCCCTCAGGTACTCAAGCTGAGAGGACAAGGTGGACCCTCCCTGCCTGGCACCCCTGCCCTGGCTTGGTCCTGCTGAGCTACAGACTCCCCTCCACCCACTCTGTGACCCTGGCTGCCTGGCCTTCCCATTCCTGGGGGCCGGGCGTGTGCCTGCCCTTGCTGCCCGTCGCCCTGCACCCGCCCTGTCCCTGGCTAGGCCAGGCTGACTCCCATCTTGCTCCCTCCGCCAGGATCGGCCTCTCCCAGCTGGAAGGCTTCCGCAGACAGCTCCTGGATGTCCTGCAACGAAGCACCAAGCCCAAAGTGAGCTCCCTACCCTCCCTCCTGCCGGGTACCTGGCTCTGGGCACCATGTCCGTCTTGGGCCCTGCCTATCCCTCGGCACAAAGCACAGTGGCCCCAGCCATGTAAGGCCAGGCTGGCGTGTGGTTGGTGTCCTGGGAACCTCAGGCTGCCAGAACCTCACCGTCTCTGAGCTTATCCCATCGACCCCCTGCTTGTCCTTGTACAGATGGGGAAACTGAGGCCCAGAGTGGGCAAGGAACTTGCTTTTGCTCACACAAGTTGTGAGTCAGTTTCCAGCTGAGGGCTCCTGAGTCTGGCTCCCATCTCACAGAGCTGCCTAAAGTCAGGAGAAAGCCATCGCCAAGGCTCCGGGCTTTAAGTGTGTGACAGGAAGGCCTCTGCTTGTCCTGATTTTCCATTGCTGCCGAGAGGAGAGGATCAGCCCTTCTTAATCCCTCATCAGGTCTTTGGAGGACACTGAGGGGCTCTTCCTGTGGCAAGCTGGTCTCTAGCAGGCCAGGCCAGGCCAGGCCAGGGGACATATGGGGGGAGGTGCTGTGGCAGGCACCCGGAGGCAGGCAGCAGGGGGCCCACCTGGACCAGCCCTCACCCCATGGGCTGCCTCAGCCCAATGTGGACTCTTCCCAGCCTTGGTGCCCCTGACTCTGGTAGGCAGGGCCCTGGGCCAGGTGCCAAGTGCCAGGGCAGGGCAGTGAAGTCTTAAGGGACCATGTCTGCCTAGAGGAGCCTGATTTCTGTGAGACCCAGTCCTGGGCACTTGACAGGCCCAGGAAGCAGGTGGCTGGGAACCAACCCAGAGGTGGCCAGGCCTGGCATGTGCAGCTGGACTGAACTTGGGGGTCTGTCCTGCCTCTGTTATGTGGAATGACTTGGAGCAAGTCCCTTCCCCTCGCTTGGCCGGTTTCCCCATCCAGTATATGAGGGGTTGACTGGTCCTCCAGCCCCTTTCCGGCCCTGAAATTCAACAATTCCATGCCCTCTATCCCTGGCGTCCTTTTGGCCCTCATGGCTGCTATCCATCTCAGCTAGTGCCCCTTTAAGTGGGCACTGCCCTTCCGTTTGCCCCATCGCCACCCAGCTCCCACCTGTTGCCTGTGAAGTCGCCCTCTGAGCACCTGTGCCCCCGCCCACCTAGCCAGTGCCGCTCAGCTGTCCCCATCTCCCCACTACCTGCACAGTGGCGAATCATCGTGGGAGCCACCAAATGCATCCCCAAGTCGGAGCTGCCCGAGGAGGTGGAGGTGACCACCCTGGCCAGCACACGGCTCTGGACCCATCCCAGCGACCTGACCATCGCCCTGTCAGCCAGCACCCCCCTTTACCCACCCGGCCGCATCATCCACGTGGTCCACAACCACCCTGCGGAGCAGTGCTGGTACGTGCCTCCTGCGACCCTGGTCAGCTGGGGGGGCGGCAGGAACCAGGGCAGGGGTTGCACCATCCAGGGGCGAGCCAGCCTTTGCTTAGTCATCCCTCAGGGCTGGGGCGCAGGCTGGGAGACAATGGCCCAGGGCACCAGCTGGGGTGGGGGTGGGGGTAAGTTGTCCCAGCCTTGGGCCCTGGGAGTGGGAATAACGTGTAGTCTGGAGCAGGACTCCAGGCTCCCCTCTTAATGGTCCCAGCCTTTGTCCCCAGTGTCAGCCCTTTCCTGGTATTCCCTAGGGCAATCCTACCCACTCCTGGTCCACTTAAATGTGGATACCTTGGAGGGGTCGCCCCAAAGCCCTGGCCAACTCATGCCTCAGCTGTCACTTGGCGTCACCTCTGGGACAGGTGGCAGATAGCTATGAGCAAGGGCGGGGGGCGGGGGTCCAGGAAAGAGAACAGGATGGGCAAATGCTTGACTTCGTCCCTGTCATGCTTATTCAGAGGCCTGGGCCGCCCCTCCAGTGAGGGCTGCCTCCCCTGACAAAATGATTGCGAGCGGGGCCCTCCCCAGGGCGGAGCAAGCCTGGCCCAGGCCTCAAGCTTGTAGATGGCTGTGTGGGGACCATGGCTGAGGCTCAAGGTCAGCTTTTCCCAGCCTCTGTTCCTGGCTGAGCTAGAAGTGGGGTTGGAGGCTGAGGGTGAGGCAAGAGCCAGGAGCCCAGGGACGCAGTCCTGCTCGCCAGGCTGGGCAGGGGTCCTCCACGTTCACCCCATCCCTGTTGAGTCGGGGCAAAGCAGAGCCGGGGCCTGGGGGCCAAGGCCGGGCTGCCACCCACCCTCGGCTGCCCTCTGGCCCCCGTGCCCTGCAGCTGCTGCGAGCAGGAGGAGCCCACGTACTTCGCCATTTGGGGCGACAACAAGGCCTTCAACGAGGTGATCATCTCGCCCGCCATGCTGCACGAGCACCTGCCCTACGTGGTCATGGAGGGGCTCCACAAGGTGAGCCCGGGCGGCCAGGTGCCAGCGCCGTGTCAGAGCCCCGTGGTGCGTGGTGAACCGTATCCGTCCCCACGTTACAGGCAAGGGTGTGGACTCTCAGAGACGTTAGCCAGAGGCCCCAGCTGGGCTGCGGTGGGGCCAGGGAGCCCACTCATGTCCTGGCCTCTGCGCCCCTGCTCTGTCCACATTGCCACAGGGCCCCGTGCTGGGGAGGAGTTTAGGAGACTCCCAGGGACCTGTCCCTGAGGCAGGCTGAGCTCAAAGGTCCTGAAGGCCACCTGGCACTTGACACAGCCAAGTGGGGACAGCCTTGGCCATTCATCTGGCCATGGAGGCTGACCACAGGGAAGGAAAACAGCAACCTGGCGCCTCTGTAGGGAGAGGCGCGGCTGCAGGGCCGAGGGGAAGGGAACTGAGGAGAGGAGAGTGGGGCCCGGCTGACGCACGCAGGTCTGTGGCCTGAGAGGCCTGGCTTGCCGCCCCGCCCCACACATGGTTGTCGCCCCTCCAGCAGCACCAGCTTCCCCATCCTGTCCCCAGGTGCTGGAGAACTACAACAAGGGGAAGACAGCTTTGCTGTCTGCGGCTAAGGTCATGGTGAGCCCTACCGAGGTGGACCTGACTCCCGAGCTCATCTTCCAGCAGCAGCCCCTGCCCATAGGGCCGCCTGTGCCCAGCGGCCTCGCCCTGGAGCTGCCCACCACAGACCACCGGAACAGCAGCGTCAGGTGAGCCCTGCCCACCCAGCCCCAGCCCAAAGGGGGCGTGCAGTGGTCATGAGTGTGGTTTCAGAGCACGTATGCTTGTGCAATGTGCATCCCGCAGACTGAGCCCATATGTTCACGTAGCTCTGCACACACGTGCAGAAAGGGGTGAACTTGTCCCCTCTGCTGGGGCTCTCTCCACCCTGCTCCCCCTTGGCCTGCCATCAGTGAAGCCCATGTAGGCCAGTGGGCATGTAGGGACACACGGCCTCCTGGTCACAAACACATAGGTTCACTCATACCCCCTTAGACCCAAACATAAGGACACCCATGCACTTACATACATGCACACGTGTGTGTTTATGCATTTGTATGGAGGCTTACACATGCAGACTTGCCTCACAAGTAGTTCTCAGTGCAGACAACCCCATACAGACACACACCAAAACAAAGGCCGAGACACACACACAAGGACACACTTGGACAGGCAGCCCTGCATGTCAATGAGTGAATGCCTAACCCAGCCACACACAGGTGGGTCCGCTGAGATGCAGACAGCTGGCACATGCACTGTCTTACATAACACACATGCGCCCAGACACACATCCCACATTCACAGCACCGTTTGGGGGGGTCGGGTTCTTATGTAGGGATCCTCCTGCCTCTCGGGCCTTCCTGCCTGTGCCCTGAGCCCAGGGAGGGCACAGATCTGTCCAAGAGGCTGCTGAGAAGGGTGATCCACTGTTTCTCTGCCCTCGGTGGGGCCCCTGGACATCTCTCCCCACCTTTTGTGCATTTCCTATGGCAACTGCATTACCAGCTGAGGGAGCCAGTGTCCATTCTCTGCACAGTAACTGCAGCACCCCCACTCTGCGCCAGGGTTCCCGTCCAGCAGAGGGCTACACTCCATGGGGGAGGCAGGAGGGGCCCCAGTGTGAGGAAGGGAGGGCTAGAGCTCTGGGAGGGGTGCTGGCCGTGAGTGGGGAGGGAACCAGATGGGGCAGCCCTGGGCAGTGCCCTTCGTGTCGCCTCATGAGTGAACTGGGGCAGCCAGTCTCTCTGGGCCCCAGTCTCCCACCGCTGCCGTGACAGGGCGTGGGTACAGGGGCCCCAGCAGTGTTCCTGGAGCCCTCGTGTTCCCAGCAGGGCCTCAGGCCCTCAGGGCCCCCACCTTGGCTAACCCAGCATCAGTTCTGTTCTGTCTTGGTTTTCTTGTGAGTTTTGTTTTTGTTTTTGTTTTTGTTTTAAATAAGGGTCCCTGCCCCAAGCAGTTCAACAACCGCTAAATGGACTTTCCCCCGGCCCTCAAGTTCCCTCCAGCCAGGGAGCTGGGGGTTGGTCTCTGCCCCTCCTGAGTCTCACCCCCTCCCTGCCCTGCCCTCTGCAGGAGCAAGTCTCAGTCTGAGATGAGCCTGGAGGGCTTCTCGGAGGGGCAGCTGCTGTCCCCAGTGGCTGCGGCCGCAGCGGCCCGCCAGGACCCTGTGGAGCTGCTGCTGCTGTCCACCCAGGAGCGGCTGGCGGCAGAGCTGCAGGCACGGCGGGCGCCACTGGCCACCATGGAGAGCCTCTCGGACACGGAGTCGCTGTACAGCTTTGACTCCCGCCGATCCTCCGGCTTCCGCAGCGTCCGCGGCTCGCCCAGCCTCCATGCCGTGCTGGAGCGTGATGAGGGCCACCTGTTCTACATAGACCCAGCCATCCCTGAGGAAAACCCGTCCCTGAGCTCTCGCACTGAGCTGCTGGCGGCCGACAGCCTGTCCAAGCACTCACAGGACACCCAGCCCCTCGAGGCACCCCTGGGCAGCGGGGGTGCCACCCCGGAGAGACCCCCCAGTGCGGTGGCCAATGACCAGGAGGAAGAGGGGGGTGGCAGGCTGGCCTCCCGTGGAGAGCTGGCACTGCACAACGGACGCCTGGGGGATTCGCCCAGCCCTCAGGTGCTGGAGTTTGCCGAGTTCATTGACAGCCTCTTCAACCTGGACAGCAAAAGCAGCTCCTTCCAGGACCTCTACTGCATGGTGGTACCTGAGAGCCCCACCAGCGACTACGCAGAGGGCCCCAAGTCCCCCAGCCAGCAAGAGATCCTGCTCCGAGCCCAATTCGAGCCCAACCTAGTGCCCAAGCCCCCGAGGCGCTTTGCGGGCTCTGCCGACCCCTCCTCTGGCATCTCGCTGTCGCCCTCCTTCCCGCTCAGCTCCTCAGGCGAGCTCATGGACCTGACTCCCACGGGGCTCAGCAGCCAGGAGTGCCTGGCAGTGGACAAGATCCGGACTTCTACCCCCACCAGCTGCGGGGCCAGCCCCGCCAAGCAGGATGACCTGGTCATCTCGGCACGCTAGCACCCTGAGTGGCTGCCAGCTGAGGCCTGGGCCAGAGAACGTGGCCTCTTGGGCTCCAGGTGGCTGCCCCCAGAGCCGGGCAGCTTTGAGGAGAGGCTCCCAGAGACCACTTTAGCCTCAGGCATGGGGCACTGCTGCTGAGCTGGGGGTCCGCATCCCTACCTCAGCTTAAGACACCCTCCCCCCCCAGAGCCAAGGCAGCTGGGATCTGGGCCCTCCAGAATGGGGAGGGGCAGAAGCAGGGAGGACATGGGGCAGCCTGCCCACCTGACCCTGGGGCATCCTGGTACCCCCTGTTTCAGGACAGGCAGTGGGCATACTGACTCCCAATCACTGCCCTGTGGCTGCTCTCCCAGGACCGAGATGGAGAGCAGCTCTCTCCCCACATACTCTCATCTGCGGTCCAGGCTGGCATCTGCCCTGGCCACTCCCCAGATCTGGTGCCTGCTGGCCAGCCCCTGGGGTGACCCCCCACCAAGGTGGCCCACAGTGCTGTGTATGTTTACAGAAGCTGCTGGGCTGGGCTCAGGATGTGTCCTGGGCTTGCAAGCCCCTCACCCCAATCATGTGTTCAGTAGCCCCCCTCAGAGCAGGGCAGGGGCCTAGAGGGTCCTGGAGGAGGGTGGAGTCAGGACTGCCCCTTCTCTGCTTGGTGTCCCTCATGCTGACCCCTCTGTCAGTGGGTTCTGGGCACCTAGGTCTGCCCCACCTGCCCTTTATTTCCTGGCTCGCCTTCTCCTCCCGGGTATCCTGGCCATTCCAAAGGTGGATGGCACAGGTGTGACCACCCCTTGCTGCAGAGTCAGTGCCCTAGGAGGAAGGGCACCCAAAACCCTCTTCCTTTGAGGGCCCCATGTAACCCCTTCATATCACCTCCCCCCATGCCTAGGCAGCCCCAGGCCCTGGGATCTGAAACCAAACACACCTCCACTCCCCTCCCCGCGGGCCTGGGCTCTCGCCAGGCTTTCTTTCCTACCACCCTAATGTTCTGTTGACAGGAAGTAGGGCCAAGAGTAGGGCATTGTGGGACCTGACTAGAGATCCCCTGCTTGCTGCTGGGGGAGTACAGGAGGGTTGGGCTCTGGGGCTCTCCTGGCTTAGCTAGAGGTCTCCACATCCCCCACTTGAGGGGTTCCTTCCATGTTGGATTGGGGAGGTAGAGGCCAGGCCTTTCTCCAGAGGCCGAGTGGGGGAGGTTGTGCATGCTCGCGTGGGGCGTGTGTGTGCATGTGCATGAATGTGTACCGTTCCTGAGGAAGGGGGTGTTGGGGTGCCCACTCTACCCGACCTGCCTGCCTGCTGCCCCCTCCCTGGTATGCCAAGAAAACAGCCAGTGAACATGACGTGGCTGGGGGCCGCAGGACGAGCTGTTTTGGACATCACCCGTTCCCTTTGTCTCACCTGCTGCTCTGACCCCTGGTTTGGAAAACTTGTGTCGAGACGTTGACCATCGCTTGTGCCTTCTTCTCCTCGGAGGCATGTTCCCCCCACTCTGGGGCTGTCCACGGCCTCTCTGGGTCGTCGAGGCAACCCTGACCAAGACCTCCCATTTCATGACCACTGGTATCTGGTGCCTGTGCCCTGACCCCAACCGCTGACACAGCTGGAACTGGCCCGGACCCTGCCTGGGACCCCGCCTACCCTGACAGATGGACACAGAGACCTGGGAGCTGGGTCTCCCTCACTCTGCAACTCCCATGCCTCACCAGGCTCCAGGACCCTGCCTGCTGAGGGCCCTGCTGCTGGCATAGCCTGGGCCCAGCACAGAGCAAGACAAATCAGTGGCTCTTGGAGCTTAAAAAAAAAGAGACAAATTGTAAATCAGAGTAATGTTCCAAATGAGCACCCCAACCAATAGTAGGGAGACTTAGGGTCTGGCCTTTTAATTCCTCTGCTGCCAAGATGGGCCCGGGACCTCTAAGGGGGAGTGGCCCCCACCCATGTCCAGGACTGAGCCATCAGGGACAGACTCCCCACCCCAAGGCTGCAGCCACACAAGGTTACAGGTTTGGGGCTGGGGCAGGCTCGGACTCAGCCCTGGATGCCCCAGGGTCAGCCCACCCCTGACCTGCCCTCTCCTCCTGCGCCACACTTGGGGGGTCTGAGCCACCCCCCTCAGCCCAGCTCGGCTCAGCCCTCCCCCTACTGTGTCCCCCAGACGTGCAGCACAAGCTCTCCCAGCCAGGCGCTGGCCTGTCCCCCCAGGGGCCTAGGTAACCTCCATATGCAATTGGTAGTGAGCAGCCAGGCCCCACACACACCCATGCACTCTACGTGCCATTCTCCCCTAATGTTTTTTGTACTTAATGTATGAAAGATCCAAACTAATATTGCTGTACAAAGGAGAGACAAATTAATATAGCTTATTCTATAAATATATCTGTATATAAAGGTTTCTGTATATTGTATAGAGCTGTGTATAAACTGGATGTAGAAGCACGCTGGCTGCCTTGAGTGACTTCTCTTTCCAGCAGGTGAGGACAGGGGGTTACTGAAGACGTCAGTGGCAGAGTGGCGGGAGGGGACCTCTGAGACTGGTTCTCGCTGCTGTCAAAGCCCTGATCCAAGACCACACTTGGAGTCACAGAGACCAGAAGATTCTCGAAACCCCCTTTGAATGGGAGCCCTGCCTGTGTGAGATACGTGCCAGGGGATCTATCTGACCTCATTGGGGCCTTGGAAGATGGGGCTTGTTAGCCCCTTTCTCCTCCCTGAGGGGTCTGGGGCTCAGAGAGGATAAGCAAACTGCCCAAGACCACAGAGCCAGCACGTGGGGTACCAGGCTGGTCTGACATTGTGCATCTCCTCTGCCCAATGTTGACAGCTAGGGCAGGGAAGGAACACTCCACTACACTCCTCAGCTGCGTCACACAGAACTGCAGGGGCCACTGGAAGTCGTTGCTGAGGGCTTCCCTAGGAGCAACGCGAAACACCTGGCCAGGCCCAGGGCACCCCAGCGACCCCAGCCCAGCCTGGCTCCAGGACAGTGAGGACTGGGGAGCAGCTGCAGAACCAGGGCGGGCAGGCAGCTGGGCTCCCTGCCAGCTGCATGCCCAGGCCTGCCCTCTCCACACACCAGGTGGTGCTATTCGTCCAGCCAGTCCCACCGTGACCTGCAGTCTGGCCTAGGCACTGACTCAGCCAAGGTTTGACTTGACCTTGACCTTTCCTTTCCCTGCACTGTCCACCATCACACCCCTGAGTCCAGAGTGACCCTACTTGGTGAGGGGTTGGGGAGGGTGATAGAACAGCGACTGTCTTCACCCAAGTCCTCTCTGAACAGAAGAGGAAATAGGCCAGATAAGGGCAAAGACCTGCTCAAGGTCACTCCGGTGGTGGGGACAGATCTAGGACCAGAATCCAGGCCACCCAGGCTAGGACTCGCCTCTACCTTCACCTAATGGTTTACAGAGTTTCTTCTCACCCTATAGTCTCAGATGATTTGCAAATTATCCTATCCAATTAGAGGAGCAGAAACAGAAGCAACTGAGGGCCAGAGAAGTTCTGTAACTTGCCCAAGATCACACAGCCGGAGTGTGGAATGGGGAGGGGCTCTTATGAGGGGCAATTCTGCGAGGGGCTGGATTGGCGCTCTGGTTCCCAGTGCCCACTCAGGACCCTTGGAGGTCCCTCCTGCGAGGTCTCAGCTGCGAGGGAGACAGAAAGAGGTTACCCTGCAGGGTCCCCAGACCCAGGTGTGCCCTCTCACCCTAGTCAACAGAAGCTGTGCGTCTGGCCTCACGGACTGTCTGAGTTCCCACTTACAACCCTTTGGGCTTCCTCTGTAAAATGGGTGGATGCCAGGGTTGTGGGGGCCCATGGGAGGCCTGGAGGCCTGTAGTAGGGAGGCCTGGCCAGTGGATTGAGCCCCACCCTCTCCTGGGCTGGGCTCCAGCTGGTTACTCATTAACCCTTAAGACCCTGCCTCCCTTTCCCCAGGGTTGCCTTCTGTCCTGACGCCTCCTCCTGGCCGTCCTGACGCCTCTTCCTGGCCCTCCTGCCACTCAAGGGCCAGTGCTAGATACTGGGAATTAACCTGGAATCGTAGAAAACACCATGTATCGATCACTTCCCTGGCACTTAACCTACACTGTGAGGAGGGACTAATGGGCTGATTTGCAAATGAGGCCTCCGAAGACCTTGGAGAGGGCAGGCCTTGGAGAACGGCTGAGCCAGCCACAGGGGACGGCCACATCTGTTGGGTCCCGGGCTGAAATCTCGGCCCCTCACTCATTATGGCTTGGTGGGGAGGGGGTGCAGATGGGGTCTCCTCTCTGCATGGGGATCTCTTGAGGGGATGAGCCCCTCAAGGTCCTGGTGATGCAAGGCTCTCTGGGGCTCCCCCACCAACCCCAGCCACTGACCTGCCCCAGCCTCTGCCCCAGCCAGATGAGTTGGGGGTGGCAGCCTTGACTCCTGGCTGAGCCCTCGAGTCTGGAATATTTCAGTCGCCCCTTTCTCCCAGCCCAGAGATGAAAATCCCTGGGGACAGGGCTCCTTTGCTCAGCGGCCTCACGGAGTCAGGGGAGATGGCAGGGCCTGAACCCCCTAACCAGACCAGCTCCCACAGGATTATCAGGAGACGCCATCCCACCCCATCCAACTTCAAGGCTAACCGGAGAGTTAATAATTCAGCCTGAGGAGTTGGAGTGTTGAGGATAAAATATATGCATCCCCCCCTCCCACCCCCACTCTTTGATGACCAACACAAGGGCAAGGCTTAGCTCATCAAGATGGCCCTTAAATGGTGGACATTTTGGCACCACGTGGAATATGATGGAAAGAACTATGGGTGGCGGAGGCTTATATAGAAGCCGGTTTTCTAGCTGGTCCCAGGCAACTCTTAAATTCATTTTTAAAAATCACACGGTGTAGGCGGGTGTCTACTTTGTCCACAGGCAGGCCTGACCCGGGTGGGGGAGAGGCAGAGCAAAGAATAACAATTGTCTTAAGGGAGGCTGCAGAGGGAGAAAAACCTCTGGGGTGTATCAGCTGGAAAAGAATAGATGCCTCAGTGTGGCCCTCTCCCCCCTTTCAGCCCGGCCCCTTTCGGGGGGAGCACACACAGCTGGGCCCTCCAGCAAAATCCCGTTCTATATATGTAAGAGCAACAGCTTGAGGCCCCTGGGGGACAAAACTTCATTGTAAGGCACACGCCGGCCTGGGCACCCCCTCCCCTAGCTCGAGAACTATCGTGGCATTGACCCTCCTCTGTGGGCCACCACAGGCCTGCTGACTGGGCCACATCTGGGGCTCAGGCAGCGGCTACCCCTCCCCCATGGCTGGCTACTGCGGAGGGGGTGGATGGCCTGGGTGGGAGCAGCTTCCCCGGCTCTCACCCCATCCCTACCCAGCAGGCTAGCTCACGTCCCCACTCTCCTCTGGGGTGCCCCTTGAAGGCAGAGCTGAGAGCTCTAGGAGGCCAGGCTGGCGACTTAATTGGCCTGCAAGTGCTTCCTCTCCTCTGGCCCTCAGTTTCAGTTTCATCACCTGTCAAACACTGGTGAAGTTGGATAGGCTTTTCCAGCTCCGACTTGCTGTGTCTGAGGATCTGGAGAGGCGGCGAGTTGAGCCATTCTGTAGTGAGATGATTTGCTGGGTCTGGGATTTCAGGATTCCCTGCTTCCAAGGTTTCAGAGGCGTAAGAATGTGCAGTTTGAAGATGCCGTCAGCCATTCATTCAATACATAATTTATTGACACCTACTATGTGCCAGGTAATGTTCTTAGTGTGGAAACTGCAGCAATGACCAAGGCAGAAAAATCTCTTATCCTCATGGGGCTTCTTACCCTCACAGAGTGAGGAGAAGGATAGTAACAAAAACTAAATAAAACTCTTTTATGGTGAGAAAAAAAAGGCCTCAGTAGGGGCAACTGTTTAGGTAGGGTGTCAGAGAGGTGAGGTGTGAGCCGACACCGGACTGCTGGGAGGGAACTAGCCACGCTGGGACAAGCATTGTAGACAGATGGAACAGCATGTGCGCAGCCCCTGCGGCAGGTGGTCAGGAGGCCTTGGTGGCTGTGACTTAGCGAGCGATGGAGAGAAAAGTCAGAGGAGAGGTAAGGAGTGGTCCGGGCAGGTCATACAAGGCCTCAGGAACCACGGCAACAGGTTTAGGTACTGTTCTGAGTGCAAAGGGAAACGACAGGTTTTAGCGAAGAAATGAGATGCTCTGATTTGTTTTTTACAAAGTGATTTGGGGGGAGTACAAGGAGCAGAGGAGAGAAGCTGTGCACTTGGGCAGGAAAGAGATGAGGAGGCATTCACCGGTGGGGCAGAGGGGCGTAGGTGGTGGGTTTACCCAGGACACGCCTGGAGGTAGAATCTTCAGGTCTCACGCAACCACACAGGGAAGCGGGAACCGAGAGGGCGCTTTCCCAGGTCTGCCAGGAGCTGGCTCTGAATGCTGGCTTTGGCGCTAATGACCTCGAAACCCTCAGACCTGTGCTGTCCGATACTGTAGCCACACATGGCTATTTAAATCTGAACCAATTCCAATGAAATAAAATAGAAAATTCAGTTCCTCGGTCATTCAAGAGCCACGTTTCAAGTGCTCAGTAGCCACATATCGCTAGTGGCTATCATATTGGACAACACAGGAGACATTTCCATCATTACAAGAAGTTATATGGGACAGCACTTCCTCACACAGCACATACACTGTCACTCAGCCTCAGTTTCCTCCTCTCCAAAATGTGCATGATAGTGTCTCCTTGGCAGGGTATCTGTGAGGACTAAACGAGATAACTCCTGTAAAGTGCTCAGTGCAGGCCGGCGCATAGCAAATGTTCATTAAATGCAGTTATTGCTATAATTGCTGAGATGGGGGAGAGGAAATAGAGGATGTCTCTGAGGTTTGGTTCTGAAAATCTAAGATTCAGAATCCTGCTGCCTTCCCCTGTCCAAGGGGAGGGCGAGGACTGCAGGCCAGGGAGTGGCAGCTGACCCCAGCCCCAGCCACGGGGACCCTTGCCCAGCCTGTACGCACGAGGCCAAGCCTCCCGGACCCCCCGCCCCGGGAAGTATCCCGCTGCACCGCCGCCTGCGGAGCCGCGCTGCCCGCCACGGGGCTGTGGCGCGGGTCGGCCGGCAGGGGGCGCTGAGCGCGGCGGGCGGGGCGCGGGGGGCGGGTGGGGGCCGGGCCAGGGCCGCGCGCTGGGCGGGCGCGGCTGCGGACCCGCGGGACTGCAGCGGGAGCCGAGCCGGGACTGTCGCGCGGGCCGCGCCGGCGATGCCGCGCCCCCGGGCCGGGCTGTAGTGGGGCCGGGGCGGAGTGCACGCCGGGCAGGCCGGACATGGAGGTGGTGGACGAGACGGAGGCGCTGCAGCGCTTCTTCGAAGGTGAGGGACCGCGGGCCGGCGGGGGCGGCTAACCTCTCGCGCTGGGAATAACCCCCGAGGACTGGGACCCAAGACTGATTTTACCACGTTGGGACCACCTCCCCTCCACCTCGGGACGTCTCCTCTAGGCTGGCACTAGGCTGCTAGTGCTGGCTCCCCGGGCTGGGAGTCTCCCGGAGGTCACTACCCACCGCCACGAAAGTTGGGCTCCCTGTCCCCCAACACACAAATCTTTCGGAGCTGTGTCCCCTTCCATGCTCCATCCTCCTTCTTGCCTTCCAGGACCTGCAGCCCTCCCCCTCCACCTAAATTCTGACACCTCCCATCCCCAGCGCAGTTCCCACTTCCTGAGTCTGGGGACCCTCTACTGTGCTTCTCTGGAACCTCATCCAGGTCCAGACCCCCTTCCGGGCCCAGATCCCCCAGCACACTTTCTAGGATCTTCCATGCTTCTTAAGCTGGCACCCCAGCCCCCAGAGTGCCTCCTAGAGACTGGGACCCCTGCCTAGAGACCCAATCCTCCTGGGTGCCTTTCTGGTTGCCACCCTCCTCCCAGCCTGACACCTAGGAGCTGGGACCTTGCCACTGTTCTTCCTTGAAACTGGGACCCCCTTCAGGACTGTCACCCACTTTCTGCAAGGATGCTCCCTCCCCTAAGGCTGAAATTCCCCTTGAAGCAGCTACCCCTCTCCTACTTGGGGCTGGGAACCCCTCCCCAGCATTCCTCTGTGGGCTGGGTCCTCCCACCCCCACCCCATACCCTCTGAATGCTCTCCTTGGGCTGGAACCTCCTTGAAGTTGGTGACTCTGCTGCCAGCCACCACCTTATCCACTCTCGGACCCTCCCAAAGCTATGACCTGCATCCCTCCAGCCCTCTGACACTCCTAAGGGCTCTGTTGTCCACACCTGTCCCTGGAGCTTTGCCTCCTCTGGCTGCGCTCCCTAGCCCCGGAGTGACCTCACCCCCTCACCTTGACCCTGATAAGACCCTGTCAGGGCTGGAATCGACACACACCCTACAATACTTTCTTCTATACTTGCCCCCTCCACCCCCCCCACCCCGGCCCCCCACACACAGTGGTTTTGGAGGTCTTCTCTCACATCTGACCAACATCCCTCCCCGTTTCTGGAGTAACCTCTGCCCCTCTTTCAGGGCTGTGTGTCCCCCCCCCCACCCGTGCTGGATTCAGGAGGGAGGGGACAGAGTGTGGAAGGGGGAGGCAGAGGTGCAGGCTGATGTCTCCCTCGCCCATGCGCTGCTTAGACCCTCACTGGAGCATCTAGCCAGACCTTCTGTCCCCTTTTGTGCCCCTTTCCACCAACTTGGGGAGCCCAGCCTCTGCCCTGCCCTCTCCGAGTCTCTAAGCCCACATCCTGCTCCTCAGTGCATTCAGAACCCAGAACTCAGTGATTCAGAGCCTTCCATTAGTATGAACCTGCCCCACGGGGCACTGTGCTGGGGCTTTGGGGCCACAGGGTCTGGAATCAGGGTTCCGGTTCCAAGCCCAGTGCCCAGATTCCTTTGGAGTCCCATGCGGGAGAGCTGAAGATCCTTCTTTGCCTGTTTTTCCCTCTCTGTGGCTTGCGGGTGGGAGCTTCTGTCCACTCCTGCTTGCTGAGCAGCCAAGGTCAGGATATCCCCAAGCCTCAGGCCTCCCCATGCCAGGATTCAGGACACCCCAGCTGACCTAGACCCCAAGAAATCAGGTTTGAACTAGATTAAATTGTTTAACCTGAGGTCGTTGGGCCATTTGAGGGTCCTAAGGGCTCTCATTCTTCCCAGACACTGTTCATCCTTTAGGACCCCTTGAGGGCCCTTATGGGAGCTGAGGCCCCTGGGGAGGCAGGAAGGGCACACTAGTCCTGGCTTGGGGGATACTCTTTTGGGGGTGCCCTGAGCCTCCTAGTACCTGGGATGACTTGTGGGCCAGGCCCCCTTGCTTCTCGAAGATATCCCCACACCTCCTCCCCCAGAATCTGGGCCCTGGCAGAGGGGTGGGCCTGGCTGGCCCTGGCTCCCTGTCTCCTGAGCCAAACTTTCCCTCCTGCCCATGGGTGGGGGGTGGGGGCTGACGCCACAGCTCAGCCATGCGGCTGGCCTGGCGGGCCTGGCTAGGAGGCTGTGCTGCTCCCTCCAGAGAGATAAGAGGAGACTCAAGAATGTCTGTGGGGAGCAGGGGGGTGTGGAGCTGCTGGCTGAGGAGGGCCCGGAGGGAGCCAGGGACTGGAGAAGTGTTCCCAGAGCCTGAGAAG
Source organism: Rhinolophus sinicus (assembly GCF_036562045.2). NCBI lineage: Eukaryota > Metazoa > Chordata > Mammalia > Chiroptera > Rhinolophidae > Rhinolophus > Rhinolophus sinicus. The sequence goes on from NC_133756.1 coordinate 157,754,171, forward strand.
GGAGGAAGGTGGGGTGGGTGCTGAGGGCTGGGGTCTTGGGGGCCACGTGGGCGGGGCAGCCTGGCAGGGAATCAGGTGGGCAGTGGTGTGTGCGACTACGCGTGGGTGTTAGGGAGAGCCTGGGAGCAGTGGGGCCAGCGTGTGTGCATGAGTGTACATGTGAAGTGCCGGGGGGCCAGAAGCTGCTTATCTGCGCGTGGATGTGTTGTTCCTGGGAGTGTAGGAGCAACGTGTGCTCTCGCACTCAGGACTGGGGACGCCTGAGTTCTTATCCGCTTCCCGCTCGGCCTTGGTCACTCCCTCTGGACAGTGGGTATAGGAGGCAGGGTCTATGCTTTCCGCTCTGGGATGCATTGTGGCCCCTTGTCTGACATGGCACACTTTCTAGGCACACCAGGCACATGCCCTGCTACTACCCAATGTGGTGGGCCAGGCTGTGCCCACCCTAGGGTGGTGGGCCGCTGGCTAAGGCACTTTAGGCCTTGGGTGAGAGGCTGGGACAGGGCGGCCCCCTCGAGGCTGGTACAGCCGGGCCCCCGTGACCGCCCTGCTAATCCCCTGGAGGGGAGGCTATAGCCGTCCAGCTGGGTGAGCATAGGGCCTACAGAGAGGGGACCCTCTAGGAGGGATGCCCTGGCTCCCAGCAGGTAACAGGGTCACATCACCTTGACAAGCTAGAGCCCATTCAGGGACAGAGGCAAGGCTGCTTCAGAGGATCCCAGTAGGACCTTAGAGGTTCCAGTGAAGGCTGGGCCACCGAGAGCTGTGTGACCCTGTGCAGAGCTCTCGCCTTCTCTGGGCCCCTTTTCCTCACCTGCAAAACAGGAACGGGTGGCAGAGAAGGTCTTGATGTCTTCAGCGCTGATGGGCCTCATCTCAGCCTTGGGAAGGAGCATGAAATAGAAGGGGGAGGGTGCCGACCCCTGGCCCCAGGGGCACAGACACATGGGGCTTGAGTGAGCAGCCAGTACCCCCAGAAAACAGGCAAGTGTGGAGGAAACCGTAGAGACTGAGGGGAGCTGGGCTTCCAGCAGGTACTAGAAAGGCTGTGGAGAGGTTGGGGGACCTCCACGCAGCTTCTAGAGGCTGGGTTTTCACTCCTTCCAGACTCGATGGGTGGCTTGGGCTGGTAACCTCCCTTCTCTGGCGTCGTGTCCCCTCCTGGGTGGGCAGGTCGACTGGACCAGAGATGGGGCTTCCCGTGTGATTTTTTTTTTTTTTAAGCCACCAAACAAAGACAAACTCATGGCCTCCTATGTGATATGGAATATGTACACTGGACACAGGGGGCTGGACCCCCACAAGCCCCTAGAGTAGCAAGATGCTGGTTGGAAAGCCACCTTTCCCCCAGCTCTGGGATGGGGGAGGGGCATAGTATTGACCCTTCTTTCCCGGGGACCAAGACCCATGCTCTGAGAGAAGGGGGTTAGTCAGTATTTTCTAGAGCTGACACCCAGCCCCCCTGCTCTCTCCCCTGCCACCAGGACTTAGAGCAGGGAGGGTGGCCTTCCTGTGGGGACCAGCATCTCTGCCTCCTGAGGGCAGGAGGACGCCCCAGGAGGAGACTGCCTGATGACTGTAGCAGAGGACGCCCACCCTGGATGGGAGGCTGGGGCTGAGCTGGGGTGTGTGATGGGTGGCACTGTGTCCCGTGTCAGCCTGTCTATCTGACTCAAGGAGCAGGTGGATGGGGGAGACAGCCAGAACCCTGACTCTCAAGGAAATGAGATGGGGTGTCTCCCAGGAGCCCCTGGGAGGACTCTTGCCCTAGCCCCACCTCCCCAGGTCCTGAGTCCAGCTGCAGGGGAAGTAGTAGTGGGCGATCTGACTCATCCCCTTGTCCCCAAGACTCAGCGCAGGGCCACACGGGGCTGGGGGAAAGGAGGGCAGGAAATGTTCTCAGGGAATATGGAGGCAACAATGGTTATGTGAACAGAGGCACAGGGAGAGGGGAGGCCCTCCAGGAAGCCAGCTCTCTGGGAGGGCCTGGGATCATTTCAGGGGAGACGAGCAGGGCCGCTCCTTATTCTGGGGGTCTTGGCAGAGGGTGCCTAGGGGTCTCAAGCAAAGCCAAGCAGGATGTTTGGGGGGGAGGTGGAGAAGACAGGCCGCTCCAAGCAGAATGGCCTCCTCCTGGGGACCTGGCCCCCATTCCCTGACTCCCAAGGGCTTACAAGATTGGGAGGGGGGTCTGGCATCAGAGGCTGCTGGGTAACAGCCCAACGGGGCCACTGATTGGCTGCTGCCCTTGGACTTTGCACTCCTGATAAGGACTGGGAGCAGAAATCATTAACTGAATCATTAACGTGGTGGCCCCGCCCCACCCAGCCTGCCTGCCCTTCCGTTCCACCTTCTTCCTCCTCAAGGCTCCCTCCTCTGGACCTCAGTTTCCCTCCCAGACTGGGTGTGTGTATGGGGGAGCCTCCTCCCCCACCTCAGAGTCTCTAGCCCCTGCTGTCACTGGGTGTGGATAGCCCCTCAGTTGGGGGCAGGGGTTGGATGCTGTAATGGTCTGATGCACTCACTGGGTCTGCTGCCGGGGTCTGTCCCCAGCTCTGCTGCTCACCCATGGTCCTTCTCTGGGCCTATCACCGCACCTCTGTACCTCCATTTTCTCCTCTGTAAAATGGGAGTACAACTGGTCACAGTGCCGACCTCTCAGGGTTTCTGGGGGATTAGGTAAACTGAGGCCTGTGAGGGGCCTAGTACAGTGCCTGGTGCTGTGGCAAATGTCAGCCTGGGTTGTGATTAGGCTCACACGGGGCAGGCACAGCCCAGTTCAGCAGCCTCACAGCAGCTATTAAGTCCTCACCGAGGATTTATTGGTCCACAGGGTAGGTCGGTGCCCCCAAGCTTGGGCTGGGGCCTGTGGCTGGTGCTATGTGCTTTGAGAAAGCCCCTCACACTTTCTGGGCCACTGCTAGCGATGAGGGTGAGAGGAAACCATTAGCTTTGTTGAGCACGCTCTCTGTAGGGGACCCCGCTCCATGATTAGGGTCTGGCTTTGCTTGGTCCTGAGGCCTGCTCCTGGTTCCTGATGCTTCCAGCTGGGCCTGCCCTGCCTACCACCTCAGAGATTTGGAACTTGGGGTGGGGCAGGCGGGCAAGAGGGAAGGGGCTTGGCTGTCCTTTGTCTATACCTGCCGCACCCAGCCCAGCGGTTTTGCATATGTTGTCTCCAGGAGTCCTGGAGCTCAGTGGAGGTGCATTGTGGCCTCCCCTCCTGTCTGAGAGGGGGCGCTGAGGCAGGAGAGGAAAGTGATGTGTCAGCCTTCTCAGGGAGATCACAGCAGAGCTGGGACAGGACCCTGGGCGTCCTGACCTGCAGTCAGCCATAGGTGGGTGGCAGCCTGGAATGGGACAGGGAAGGTGCCTCTCGTCCTTGGGTGCTGAGGGTCCTGATTCATCACTAATGGCTGTGCTACATGACTTCTGTCCAGCCCCTTGACCTCTGGACCTCAGAGCCCTTACTCAGATGGTCAAGGTTGTGTGACAGAAGCAGGGAGACCCCAAGAGTGCCAAGGCCTGGAGTGGGAGGGGAAGAAAGGGCAAAACCCAGGGTTGGGGGGCAGTTGGATCCAGGGCCCCTGCTGGAGTGGACCATGGACGGCGGCTCCGGGGCATCCTGTTCTGCCTCCAGGCTGCGTCGGTTGGAAAGTTCTCCCTTTATCCTACTTAGACCTCTCCAGCCCCCATAAGGCGCACCCATAGCCTCAGTCTCTCTGTGGAGTTTGGGGACCCTCCGTCCCTCGGGGCCTTCCCTTATTCCACTCTTCATCTCTCAGTCCCCTGTGCTCTCCTGTCCCTCTGTGGTTCTCCCTCCTGGGGCTGTGGCCTGGGGTCAGGGGACAGGCATCTCCATCCTCTGCCCCACTAGCGTGGAGGGGAGGCTGCCTTTGACAGGGGCCTTGGGGTCTCGACACCGAGTTTGCTCAGTTAGATCTGGCTCCAGCTAGAGCTGATGGGGAGGTGAGTTGGCCTGGGCCTGCCTTTGGGTCAGTGAGCATTTGTGTGCATGCGTGCACAAGTCTGTGTGAGGGACTGAGAGGTGAACACGCACAAGCGTGCTCGTGCCGCAGGGCCTTTGCACCGGCTGCCCACCATCTGGAATGCTCTTACCAGATACCCGTGTGGCTCACCTCCTTCACGTCTTTGCTCATTGAGGCACACCCTGACCATCCTACTGAGAATTGCAGTTCCTCACTGCTCTCCTGGCACCCCAACCCCCTCTCTTGGCTTTATTTTTTCCATAGTATTTGTCACCTTCCAAAAGGCTATGCATTTTAGCGATCTGTCTTGTCACCTGACTCTGCCTCCAGAATGTTAGCTCCATGTGGGCAGGAGGTTTTGTCTATTTTGTTTACTACTGTATCTGCCGGAGCCTGGTATTATCGGTGACACAGTCCATGCTCAGGAAATAATTGTTTAAACAGATGAGCCCATGTGTGTGTCAGTGTGGGAGGCATGTGCCACTGTGTACATATGTGTATTTGTATGTACACAGTCATGTGCATGTCAGTGGGCACGTGCCTGGGAGTGTGCCCTTGTGTACAAACGTGTGTGACATGCTGGTGTGTGAACACAGCTGGGCAAGGGTAACCCTAGAGGAGACCTGCCCTCACCACAAGCTTTAGGGTCTCTACTCCACCTTTGTGAAGAGGTGCCTTTTCCCAGTTGGCCTGCCCTGGTCCCTGTGGGAGAGGCCTAGGGGCACCAGGAGCAATTCAGCCCTGTGGAGTCGGGGCTGGGGATCCCCAGAGCAAAGCAGAGGTCCTTGGGGACTAATGTGGGTTCCCGGAGACCAGGCTGCAGCTACTGGGCTCAGTTCTGTTGGACTGGCTTGGGAGCATCTTGGGGCTGAGGTCAGCCTTGTGTCAACCTGAGGACCGTGTGGCAGCCATGTGGGGACTAGAGGAGGACATAGCTATAGCCCAGGGGTAGCTAAAGATCCCAGGTCCTCTGGAGGAGATGGGTCTCTGTGGGCAGGATGTGGGAATCGTCTGCATTTTTTAAGCAAGAAGTTGAGAAGGAACAAAGACGACTGTGGCTCAGATTTAAGGCCTGATGGCAATGACTCAAGAGCCACATCCTTGTCATTCATCCCTAAGCTAACTGGGGATTTGATGCAGAGATGCAAAGGATAGTTTACAAAATCAAGCATCTGACCTTGAAGGCATTTTGAGTGAGAAGGCTCTGGTCACAAGTTGAAGCCTGAAGCAGGGACAGCCAGCAGTTACGTTAATCAGAGATCATATTAATAAAGACAGAAAGTTTAAACCAAAGGAGGTGATAGCTCACTGTGCCCTGTCCCGGTATAAACTAGTTTGGAGCATGTTGATGAGCTCAGTCAATATTGGGAGACAAGTCACAGCACTGGGGGCCCTCTGTGGCTGGGGTGATTGAGGAGGGGCTGCAGGGGCAGGCAGGCAGTCACAGGAGGCTTATCCACAGGCAGTGGGTGATGGATAGAACCAAGGCCTGGAGGCCAGACTGTGCCATGCATGTGTCAGAATAACAGCATGGTGTACTGGTCATGCCCCAGAGGGGCTCAGAAGAAGAGGTGAGCCCCCCTCTAGGCTCCCTGGAGCTGATATGCAGGAAGATGGAGAAGCATGGGGGACAGTGGGAGAACTGGGCAGGAAAGGAGATATGAAAACAGAGCAATTAATGTTGATTGAGGAATGGCCTCCCAGGGGTGAGGAGCTCTCTCTCCATCTCACTGAACATGCTACAATTCCTGCTCCACTGTTACAGAAGGAAGCCAGGCCCAGGGAGGGCAGGTCACTTGCCGAGGGTCACACAGCAATGAAGGGGGTGCCTTAGAGCATCATGGGGGTGCCAGGTGGGCAGTCCCCTGACCACTACCACTCTGATCCCCTGCCATTGCTTAGAGCCAGGGTGCCCCTCAGATACTAACACGTAGGGTGGACACTCAGGGCACTGGGCGGGCAGGATGGGCCCCGTGCCCTGTTGGCCCCAGGTTCAGAGCAGCTAGGCCTGGCCAGCATCCTTAGGCCCTGGCCTGCCCTGCCCACAGCCACGTGGCTGACGGGATTTCCGCCATGTTTGGGGCATGAATTGACAAGTGCCCCATTGACGGGCAGGGGGGAGGGTGTGGGCAGGGCACAAGCCACCCACTGTGCTGGGTCCCCACCCTCCCCCGTCCCCCAGGACAATGGCCGAGACTCAGCCAGTGGCCACAGCTGGTGGGAGTGGTGGTGGGCATTAGCACCAGGAGGAGGGGAAGGGAAGGTCCCGGGTGGAGGACCCTCATCCCACACCTGGCTCGTGTCTCCTCGATTCCCCGGCTGCCCAGCTGGTGGCTGTACAGAAGGGGAGGAGGAGAGAGGAGCGGAGGGGAGGAGGGGAGGAGGGGGCATCCTTCCTGAAGCCCCATCCCAACCTGCCTGGGAAGGGGCAGTGTCTGGCTCCTGTTAAGAGCAGGTAATAAAGGACTTAATTAATGAGGAGCAGCTGGGGCGCATAGCTCAGCAGGGCAGGGATGGTACCTGGCGGGGCTGTGTCTAGCCCTGGCCCCCCGACCACTGCACGGCCTGGCGGAGGTCTCCAGACCCAGGCAGGCCTGGTTCCAGTGTCCCGCTTGCCACTTTGCTCATTCATTCCATGAACATTTATTGCATGCCTACTATCGGCTTAGATGCTTATATCCCAGAGAGACAGAGCTCACCCCAGACAGGGCGGGGCTCACAGCCCAGCTCCCACATCTGTAAGCGATGGCAAGGCATTTAGCCTTTCGGAGCCTCAGTTTCCTCATCTGTAAAATGGAGAACAAGAAAACCACCTACGCCATAGGGTTGTTACAAAAATTAAACATGAGCCGTACCAAGTATGTAGCGTGGGGCTGGGCACAGAGTGACTATTTGGTGAGTGTTTGCTGTGGGCAGTGGGCAGGCAGTGGACAGACTCTCCACCCACCTATGAGGACTGTGCCAGGCAGGAGAACAAAGAGCCTGATGAGAAAGTGGAAAGGAGGCCGCCACTCAGGAGGATGGGAGAGTCAGAGATGGCCTCTTGCAGAAATTTACGTTTAAGCCGAAACCTAAAGAGCAAGTAGGAATGGGCTTTCTCCGGCAGAGGGAGGAGCATGTGCAAAGGGCCTGATGTAGGTGTGGGGGGAGGGGGGAGGGGGATGTAATGAGGCAGGGCTGGGCCTGGAGAGTTGCAGATGGGAGAACTGGGGCAGGAGAGGAGGCTGTGGGGGCAAGCGGGGGGCGGACCGTGCCAGGCCTTGGACTCAGGGGGGCTCTGGTCACCCCTGGCTGGGAAGTTGTTGCCGAGTTTAAGGCAGGGGAGGGCAGGGATCTGGTTTGTGACCTGGTGGTGCCACATTCTGGTGTGGGGGTGGGGGTCTTGGGCAGCTTCTCCATCTCCCCGGGAGGTCTTGAGGATCAGCGGGAGACACACTCACTTTCCTGCAGGCAGGTATCTGTCTTTGGCTCAGTGATGTTGCAGGGCTCTTTGGGGAGCAGTGGGGCAGGGGTTACCCCCAAGAATGTGCCCAGAGGCACTGCCTTCCTCCTGGGTTCTTGGGGGCTCTGCCCCAGCCTCAGGAATCCCTGGGCTCCCACAAGCCCCCACCCCCACCCTATCCCTTGGAATGTTTGGGAAATCTCCAGTGTGGTTCATGGGGCAGGCTGGGGGCATCTGCCTGGTAGCTGGACCCTATAGGCCAGGCTGTGTGGGGAGAAAATCAGACAGGCCTCGAGGGCTCCCAGAGGAGAAGATGTGGGGTCAGTGTTCCTCAGGAGGCCCACCAACCCCCAAACCTTAAAGTTCTCTCCCACCCAATGGCCCACCCCCACCCTGCCCCAGTGGCTCCCTCCTCCCTCCTTCATCCTCCCGTCCACCCGGCCCCTGGCACGGGAGGGTCTCTCCTCCCCCAACCACATCTGGTTCTCGTTAGGGTCTCCCAGGATGCCTCTGCCTGAGGCCCCCCCCATCCCAGGGGAGGTGGGCAGGAGGATTAGGGGTGATTAGGAACACTCCTGGCCAGGGGAGGAGGGGGAGGGAGGGGGGGCCTAGCCTGTTATAAATAGCAACACCATGACTCCATCACCCCATCATTCATTGTAGATTCCAAGTTCAGTCTGGAAAACCTGCAGCATCAGCGGCCAGGGTGGGGGTGACGCTCCAGTACCCCTTCCCTCCCCATCTCTTGTGTTTGATCCTCCCTCAGGAACCTCCCGGCCCAATGGGTAGGGCAGCCCAGGATGGCGGGGAAGTCTCAGTGACCACCAACCACACCTTTCCCGTTGTTGTCAGGCCCCTGCACCTGGGTTTGACTTCTCCTTGCTGTGTTTCCTTGGGCAAGAGACTTGACCTGTCTTAACAAAGGGAATGATGCTAATGAGACCACGTCTGCAGGGGTGATTGGGAGGTAAACCTGCAAAGCACTTAGAATAGGGAGGGCCTGGCAGGCATTCAATCAGCATGAGCCGCTGTCACCGTCATCTCACCATCTCACCATCTCACCATCTCACCCTTACAGGTTGGGAGGAGTAAGCGTCACACTGCACATGAAGAGCTGCAGGATGCCTTGCATATAATAAACTCCCATGATTATTCATGTACTTGGCTCCAAAAGTGCCAAACACACAGTAGGCGCTCAATAAATGGGGCCTTTGGTTAACAGGGAAGGATGGGGCGGGGGCCAGAGCATAGACGGGAGTTCTAGAACCTCCGCATGCAGACTGGTCATTCCTGGCTTGAGAAGCTCTTCTTGCCCTGACTATATGGGACCCTAAATGGCCATTGGCGGTGCTTGGTGGGTGTCCCTTGTTCCCGTCTGGGTGAGCCAGGGGTGGGGACAGCAGGAGGGCCTGTCCCGGGCATCGCGTGACTCCTAGGAGAGCTTAGCCACTCATTAATCACCTAAGCAGGGCTCAGCATTCTTGAAATTCTGGCCACGGGCCAGGAAGGGGCCTGGGCGGGGGGCTCCTGGGGACCCCAGGGCTCTGGGGACTGGGAGGTGAGGACAGCCACTCTGTTTGCTGAGCATCCACTCTGTGCCCAGCACCTTACATACCTTAACTTGTTTCATGCTCAAAATGACCCTGTAAAGCGTTACCTATTCATGTCCCCATTTTAGTAATGAGGAGACTGAGGTTCAGAGAAGTATATGACCTGCCCAGTGTCACACAGCAGGGAGTCGGTGAGCCAGGACTTGTTCCTGGTCCTGTCAGAGCTTTGTTCTCAGGGCTCGCCAGGGGAGGGAGGGGGCATGAAGTGAAGACTCCAGACTCAGTCTCCAGGGGCCTGCGGGAGGGTGTCTTCTGCCTCAGTGGACTGGCCAGCCCAGGTCAACAGTGGGTGGGGCCGTCCTTCATTATCGGGGTTGACGCATCTCCCACGTCAGCCCCCTTATCACCCCGCCCTCCCGCTCCCCCTGCAAGGTGACCCTGGGAGGGGAAGGGCCAACACCTCCCCCTGTCCTCCCCACTGATGCCCAGGATCACTGGGCCGCCTTTTCTGTGAGCACCTCCCCTCCGTGGGGCTGGGGCCAGTGAGGACAGCCCCGGAGAGGGCGGGTGGAGGAGCAGAGCCCAGGCCGCCATTATTTCCCCTTAGTAAAGCTAGGGCAAGCCCTTACCTCTCTGGGCCTCTCGCTGCTTCAAAACCAGGGCTAAGCTCCCCAACCCCATTATGGGGTGATGGGCATATGCAATCAGGGTAGTCTGCGCTGGGCATTCCTGATTCTGATCCCCAGTCCCTCTCCATCTGCAGCTGGGCCTGGGGTGCAGGAGGCTCCCCCAGGATGTATGGTCCACCCTAGCCAGGCCACATGGCTTCTGGGTACCCACCAGCTGGGCTATCTGGAACTGACTACTGGAGGAGTGGGCACTTGACAATGAGGCACCTTGTTTGCGCCTCACGGTACCCCATAAGTCAGGGGGACAGTTACCCCCATTTTACAGAAGAGAGGAAGGGACTTGCTCATGTCCGGAGGGCAGGAAGTGGCTTGTCTGTCCCAGCTCTGCACTCTGGGCCCCTCCCCTCCTTGGAGACTCCAGGTGGTCTTGTGAGCTGGGGGAGGTCAGTGCCTCCTGGAGGGGTGTCAGGTGGTGGAAGATGAAGGAGTGTCCCCCCCCTCCCCCCCGCGACCACAGGGATGGATACACAGATGGGGAGGGGCCGGGGTGTATATTTTGGAAGGTCCAGCCTGGGGAGAGTTGGAGGGCTGGGCCCAGAGGCCTAGGAGCTGCACCCCTCCCCAGCTGACATCTGCCCCTCCCCTGCAGGCCACGACATCAATGGAGCCCTGGAGCCCTCCAACATAGACACCAGTATCCTGGAGGAGTACATCAGCAAGGAGGATGCCACCGACCTGTGAGTGGCCCCAGGACAGCCTCGGCCCCACCCGCAACCCCTCTGGCATCCACCTTTCACAGGGAGGTGTGACAGGGCCCCGCCTCTGAAAGCAGCTTCTCCTCCTTGGCCAGTGGCTGAGCCCTCTGCAGTCTGCACCCTGCCTGCCAGTGGGGGTCTGGGGAGGGGCTGGGTCCTGGCTGGCGCTGAGCTTCCTCCCTTCTCCACAGCTGCTTCCCTGACATCTCCGCTCCAGCCAGTGCGGCCTCCTACCCCCACGGGCAGCCAGTGATGCCCGGCTCCAGCGGGGTCCACCACCTGAGCCCCCCTGGGGGTGGACCCTCCCCAGGGCGCCATGGCCCCCTCCCACCCCCGAGCTACAGCACCCCGCTCAACTGCAACAACAACAATGGCATGGGCACCGCTCCCAAACCCTTCCTGGGGGGCTCTGGGCCCCCCATCAAGGCTGAGCCCAAGGCTCCCTATGCCCCAGGGTGAGTGAGGGCAGGGAGCGTGGTGGGGGAGGGGGGTTAGATGCAGGGGCACAGGGGGCAGGAAGGGTGTGGGGCCAGTGACCAAGGGCCTGGGAGGAGCTGGCCAGGGCCTGGCAGTGGTGATTGGGCTGCCCTGTGGGCAGGTAAGGGGGTCGGACTAGGGCCTGCTGAGGAGGGACACATGGCTTTGTTCTGAGGTAGTGGGCAGCATGGGGGGTTCTGAGCAGCAGAGTGGTGAGCACTGACGTAAGTGCTAGAAAAATCTCTTAGATCCGTGTAGAGAGTGGACAGGAGGGGTTGAGACTAGAGGCCGAGATTGTTTATGTTCATGGCAACACCTGTACATGTGTGCACACCTATACATATGTACATGCCTATACACGTGTGCGCACATGCGTGCACACAAACTCCACGCATTGTGCCAGCCCCATCCATCACTCATGCATGTAGCCTTTATTTATTGTGGCCACAGGGAATTGCTGATGGTCCAGGTGTGGTACCTGAAGTTCCCCCCAACCCAAGCCAGTCTCCCAGGCACTTCCCCCCACATCAGAGGAATCCACACCAGTGTCCTGACTCAAGGGCTCAGCTTGGGCCTGGCTGTAACCAAAGGTTGCAGGTGGCCACCAGCCCTGCCCAGGCTCCAGGGAAGAGGGGCTCAAGAAAATTCTGGGTTCCCCAGCTACGGGTAGAGATCCTGTCTCTGGGGGAAGAATAATTGAGTGCTGGGAACAAGACACCACCCAGACAGCCTGGCTCTACCCCTGGGTCCTTCATTGCCAGGCTTCTGGCTTGGTAACCACCACCTCGGTCGGCCTCAGTGTCTTCTCTGTAAAGTGAACCCCTTCAGGTGATGGTGGAAATAAAGGGAGGAAGCACAGAGGAAGTGCTGGGGGCATGGTAGCTGTTTCCTAACTTATAGGGGTTGGGCAGTAGCGGTGAGCTGGGGTGCCAGGAATGAGCTACAGAGGGCTTGAGGCTGAGAGGTCATCCCTAAGCCACAGACCCCTAAGGGAAGGTTGGAGGGAAGAGAACTAACATGTAATGAGCACCTACTGGGGGCTCGCTACTGTACCCCATACCTCTTTGTGTGAGTTCATCCACCATCCCCACTAACCTGCTCCTGGGAAACCCTAAAACTGGCTTTCCAGGAAAGCTCTGCTGCTCCTTGTAGCAGGATTCTAGTGGCACACGGAGGTCATTTCTTAGGGAAAGGGCTGGTCCAGAGCCACACGGAGCCTGTGTGGCCTGGGCCTTTCCCTGCCCCACCCCTGCCAGGCCCTGTCTAGGTGGTAAACAAGACAGACATGTGCCTCCTGCTGTCTAGTTGGGGAGGAAGTTATTAGTCAATAAATCACCACATCAAGGACTGTGAAGAGTATGAGGAAAGAACACGAGGGCCTATGGATTGGGGCGTTTGATTGCAGGGACTGGAGGGTGTGAAAGACCTTGACACAATAGACAAACCCAAGGCCACTGTCAGGGAAGTGCAGGGAGCAGGTGGGAGACGGGTGTGGAGCTGGAGAGGCCGGGTCTGCCCGGCCCTCAAAGGGCTGCAGTGAGAGTTCAGTCCAGTCTCGCATCACTTTCTCTGTCATCCTCACATAGCCTGTGGGATTGGGTGGGCGGCTTATCCAGCGGAGCACAGGGCTCTAGGATCAGCCCTTGGCTGTGTCCACGATGGCTTGGCTGCCTCAGGCAGCTGCCTGGGCATAGCGGTGGGCAGTCTCTCCAGATGTGGGGACCAGGGATGGTCAGAGAGCTGGATCCCTGTGTGGCCACAGCCTACCCCTCAATGGACGAGTGCAGGGTTCACGCAGGACGTGTTGACCTCTCAGGGTTGAGTTTGTTCTTTCGCTCAAGCCACTGATAAAACCTGCAAGAAAAAAATAAACCCAGGCTCAGTGGAGCTGGCTCCCTGCCTAGCCCACACCTGCCCCTGGTGGGGCAGCCCCTCAGTGACCTGCTGAAACTCCCCAGGCCCAGCCCACCAGGACCCGACATTTCCAGGAAGTGGAGGCTTCAGTGGGTACAGGAAGGGAGGAGCAGACTTGGCCCCTCAGACTGGGGAGAGAGCCCTTTAATGCCTATGCCATCATCAGGGGCACTGGTTACTGGCTCCCAAGTTCCCAGGAGGTCTGAGAGGATGCTGAGCAGGAGACCAAGGCCCCCGACCTAAAACCCAGCCCCAGGCCCTGAAGGCACCCTGAAGTGGCTGGTACAGAGAAATGCTCCTCAGGGTGGGTGTGAGGAGACCTCGATGACTCAGCCTTTGGGGTCTCTGGGACACTGCCCCACAGAGGAGCTGCGTGGCTTGAAGGCAGGGGCTCAGCTGCCCTCCCAACACCCCCTTCCTCCTCTCCTGCAGCACACTGCCGGACTCTCCCCCAGACTCGGGCTCCGAAGCCTACTCCCCCCAGCAGGTGAATGGTGAGTCCAGCGGGCACCGCCCTCCCCCTCTGGGGTTTGGGCAAGTGGTTGGGGCGGCCTTATCGGGGAGGGAGGGAGCAAGAGAGGGAGGGGGCCCGTGGCCGCCCAACAGGCCCTGATTATCGCTGGTCAAATACTCCCTGGCGCTGGCTATTGTTTCCCCACGGGGCGGGAGGGGAGCCTGGCCCTGCCTCTGAGCAAGTGTCCCTGCCTGCGATGCCACCCGCCTGCCCGCCTGCGCCATCATGGACGCTCCCTTTGGCGGTAAGTGGACGGCTGGGGAAAGCTGTGTCTGCAGCCTGAGCACAGGCCTCACCAGCTTACCAGCTGCCAGGCCCACCTCACCTTGGAGGGTGTTCGGGGGTGCTCTGGCCCCCAGGTGGCCAAGAGCAGAAGGATCTTGGGCAGGCAGCCCTCTCCCCACAGCCCAGAGAGGGGTCAAGAGTTCTGTTTATCTTACCAAAAACATCTCTGGAATGCCTCCTGGGGAACAAAGAGAGCTGGGGCCTCCCCCCTCAGGCTGGGGGGCTGGCCCCTGAGAGCCTGGTAGAGGGGCTGCCAGAGGGAGGAGGCTGCCACAGGACGGCACTGGGGGTCTCAGAAGACTCCTTCTTGAGGCTCAGGAAGAATCAGTCCTGAGAGGAGCTTTGGGAGAAACTGTGGATGATGGGCCTCCCGTAGGGAGCAGGGCCAGGCCTGGCCCAGGGGAAGGAGCTGGCTGGGATGGGGTGAAAAGCTACCCACCCCCTGGACTGGGGCTTGCCTCCTGCCCAGTCCTCTGGTAGCCAGCCTCTAGGCTGCCTAGCCTTGCTCCCACGTGTGGTTGGTGGGCGGGCAGCCCCCAGGCCTGGCCCAGGAAGGGGTGGGAATTAGGAGACCCTGCAGAAGTAGGCCAGGGGAGAGCTCATGCCCAGGGCCCCGAGTGAGGTAGGGCTCTAACACCCGCTCCCCTTTTCTCCTGCAGACACCCACCTCCTGCGTACCATAACCCCTGAAACCCTGTGCCACGTGGGAGTGCCCTCCCGCCTGGAGCACCCACCCCCACCTCCAGCCCACCTGCCAGGCCCCCCGCCACCCCCACCTCACTACCCCGTCCTGCAGCGGGACCTGTACATGAAGGCTGAGCCCCCAATGCCCCCCTATGCTGCCATGGGGCAGGGTCTGGTGCCCCCCGATCTCCACCACACCCAGCAGTCCCAGATGTTGCACCAGCTGTTGCAGCAACATGGAGCCGAGTAAGACGTGGGCAGATGCCCCCAGTGTGGGAAGACGGGGTGGGGGGATCAGGGCCACAGCAGACAAGACAGAGGTAGAGGTGAGGACAGGGTTGAACCCAGGAATGGCAGAAGGCTCTGACTCCAGGGGATGGGGTCAGCATATGTGTCTGCATGTGCCCAGCTAGATGGTGGGGATTTCTAGCCATGGCCAAGTGCACACCTCCATTGTCCACACAAAGGGGAAATGCTTGCCCAGGTCATGGACCTAGGAAGGGCAGAGTTAAGATTTGAACCCAGGCTGTGCTCTAAGCCCGACACCAGTGAGTTTCCAGCTGTGTCGTGGAGTCCTCAGGTTTCTGAGGAGGTTCCAGGTGCAGACCCAAGCTCGCTGCTCTGACTCCAACCACAGAATTGTCTTTTTGTGTTTTACACATTGAGATTTCGTGAAAGATTTAGTTTAAGGAAAGAGTCCCCTGCCAAAACTTTCTGTCAACCAGAAGGATAAGGGGTGCTGTGCAGCGCCCCCAGATCTTCATCCCCTTCCAAGAAACTCTCCTTCCTGCCTTTGTGGCCCAGGCCCTCTGTGGCCTGTTTCTAACCATGGAGGCTGCTGTTCAGAGAGCTGTCACTCTACTGGGTGACACTGAGAATGCCATCCCAGGGAAGGGACCAACTCATTCATTCCACGCATGATTCTGAGGACTGTGTGTGCCAGGACCCTTGGGTGTGACGGGGAAACACAGACAAACAAGTCAGGTGTGGCTCCTGCCTTCCTGGATCTTACAGTTTGAGGGGTAGGGAGGAGTGACAGAAACAGAATGACAACACAGAGGGATGCGGGAGCATTAGGAGGTGAAGCCTGTGGGCTTCCTGCAGGTGGTGTCCGCCGGGCTGGGTACATCCTGTAGAAACAGGGTAGAGAGGGGAGCGGTGGCACTGCCCAAGGGGAGCAGGCTCAGGGAGAGCCAGCCCCCCATGGCCCACACCTCTGTCCTCCCAGGCTTCCCACACATCCCTCCAAGAAGAGGAAGCATTCTGAATCGCCCCCCAACACCCTCAATGCCCAGATGCTGAATGGAATGATCAAACAAGAGCCTGGGACTGTGACAGCCCTGCCTCCGCACCCCACTAGGGCTCCATCCCCATCCTGGCCTCCCCAGGGCCCACTCTCACCGGGCCCCGGCTCCTTGCCCCTCAGCATTGCCCGGGTCCAGACGCCACCTTGGCACCCAGCAGGTGCACCCTCACCAGGTACGTGGCTGGCCTGCTTTACCCCACATGGGATTAGCCCTTCAAGTTGGGGCGTGGGGCCCAGGGCTCTCACAGGCGTTCCCTCCCTCCAGGTCTCCTGCAGGATAGTGACAGCCTCAGTGGCTCCTACCTGGACCCCAACTACCAGTCCATCAAGTGGCAACCACACCAGCAGAGCAAGTGGGCGACTCTGTACGATGCAAATTACAAGGAGCTGTAAGTGATCTCTGCTGCTCCCCCCTCTCCTGCTCAGCCAGCCAGGGCCCCCCAGCCCTGGCATCATGGTCCTGGGAGAGCCTGGGAGCACACTGGGCACAAGGTGGCCCTTGTACATAGAAGCAGACAGGCCGGCTGGCCCAGGAGTCAGGAACCCTGAGCGCCAGTCCTCGCTCTGCCCTGCTCAGGGTTCCTGACTCCTGGACCAGCCCAAGGCCTCCTTCCAGAAGGGGGTATCTGCCAGGGAGGGAGGGGCTGGTGGGGGCCAAGTCAGGGAGAAGTGTGTGGATGGGTGTTTTCTGGCTCCTCCTTCCCCTCCACCTCCTCTGCATTCCAGGAAGGTAGCAGGAAGCTGAGAGTCAGCAGGGCCCTTCCAGCAGCCCGCTCCCTGGAAGGGAGGCCAAGTGGGGGGAGGACTGGGTCAGAGGCTGCCTGGCATTCCTAGCCCTTCCTCAACACCCACCTGGATTCAGCTTCCTGGCCTGGCCAGGTGCTCTATGGGACCACTCCCCTCACTCCTGCAGAAAGCCAGTGAGGGGTAAGGGCATGGCTTCCTTCAACTCACCCGGACACACACCAGGCCTGGGCTGCGAGGCTAGCCTTGGACGCTCTCACAGCTGAGACCAGCCTCCTGGAGCTGGACACCTGAGATTCTATGGGATTCTTAGCCCAAAGCCCTCAGAGCTGGGGGCTTCAGCTACTGTGGGGGCTGAAGGGTCCCTTGAGGCCCAGCAAGGGTCAGGGGAGGCCTTGGGAGGGTCCAGCCGCTATGGACTGGCAAGGACTCCCAGTCTTACTCCTACACTTATTTGGCCAGCCTTGCCACTCCAGGTCCCGAGGCCAGGAAGCTGCCAGCTGAGGCCCCCAGTGTGGCCCAGGCATTTCCTGGGTGTTCCTCTAGGGCAGGCATGTGGGTGGAGCCTCGGCAGAGAGACGCGGTTAGTCCCAGGCTTTCCTGTAAATGTTAGCCAGGCCCAAAGTCCTCTTCCCTCAGTTTGGAAACATTCTCTCTGCCCAGCTTCCTCCAGGCAGGCACCAGGCATCAGGGGCACTGCTTGTGCCTGGGGACCTGGGTGAGAGCGGGCCAGTAATTGCTCCCTTTTCTGACACCTGGAGATCCCTCAAAGGGTCCAGACTTGGAACACTTTCCCAGCAACAGATGAGCAAACTGAGGCTGAGTTTAGCTTCCCAGAGTGCCCCTGTCCCCCCCGCCCCCCTGGGCATATGGAGGAGTCAGAATGAGAATGTTTGGGGGCTTGAGTGAGCCGGTGGGCAGGGGCTGGGCCAGCTCAGAGCTGGCGCCTGGTTCCACCGTATCCATGGCAACCAGCTGTCAAGCACAGTGAGGCTCCACAGACCATCCCCTCTAACCCCATCTCCCATGAGGGAGGGGGCTTCAGGCAGCATTCTGGGAAGGAGCCAAGAGTGCTGAGGGGCTGTCAAGCCCCCTCCTCAGCGATTCCCTCCCATCTGCTGGGCTTCAAGTGTCTTGCTCTACCTCCGCTTCTCCAGGGCAGGATGGTCCCAGGCATGTAGAGGAAAGAATAGTGGCTGAGATGGCGGACCTGAGCCCAAATCCTCCGGGGACTCAGTTTCCATTTCTGAGAAGTGGGGGCAACCCTGTGATGGGGGGGGTTCAGGGTAGGAAATTGGCACACAGATGTGGTGGGGACTGACGTTCCAGGCTTGGCTTTGAGGACTCCGGTGAGTGCCCTCCCCTGCCCCCAGGCCCATGCTCACCTACCGTGTGGACGCCGACAAGGGTTTCAACTTTTCGGTGGGTGACGATGCCTTCGTGTGCCAGAAGAAGAACCACTTCCAGGTGACTGTGTACATTGGCATGCTGGGCGAGCCCAAGTACGTCAAGACTCCCGAAGGCCTCAAGCCCCTTGACTGCTTCTACCTGAAGCTGCATGGAGTGAAGGCAGGTTTGGGGACTTGGCAAGGAGGGGCGGCAGGAGGGCCAGGAAGGCTTAGGGGCATTAAAAGACCCCCAAACGAAGTGAGTGTATCTTGAGGAAACTCCTCGTGGCCAAGTCCACCCCCTGCCCCACTATTCCTGCCTTCTCTCCCCGTGCTGCCCCTTAACCATCCTGCTCCTCAGCACTCTTCTCGCTCATGCTCCTTCTTCCTGTCTCCACCCTGTGACCCTAAGTCTGGGTACCCAGCTAAGACCCCTCTCCTGACAGCTCTGTCAGCCACCTCAGCTCCACATCCCCAAATGAACTCCCTGCAAACTTGGGCTCCCCTCTCAGGAATAGGGCTACAGGGCCCTGGTCACCCAAGCCATAAACCAGGGGCCCACTTGCACCAGGCCCCCCCCCCCACTTGCACCATCATGCACCAGGCCCTGTTTCCCCTCCTCTCCTCCCCTCTGCCTCTCACCTGACGAGGTCATCATCCTCTCCTCATCTCAATGTCCACAGCAGCTTCCACTCTGACTCCTGACTCGAGTTCCATATGAGACACGCGTGGGCACGACACTCCCCATTCTCCCAAGGCCCCCAGTGCCCTCCTGGCAAAGCCCTGACTTCGCAGATTAGCCCACAAAGGCCTTTGGGGCCCAGCCTTTCTCTCCAGCCCTGCCATTTGCTGTGCCCAGGACCGCTTGTGCCCATTCATAGTTCTGTCTTCCTTGTGGCTTCCTTTCTCTGGGATGCCCTCCGACCGCCCATTCCATTCCTCCTCTCCTGGCTGACAGCTCCTTGACTTTCACTGTCCACTCTGCTGCGGTCCTCTCGGACACCTGCTCTGAAGCCCATCTTGACTTAGAGGCCCCTCCCCTATAACCCCCTTCCCCACACAACCTTAGTGGATGTTGATTTTGAGCCCATGAGCTCCCTGAGGGCATGGCTGGGTGTGTCTCTTTCAGTGTCTTGAGTTGGGCCCCGATTGTTGGCATGGCTCAGCCAGTGCCCTTGGAGGGGTTGAGGGCACATGGGTACGGGAAGCGGGCTGGGAGTGAGTGTTTGTAGAGACCAGTTTGGGGGGAGGTGCCCAGAGTTGGGGGCTGTGAGGGTGACTGGAGCGTGTGTGCTCATGCATGCACGCAGACGTATGGGTGTGGGGCTGTGGGGCATGTGGCTTTTAGGAGAAGGTACCTGTGTTTATGGGGAAGTGAGGCTGAGGGGAGGGCAGTGTCCCCCGTTTCCTCATAAGCTCCAGCTGGGCCAGGCCTGGGCTGAGAGGCTGAAGGGGGACAGGACCAGGTGGGGAGCCAAACCCTGAGGTACCCCTGGGCTCTGCTCTTCCTCTAGCTGGAGGCCCTGAACCAGTCCATCAACATCGAGCAGTCTCAGTCAGACCGAAGCAAGCGGCCCTTCAACCCTGTCACGTGAGTGTCTGACCCCTTGGGTGGGTGGTACTTGGGAGGAGGCCTGACCCTGGAGCTGGTTTGGGAGCTGAGGGGGCCAGGCAGCCACCCACAATGTCCACCGCCCACACCTGGGTGCCCCACTTTGGCCTGGCTCTCCACCACCCTTGTCCCCGCCCCTGAGCACCTTGCCCCTCCTCTGCAGGGTCAGTCTGCCCCCTGAGCAGGTCACAAAGGTGACTGTGGGGCGCTTGCACTTCAGCGAGACCACCGCCAACAACATGCGTAAGAAGGGCAAACCCAACCCTGACCAGAGGTGAGCAGAGTAGATCCCTGACCTGGGTCCCTCCATTTATGAGGAGGAGGGGCAGGAAGATGCCATCCGGTGTAGCACACCAGGCAGAGTCCTACATAGTGACCCATTCTATGATGAGGAACCCAAAACTCAGAGCCCTTAACTAATTTAAGGATGAGAGCAGCTCCGCTTCTGGATTAAGGAACAGCTCTGTGACTGCCTAACTGTGCGCACTGGGGAACTTCTGCCCCCTAGTGGAGACTCTGGTTCCTCCTCTGTAGGATGGGATGTTCTGGAAGCCTGGGGGAGATGACCCGGTGGGCAGTTTTGTTCAGTGTGCCTCTGACCTGGGAAGGGTGACGGGGTGGACGGGTGGGCAGAAGCAGGTGGGGCAGGACCGTGGGTGCCTCTAAGACCTCCTGTGCCCCAGGTACTTCATGCTGGTGGTGGCCCTCCAAGCCCATGCACAGAACCAGAACTACACGCTGGCTGCCCAGATCTCGGAGCGCATCATCGTGCGGGTGAGGGCCATCTCCCCCCAAGGGCTTGAGAACCCTCCCCAGAGCTGGGAGAAACAGCACCCGGGAGAAATGTGCGGGTACTGGGGAGTCAGGGCGGGAGTGCTGAGTCTGCTGGGCACTGGCTGTGTGGCGTTGGGCAAGGCTCCCACCCTCTCTGGGCCTCAGTGTCTCCACAGTAAAGTGTGGAGGTGGACAGAGCCTTGAGATCTCACAAGTGACTGAAAGTTGCCACGATGGGAGGGACAGTTAAAATTGGGCATGGTGGGGTGAGGAGCCCTGGCTGGAGCTGAAGGGGTGGCTGCAGGTTTCCCATCCCCCAGGACTGATCTATCCAACCTCAATTCGCGCTAGGCCTCCAACCCAGGTCAGTTTGAGAGCGACAGCGACGTGCTGTGGCAGCGGGCGCAGGTGCCCGACACTGTCTTCCACCATGGCCGTGTGGGCATCAACACCGACAGGCCCGATGAGGCGCTGGTCGTGCACGGCAACGTCAAGGTCATGGGCTCGCTCATGCACCCCTCGGACCTGCGGGCCAAGGAGCACGTGCAGGAGGTGGGTTGGGGCTGTGGGCGGGGACAACTGAGCTACGAATGGGAGGGGCTCGTGCTAGGGGTGGGCCCGGGGCGGGGTTTGTATGGGCCGGCCCCGAAGGAAGTGGGGTGCTTAAGGGGAAGGCGGAGGAGGAGGCTGGCCCTGGAAGGTCTGGATCAAGGAATCTCGGTAGCAGGGTCTCCCCGCCACACTGCAACCTCCGGGCTGTCGCCGTCCTGGGCCCTGGGGCCCGCTCCAGACGGGCCAGGAGAGGAGGGGTTCAGTCTCGGTGGTGACTTCTGCGCAGGTGGACACCACGGAGCAGCTGAAGAGGATCTCGCGCATGCGGCTGGTGCACTACAGATACAAGCCGGAGTTTGCCGCCACAGCCGGCATCGAGGCCGCGGCGCCAGAGACGGGTAGGGACCGGCCTGCACGGACTTGGGCTGGAGTTCGGGAAGCCAGTAACCTCGGCCTTCAGGAACTCCGCCCCCGTCCCCTGGTCCCCTGGTCCCCTGTCCTCTGGAACCCCTCCTCCCAGGAACCCCTCCCCTTGACTCCTGTACCTCCATCCTCTGGATCCCTGCGCAGGAGAGGTCCCGTCTCTCAGACCCTGGGAAATGGCTCCTCCCGAGGTCCCGGTACCTCGCCCCTTAACACTGCAAGTCCGGGATTCGTGGCCAGGAATCCTTGCCCCTCTTCCCCTTGGACGAATCCTGCCTTAATCCTCCTGGATCACTGCCCCCTTTCCCTGGGATCCTTACTTCCAGAAATCTGCCCCTCCTCGCAGCTTAAGGAAGCCCTCACCTTGACTCCTGGAAATACAACCCGTGAACACTTGTCCACTGTCCGCGGGAGCCCCCTGCTTCATGCTTCAAGGCTCCGTGGAACTCAGATCTCTAGCCCTCAGAACTCCGCCCTTTAGCCCCTGTCCCCTCCTTAAATTAGATACTGTGGGTAGTCATTCCCCCCACATACACACTTGGCTTGTCCCTCCCCAGGTGTCATCGCCCAGGAGGTGAAGGAGATCCTGCCTGAAGCCGTAAAGGACACTGGAGATGTGGTCTTTGCGAATGGGAAAACCATAGAAAACTTCCTGGTGGTGAACAAGGTCTGTGCTGAGGGAGAACCAGAGGGAGCTGAAGGGGCAGGCTAGCTGGAGGGCACTCACCCCTCCTTAGAGACTGGGGACCCTGAAGTGCAAAGGGAAGGGGCAGCCCAATCTTCTCTCAGGCTGCCTCCAGGGCCCCCTCCCACCCTACAGGGAAGGGGGTGAGCCTTCAAGGGGAAGGTGGGGACTTGGCCACTCTATGGTTGTGTGATCAAGGGCAAGAGGAACATCTCCGAAGGTCATTTTTCTCCCCTGCAGAAGGCGAGTAACAGTAGTAACTGCTGAGACATGCTCATGTGGCAAATGCAAAGCTCAAACACGTGGTTTATTGTAAGGATGGTGTTTGTAATGTACCTGGCGGTGAGGCTGGGCTCCAAGAAGCATGTAGTATGTTTTGGCCTCAGATGAATAGTGCAGTGCTGAAGTCTGAGACACCATGTGCACGAGAGGGGGACGATTGGACGGTGGGAGCCCCTGGGAGACAAGGCATGCTGACGGGCTGGGAAGGGCTGTCCAGGCAGGCAGGATGGCCTGAGCCAAGGTGCAGGGGTGGGGATGCTGTTTGGAGGCAGGCATAGGGAGCCATGAGCGCTGAGGCTGGGCTGGAGGAGAGGCTAGCCTGGGTGTGGAGGCTCAGAGGCTCCCCGCCGGGCCTGTAGCCTGGGGCTCCCAGGGGCGGGCCATGCCCTCCACATTGCCCATTGCCCATGGCAGGAGCGCATCTTCATGGAGAATGTGGGTGCTGTAAAGGAGCTATGCAAGCTGACCGACAACCTGGAGACACGCATTGATGAGCTGGAGCGCTGGAGCCACAAACTGGCCAAACTGCGGCGACTGGACAGCCTCAAGTCCACCGGCAGCTCAGGCGCCTTCAGGTGGGGGCGCGGGGTAGGGGAGGGCAAGACCCTTCCCAGAGGCATCTCTCACCCTGTTCTTCTTGCTGTAGCCACACAGGGAGCCAGTTCAGCCGGTCAGGCAGTGTCCCCCACAAGAAAAGGCCCCCCAAGGTGGCCAGCAAGGTGAGGGTGGGCAGGGGTGGGAGGCAGGTTGACTGGGGCCTCCATATCCCCTCCCTTTACAGCTTGCCTCTCTCCAGGCTCACTTCAAGCTCTTCCCTTCCAGTCCAGACTCTCTAGCCCTCCCTGCCTCGTTTCTCCTTCTTCTCCCCCTGCCCTCACGGGAATGAGCAGTCCTTGACACCCCCGCCTCCATCAGAGCCCACAGTGGGTGAGACCATGGGCTCCCTAAGTCTGGTCCTTTTCTGCTTCTCCCCCTTTTATCTCGTGGTCCTCAGCCATCGTCTGTGGTCCCAGACCAGGCCTGCATCAGCCAGCGTTTCCTGCAGGGAACCATCATTGCCCTGGTGGTGGTCATGGCCTTCAGGTGAATTGCCCCGCAGGCTCTGGGGTGGCTGGCTGGGGGAGTCGAGCTGCCCACAGACCCAGGCCTGGGGGAAGAGGAAGACGTGGCACGGGAGAGCCCCTGAGGTCTTGGGGAAGGTGGGCTGCCTCATTATGTCTCATCCCACTGGGGCTGAGAGACCCTTTCCAGGCTTCACCTGGGAGCCCAGGCCCTGCCCTAGAGAGAGGGTGCTGGACAGTGGCACCAGCTCTAACTGTGGCCGTTTTCTGCGGTTCCCAGCGTGGTGTCCATGTCCACACTGTACGTGCTGAGCCTGCGCACTGAGGAAGACCTGGTAGAAACAGATGGGTACGTCTCTGGAGGCCTGGCCCCCGGCTGAGCCGCCAGGCCAGGTGGGGCTTTGATGGGCAGCCCAGGGTCAGAGGAGCCACAGAGGCTGTCCCTCTAAAGGGGATTCCACCTCGGGATGTCAGCCTGCTGGGGATTTGTGGGGGTGGGTGGGAGAGTCTCCCTGGAAGGGGGCAACTGCTTTCCAGTTCCTGCAGAAGCCGATGTTTCTCTCTGACCTACTCAGTGTCTCCAGGTAGTGGGCCTCTGAGAGTCAGGGGCATATGAGGGGTCCAAGCTGGGCTGGGGGTTGGGGCAAAGAAGGGCTAGGATGGGACCTTGGGCTCTGTCTGCCCACTGTCAGCCTCAGCATCTGGGGCCATGTCTGACTGTGTCTTCTCTCTCCTTCCCTGCATCTCTTTCGCCCCTTTACCTCTCTGCTGCTCCTTAGCTCTTTTGCCGTGTCCACTTCCTGTCTTCTGGCCCTGCTCCGGCCCCAGACCCCTGGGGGGAGTGAGGCCATGTGCCCATGGTACGTGTCTATACCAAGCCCCATCCCTCCTACCTCTGGCTCCTGCCACCCTTCTTCCTGCCTCCTTTCCACGTTCCCTGTCCACCTCCTCCTGCCCCTCTTGCTTCTCTGGGACTCCCAGGCCTCCCTCCTCAGACTCTCCCAGCTCCTCTGAGCTCAGCCCACCATTCCCCAGCAGGTCCAGCCAGAGCTTTGGGACCACTCAGCTCCGACAGTCCCCTGTGACTACTGGGCTGCCAGGCACACAGCCCTCTTTGCTGCTGGGTGCGTGCCTGGGGTGTGTCTGGAGGGATGGGATGGGGGCGAGGTGGCTGTGTTCTGGGATGGGGACTCTGCTGCCTGCCTCTGGCTCATACAGCCTCTGGCTTCTTCAGTTACCACTGGCCTCATCAGCTTGGCCCCAGGCCCAGCCATCCGTGCCTTAGACCTCTGTTCCAGCCACCCCTGCCCGGTCGTCTGCTGCTCCTCACCCACTCCAAGCCCTGCCACTGACCCTAGTCTTGGCCCCAGTTTTAACCCTAGTCAGGGTCTCAGCCCCAGTCCCTCCACCAACCGCTCAGGTATGGCTATTTTGGAGCCAGGGTTTGGGTTGAGGGGGGTTTTACCTGAGTCCAGAGAAAGGTTCCAAAGACTCGTTGGCCGGGGTGTGGGGTGGGGGGAGGAGGGCAGGGGGTAGGGTCTCCTGGAACCTAGAATTAGGCTCTGGAAAAGATTGGGGGGGAGTCCCCCTAAGAGGAACAAGAGACAGAGGGGGGTCACCCAGAGTCCAGTGGGGCCCTAGAGATAGCTGGGCAGGAGGCAGCCAGTTTCCTCTTCTCACCTGTCCCTGGTTCTATCCACAGGCCCCAGCCAGATGGCCCTACTGCCAGTCACCAACATCAGAGCCAAGTCCTGGGGCCTGTCAGCCAATGGCATTGGCCACTTCAAGCATCCAAAGAGCTTGGAGCCTGTGGCTAGCCCTGTCGTCCCCTTCCCTGGGGGACAGGGCAAAACCAAGAACAGCCCCAGCCTTGGTCTCCATAGCCGAGCCCGCCGAGGGGCCCCCCACCCTGGCCTGGGCCCTGCCCAGCCCACTGAGGCCCAGGACCAGTCAGGTACTTGTCCTACGCCCTACACCTCTCAGCCCAGCCAGGCTCAGCTCACTGGCCAGGGCCCATTTCAGCCCAGGCACCGGAGTGCTTGGGTGCACAACTGTCAATCAGTGACACTAGCTGAGCGTTCGTAAGTACCAGGAATCAGGCCAGGAGCCTTACACAGATCACCTAGTGCAATTCTCACAGCACTCCTGCATGAAAGGAATTTCCCCCATTGTGCAGACTGTAGACAAGTGAAGTGGCTTTCCCAAGGTCATACAACCCATCAGCAGCAGAGCTGGAATTTGATCCCAAATCTGCCTGGCTCCGTCTGTGTCACCATGCCAGAGTGAGGAGGGTTCTATATAGGGTCAGTCCCCTCAATTTTTGCAAACCTCAGACCCTTGGTTTAACGAAGCTAGGGAACTCTTTATTGCAGAA
Organism: Rhinolophus sinicus; assembly: GCF_036562045.2. Lineage (NCBI taxonomy): Eukaryota > Metazoa > Chordata > Mammalia > Chiroptera > Rhinolophidae > Rhinolophus > Rhinolophus sinicus. The sequence goes on from NC_133756.1 coordinate 157,779,611, forward strand.
GTTTTCAAACTGGGTTCCTCGAGGTGCCCCAGGGTGTGAAAGGGAGGCCAGAGCCTTATTGGTTTCAGCCAGACAGCTCTGCTCTGGGGATTGGACGTCCTCTTCAGCTGTCATTTGATGGGTTTTGTGGCTTAAAGAAACAAAAGCTTAGAAACTGTGGCTCGCAGAGATTGAAGTTCAAAGTGATGGGGAAACCCCCACGGGCTAGATGCTCACGAGGCAGCCATTTCCTGGGCCCTGCCGTGTGGCTGGCTCAGTACAGGGCACTGGGGGCGATGAACACATACATGCCTTGCTCCCAAAGAGCTCACAGTCACCAAAACACAGCAGTGTGACGAGGCTCTAAGGGGATGCACAGGTGGCCTGGCGACTGAGGAGGGTAGTCAGCCCAGGCTGACATGGGGAGGCTATCGGAAGGGTCAGGAAGGTGACGTTGGAGCTGAGTGTCTCTGAAGGGCAGTGGGAGTTTGCCCAGAAGAGAAGTGCAAGGGCGCGCTCCATAATGTCTGTAACTGATACCTGTCCATGGCCCCATGGAGGCATTCTGGGTCCTGTTGGGGTCCTTGGGTGAAAATATACCAGGTCTAGCAAATGTTCCGTGGCTAATGGCCCTGGCTTCTCCTCCCTGGTGGATGGTCAGGCAGCAGCAAGCCTGCAGGTGAACTGAGATGGATAAGAAAGCCTTGTCTCCCCACCCCCATGTCACACTTCAGCCCCATCCCCACCCTCAGAGAGGGCCACAAGCAGAAGTGTGCTGGTAGATGTTTAACAATTGGCTCTCTGTGAGGTGCGGGTGGGGCGTGTGCAGGACGAGCCAGATTTGCATCTGTGAGCACTCCCACCGATTTCTAGCTACCAGCTTGACTTCCCCGGACCCAGAGTGGGGAAAAGGTGTGCCATCAGGAACAGAGGCCTGAAGAACGGGCTTCTGTACACCCCTGGCAAGGGACATGGAAGACCGTCTCTGCTCCTGGGTGTTCTAGTTGTGTTAAGGAGACAGACCTCAGGCTCATGGGAACTGGCTAGTCGTAGGGCTGCTGGGGAAGAGGGTGCTGTGCCCCTGGCCATTGTAGGGACTAGAAAGAATCACCTGAAGCTTACTCACTAGGGTGTGAGTAACTGATCCAAGTCTGGCGATGAAAGGCTTGGCTTCTGTGTCCTCGTCATCCTCCTTCCTGCCCCAACAGCCTCTCTCCTTGCAGACCTGGCGCCCTCCCTGACCTCCATCCAGGTGCTGGAGAATTCTATGCCCATCACCTCCCAGTACTGCGCTCCAGGGCATGCCTGCAGGTGGGCTTGGCTCCCTCCCTTCACCCCAAGGACAGGTTCCCTCAGGTGACATGAGCCCAGCAGTACATATGTCCAGATCTTGCCCCCATCATGCAGGAACTAATCCCACAAGGTGGGGCAGTTCCTTTATAGGCCCCTGACAGGCTCTAGTATAGACGGGGGTGCTCAGGAGTCAATTGGGGTGGGGCCTGTGGGGGTGGCCTTGGGTTGAGGAGCCCGCTCTGCCCTTTCAGGCCTGGGAACTTCACCTACCACATCCCCGTGAGCAGTGGCACCCCACTGCACCTCAGCCTGACCCTGCAGATGAAGTGAGTGTGGCCTGGGGAGTGGAGAGATGTGGTGACCCCAGGCAACTTGGGGAAGGGGACTCAGGAGGGATGCGGACTGCTCCATGCTTCCCTGCCTGTGTGACTCTGGCAGTCTCTGGCCTTCAGTTCCTCATCTGTAAAATGGGCTGCTGCCTCACAGCAGCTGTGAGGATCGCTGGGGATGGTGGATGGGAACGGGTTTGTAGCCTCTAGGACCTTGACTATTAGGCATCTTTTTCAGGCTGAATGAAGGTTCAGTGGCTTGTCAGCAGGGCTGGGGAACTGGGGTGGAGGGATGGCTGGGTGAAGGAACTTGGAACCCCACTTCCCTGCTAACTGGGCCTTTCCCAGCTCCTCGTCCCCAGTGTCTGTGGTGCTGTGCAGCCTGATGTCCAAGGAGGAGCCGTGTGAGGAGGGGGGCTTTCCACAGAGCCTCCACACCCACCAGGCCACCCAGGTAGGCGGCAGTTGGGAAGCTGTGGGCCAGCCAGGTGACCCAAAGTTTTGACTCACAGCACAAGTTAAGGGAATATCTGCTCCCCCTTCCTGTGTTTAGTCGACAAATACTCACTGGGGCCTCCTCTGTCGCAGGCCCTGTGCTGGACCCAGCTGTGGGGGGACAGAGGTGGGGGTACACACAGGTCTTGCCTTCCAACAGCGCAGTAGCCAGGGAAAAAAGACATGCAGAAAATAAAGGATGGAGTGGGTGAGAACCCCCACAGGGCCCATGCCCTGTAGCCCTGAAGAGAGGGGAGACTACCCGAAAGCAGAGGGAGAGCCTGGCAAGGCGCTTATTAGACGTGGAGCTTACGTAATATGGAGGCGAAGCCAAAGCCTCAGGTGGGAGATGGGCAAGCTGCCAGTAGCTGGGCCTCACGCTGCCCTGCCAGAGAGCATGACACACATGGATTTGAAGTCCGGCTCTGCCATGTCACCGTGTGGTTGTAGGCAAGTAACTCAGTTTCCTCATCTATAAGCAGCATCGCCTCATTGGGCTGTAGTGAGGATGGGGTTAATGAAATACGTTGATGTGCCTGGAGCATAGTGGGTGAGAGGGACGGTAGAGAAGAGAGGGCAGAGGCTGGGGCCAGGTGAGGGCAGCTGTTGACTTGTGGGTACCTGGCAAAGTCTGCCTTGAGGGCGGCTGCCATTGCTCCCCAAGACCGCTCTCCCTCTGACCTCTCTCTCTTCAGAGCGCTCTGCTTTTCCGGTTCATAAAACTGGCCACACAGCCTGGAGCTGTGATGGCCATGTGAGAGGGATGCTAGTTGGGATAGGGGTGGGGGGCTGTCCTGACCCTCTCTCCTCTCTCCAGGGCACTTCCCACCAGTGGCCAGTAACCATCCTGTCCTTCCGCGAATTTACCTACCACTTCCGGGTGGCACTGCTGGTGAGCATGGGTACTCCATCTGCCCCCGAGGTCCAGGCACCTGTACCTGTGTGGGGCTTGGGGGCGCATGGGGGATTGCAGAGCACATGGCAGAACTTGGGGCACAGTGTCAGGCGATGTCAGCGGGGGGAGTGCCTCCTGCCTTGCACCCCGAGCCACCATGCCCATTCCTCCTGCCCTTCCACCTAGGGTCAGGCCAACTGCAGCTCGGAGGCCTTGGTCCGGCCGGCCACGGACTACTACTTCCGCTTCTACCGCCTGTGTGACTGAGCTGCCCTCCCCAAAGCAGCACCACACCAGGCCCTGGGGTCCCCTGGCGCCCCTTCCACACTGGATGCAGTGGTGTTACACTGGAGCCCGCCGCCCGCCGGCTCTCCCGCGGAGAGACTGAGCTGGGCTTGGCCCTCCCCTCGACTGGTGAAACTGGAAGTCCTCACACTGGAGCTGCTGTTCCTGCTGGTTGCCCCTCACACCCCAGAGGGAGCGGAAGAGAGACCTCCTGGGACCAAGATAGGACCAGTTCACATCTGCCCAGATATGGTGGTTGGAGGGCTGGCTTCAGGTGCCCTGGAGGCAAAGGGAAGCCTGGGACTGTCCAGAGCCCACCCTCCCTGCTTCCATTTTTGAGACTGGGAGCCAACCCTTGTAACCCTCAGAAAGGACCTCCCGCCTTTGAGATCAGTGGGGGTTTGGATCGAGCCCTGAGACTTGGCTGGACCCATGCATCAGTGGAGGGCTGACAGCCCTCACCCGCAAAGCTGCTCCCTGGGAGGTGGCTAGATGGTGGACTTTTGGGGGTCTGACTGTTACGCTGGACTTGGACTTCAAAGTTTTAAGTGTGGCCCAGGAGGTTTCTTCTCCCTGGGAGAGCTTGGCTCCAAGAGCTCCCGGGGCAACTGAAGCCAGCCGTGCATGGGTTAGAGACTCACCGAGTGCCTTACGTACACTGAGTGCTTGGCGGAACCAGTGGGGCCCGTGGGCCAGGTAAGCCTTGGCCCCTTGAACCTGGAGTTTCCTGGAAAGGAAGTTCCCTGTGAGGCTCCAGGATGTGGTGCAGCCCCACGGCCTGAGCTCCTGGGAGCTGCCAGAGCTCTCGGTGTCGGTGACCCATCATTCTCTCTGAGCAGAGGAGCAGGAATCCCTGCAAGGCAGCAGGCCTACTTGGCTGGTGGGTGGATGCAAATAGCTTTTTGCTGTTATTAATGAAGTAACTACTAAAATGCACTTAAACTGGGACAGGAGTGGAAGGGTGGAGATGGAAAGCCCAGAGTGGGTCAGAGCCCTGGGGGGACACTTGCAGACAGGACTCTGGCTCTGATGTGTCCCCGAGAGCCTTGAGACATCTGTTCCACTCCCAACTGCCAAGACTCTGGCCTCTCTCTCCACTCCTTGTCTGCTGGTGGCCTTGCCTCCCCAAATCAAGGGCTCCCGTGCTGGGTTTGGACAGCCAAGCGGCGGGGGCCCGTGTCTGGCAGTAGGCCCCATCTCTGCCCACTTCTCCCAGGAGCAGAGCAGTGGGCTTGGGTTAGGGCAGAAGACTTATGTCAAGTGCCAACGTTAGTCTTTCTTAGTGGGTACCTGCGGCGTTCTGAGGCCACATCCCGGCTCATGGAAGGAGTGTGGAAATCATTTCGCCATGTCTGCTGTGGGTTCAGACATGGGGGCGGGACTTGCCATCTGTCTTTGCCCTGTGATAGTTGGCCACTTCTTTGGGAACCAGGCCTTGCCCCTCTCCATCCTCATTTCCAGCTTTGAACAGGAGGACTCTTAGGGGGTGGTGGGGGTGGGGAGGGCTAAATCTTGAAGCCTGGGCACTGCAGCCTCCTTTCTGCCATGGATCTCAAAGCACTTATCCTCAGGATGGGGAGGCACTGGGGGGCTGGGTGACTAGCGGGGATATCTGGCCTCCCAGACCCCTCCCCAAGGTGGCTCCACTCCCTCATTCTGACATAGGAATTACATGGCTCCCTACACCATGCAGCCTTAGGACTAGTCTGTTCTCCCTCCTCCCACTGGGGGAACCTCCCTAAATGCCTTAAAACTGCCAAGCCCCGCCCATTATAATAGGATTCTGGGGCTTCCACAGGGGGCTGCAAGTTCTTAGACTGCCACCCCTTAGTCCTTAACTGGAAAATGACCCTCTACTGCCCCCTGGAGCCCATCTGGACACAGCATAGCCCCAGTCTGGTTAGCAGCTGGCTGTTTCCATGCCTGGGGAGGGGTCCTCAGTGCAGGGGTTGGGACCAAGTGGGGGCTCCAAGCTGCTCAAAGGGGGTGGGGGTCAACCTTGGACCAAAGTTGTTTTAAGCCCAGTAAGGTGAAAGGGTGGCAGGGAAAGCGAATGGGCCACCTGCTGGAGGCTGACAGCTGCAGGCTGGGGCTGATAAGTGGGTGTTTTGGCTCCATGCCCTACCCAGGATCCAGCAGCCATCCGTCCCTTTGTCCCCTTTGGCATTTGTTCCTGTAGCCACTGGGCTAATCTCCCCCAAGCTTCAAGCTGTACATAGAGCCTCTCAATGCACAAGAGCCCTGCTCCTAGTGTATCTCCTGCAAAAGCCTGCGTGTGCATAGAGCGCCCCTCCCAGTTAACTCCCAGTTCCTATCCCTGAGCTCTGACTCGTATTTATCGTGTACCAACTCTGACTGGAGTAGGCAAAGGGAAGCAGCCCTGGGCTTGCTTGCTTCCTGCCCCCTGAACTGTTCTTTTCCTCCAAGGTAAATATACGTATATAAATAAATGTATAAATACGGCTTTGTATCTGAGCTTGCCTCCCTGTCTCTTCTTGAGATTGTTCTGGTGGGAGATGGAATCATTTGTGGGGTTAGGACCAACTGGAATCTCGGGGGTCCAAGCCAGACAGATGTCCTGCTTAGCTTCACGCTAGGCTTAGGAACAGGACTCCGCAGCCCCTTCCCTAGACATGCTCCACGGACCCACTGCTGCCCTACCTGGATTAAAAGTAGTCATCCTAAGGAAAAGCCTTCTCAGGGGACAAACTGAGCCTTGCGAGGGTCAACCAGCCCAGCAAAGGGTGGCTACCTTTACAGCAGGGGACTGACCCAGGGCAGTCATGAAGGGTGTGGGTTCCCAGAGAAGTCTGCTCTGGAAACAACAGAGGAGGGTGGGCCTGCCCCTTCCTATCCACAGGTAAGCCTTCAATTCCAAGGACAAGACACCCCTCCTACAACCCCTTGCCCCTCCTGGGTAGAGAGCAGGGCATCCCAGCAGCAGGAACCATCTGAAAGGCAAAAGAGAAATGGGAAGGGCTGGGACTGAGGAAGTCAGGTAGGTCCCAGCACCAGCGCCACCCCCACCCCACAGAATGGGCACCACACAGGATGGTCACACATCTGCCTTTATTGTGAGCTACAAGTAGGACACTTCCAGGAATAGTTAAAAAAAAATTAATTTACAAAAGCAGGGATTCGGTGAAGCTGCCTGGTTGGAACCTGAAAGAGAAGGGAATCAAAATGAAAACCAATGATCCTTCTTTTCACCAACCTTCCTCCCGGAACCCCTGTGCTCCTGGGGCAAGGGCTGACGGGCACACTCCTTTGAAGCTAAGCCACCAGAGCCAATTCTATGACCTGCTTGGTGAGTTATCTGCAACAAGGTGGGTTGTTGTTTTTTTTAAGGGGGGGTTGGTTGGTTTTTTTAATCACTTAAGTCAAGATTTATTTCAATGCCTGAAAACATTCGGACTAACCAAAACTCCTTGTAGCAAGTTGTAAGTCCCAGGCCCCGAGCCCCTTCTGGCCTACTCCCCAGCAGCCTCTCCACATCAGTGGTGTGTGGCCCGTTAAGGAGGCAAATGCACAACCACAGGAGGCCTGCGCTCACAGCCCTATGTAGTACATCCCAAAGGCAGGCAGAGAACTGACAAAGTAGGTCACAATTGGCTCAAAGCCCCATTAGGAACAGGGAAAGAGGCACATGTGTCTGGTGTCCCTATCCATTCTGCTGAGTCTGTCTCCATTAACCAAGTGGTTGTGCCCACCCTGTCACAGCTCTTACCCTTGGGCGCTCATACGTAGATGCCAACCCAGAGCAGCAAGAAGAGGACCCCAAAGCCCATGAAAAGTGAGGCCACCAAGGAGATGAGGAGCTCTTTGTAGATGTCGCGAGTGTACTTGGTGGAGGTGACCTCGTAACTGGCAGGGCGGTTAAGGAGAAGCAAAGGGAGGCTCTGCACAGGCCAGTGCAGCTCTGGGAGAAAGGCTGGGCTACAGGCTTTCTGGGAAGCTTGTCTGGCTTGGTGCAGCCAAGCAAAGGGGCCCAAGAGATGACTGGGACTCTGGTACTCCATACCACCCAGGAAGAAAATGAGGCCCAGAGAGGTTAGGTCACTTGCCCCAGGTAACACAGCCAATGAATGGTGGATCTGGACTGTCCTCAGATCTCCTGACACCTGAGGGCACCTCTCCTTACACCACTTTTCCAACTTCAGATCTCCTATCCCAAGCCTCCAGTCTAGCCAGGCCCTCTGCTTACTATCTGAAATCTGAAGAGCAAACTGAGTTCACCTGAACTTGGAAAATAAGGCCATAACCTGATCTTGGATTTCAATAGCCTTCCCTCGACCTCCTTACCTTCTTCCATCCCCAAACCAGAACAAAACTGGCAGGGTGCATGTACCCAGCATGGTTTCTGCTTCAGTTTCCCACATCATGAATCCTGGCCCACTGACTGCTTAGTGAAAGGATACACGAAGAACCAGGCGGTGAAGAACATGCCGATAGCCAACAGCACCACGGTCAGATGGGGGAAGACAGCAGGGTTCACGGGGCTGGTGTATCTGCTCATGGCCTCAAGCTCCTAGGGGAGGGCATGAGATCAGAGCCATCAAAGAATCCCACAGCTTCAACCTGGGGGTGGGGGGGGACTATGGGGTTATCGAGGAGCCTCGTGCTGCTGTGACTGCTAAAGGCCTGTTGCAGCCTGGGAAATATGGAAATCCTTCAGAACCAACATCAAGTGATTCAGTTTGGGAATGACAACAACTACATCTTAAACGAAGGTGGCACTTTTGTCTTTTCAATATGAGACAAGAGGGCAGCTGAGTCAGAGGCTGAGACATAGAAGATGACCGATTAGCTATAAATCAATAGTCCTTAACATTGTTCGAGGCCACTGACCACTATGAAAAAACTGTGATGAAAGGTATGGACTCTGCCTGGGAAAAACCACATGTGAGAAAAAGTCTGCCTATAATTTTAGGAGCTTTATGGACCCATGTCTGTGGACACTGGTCTGGTGGTACCCAGATCTCAAATTCTAATTCTGTATTCTTCTCACTACACTATCATGGAATCTCAGGAGATACAGGGAAAAGACCTCAATTAAAATTCTGGTTCTACTGAATAACACGAGTCTCAGTCAAGTATATAGTTATAGTACCTATCTCACAGGACTTGATTTATGATTTAAGAACGATGACCAACGTCAAAACATCTGGCTACTGCCTGGCATAGAGTAGTTGCTCAATAGGTGTTTGTTTCCTCTCCAAGGTTTAGGAAAGATTATGAGATAATGCCTGTGAAAGAGGGCTGTAAACATACAGTTCTGTACAAATGTTAACTTCCATTGTCACCCGCCAGCCAACGCTTCTAAAATCCAGAACATAACAACTCTAGAGAAGTAAACTGACCCCATTGTTCTAAGAGACACAGGAATTCAATTCAACAAACATCCATTCCCCCCTAAAAATGACAAAGACAATCGCTGCCATTTATTGAGCCTCCAATTGCAGGCCCTGTTGTTTGGCACTGGGAATACAAAGATGAATAAACATCATCCCAAGGCTAGAGGCACGTCAGACGGTGGTCACCGGGAGGCGTGACAGATAACAAAGAAGTGCAGGACACGTGGCAAGAGGTCTGCACAGAGGTTGTGGGAGCCCCCGGGAGAGAGCGGCTAAGTGTCTGAAAACAGTGGGAAATGCTTCAGCAGGAAGGTAACTTTTGCCCAGGGCCTTGCAGGAGAAGTACGAGTTCGGCAGGGGGAAGAACTTTCCAGATAGAACCTCTTGATCAAGGGTAACAGAGATAAAAAATTCCAAGCTATTAAAAATGCACCTCACGCCCCTCACCCTTAAAGCTCGCGAGATGAAAACCTCAGCCTAAGGAGTCCATGGCAAAGGGCTTCCCTTCCCCGCCCCTCAGCCCAAGCCGGAGGATACAGGAGCATCCCGCTCCCTGGATCTCTGGCGTCCGAGGCCTCCACGAGAGAAACGGGGAGTGGGATGGGCTCTGAGGGGTCCTCATAGCCTTGTTCGGAACTCCCCTCCACCCTCTCACCATTTTGCCGGGCGCTAGATATTCCGCAGCTCCGCCACCGGAAGAACACGTCGGCAGGAGCCGGAGCGCTGTTCAGACGGAAGAGGAAGTGTACCCACGCAAGTGGCATTGTGGATCTTGTAGTCCTGTGGTTTGGTGTGTAGCGGGAGCTGGGACCTGCGAGGACCTGGGTGGAGTAGGGGAAGCGGTGAAGAAGGGAAGTGTTGGGTCGCTGAGACAGTCCGTTCACTCTGGCCTGTTTGTCGTGAGAGAAGCTGGCCGAGGGGGCCGGGGCCTGTACTACACTTCCCAGGAGGCTGTGCGCGGCGGCGGGTCACGTGACGGGAGCGCGGGCTTTGGAAGGCGCGGAGCGAGCTGTGACCTACTGGTGGTAGAGCTGAGGCGGGAGTAGGGCTGAGGACTGTCCTGCGCAACACCGGACCAAGCGGTAGCTGCCGAGGCCTCGCGCGTGTAAGGCCAGGTGAGACCCCATGGGAAGTGTCTCCGAGAGCGGCGGGGTGCGCTTTGCGCTGGGTGCCGCGGGGCACCGGCGGCCGCGCGGGGCGGAGGCGCGAGTGCGGTCCTGCCACTTTGCCGCTGTGGGAATTGGGCCAGTCTCGTCGTAGTCTCCGAGCCTCTTTATTTATTTGTAGAAAAAGGATAATGACTTCCACCTCATGGGGTCGTTGTGTATTTTGACCAAGATCCTGGATGAGAAAAGTTTTACACTTGTTTAGACCCCTGTGTCAGATGCTGTGGCAGGATAACGGACTAACAGCGCATTGTCTTCTCAGTACCTGTGCTGGCAAAGCAGCTAACTTGAAGCATAAACCAAAGCACTTTGTGGGTTCTGGGGTGGGGGGAACGTTTACAGAGCACCTAGTGCCTGTCGGGAGTTTTTCATGTTAGCTCAGTGAACCCTGACAGTAATTCTGCAGGATAGGCATGGGATCAGTCTTGTAGATGAAAAAACCAAACTTCAGTGACGTAGTGGTATCACACACCAAGTGACTTAATGATGCTGCACGGATGGTAAATGCTGGTCCCTAGATTCAAGGCCACAGACATTCACAGGGGAACTGAAATGATCTGGACCTTGGAGAAGGGGCCAGAGGGTGGCGGGTGGAGGGCACAGCAGAGCAAAAGCGAGGAAAGGCAGGCCTTATCCCACCCTTTCCATTGGGTCCCAGACTGTAAAAGTAGATTGAGAACCAGAGCATAGAAGAACTTGACACCATGCAGAGATGTGGGACTTAATTCGGGGAAGGAATGTAGCAGGGTCATTGATGCTTTATTTATAAAGAACCCTGTGAAGAAAGCGTAGGAACAATTAGAAGGTCTAGTATAGTATTTCTTAGAGTGTTGGACACATACCACCAGTGGGTGCATGATGACTTTAACTGGTGCCCCAAAAAATCCTTTTTAATAGTTATACATTTAACACATTAAAATATAGCTGATATAACATACTGCTTGAGATGAGTTATCTTTTTCAACCTAGCTCTTTGTTTAAATGGTATCCATTTAAGGAAAATATTAAATGAATGAAAGTACAGGTTTTAGTTGGAAGTGGCAAAAAAGTATGAGGGTGGCTTGAGCCTGAGTGGAGTTTGGGGAACACAACCCTAGGAAATACTTGTTAAGGGGCCTGAGCCACAGCAATGCAATACGGGGCTGAGTGTCTAGATCAGGACTTGGGGTGGGTGGGAGCCATGGAATTCACATTTCAGACTTAGCGGTGGGGAGAAAATACAAAGGGAAAGATTTAAAATACTAGCAATATCATGGTAGAAGTATAAACTCTTAAGTGCAGGGGGATTCTGGAGGGAGATTAGTGCAGTGTGTGAGAAAGCCACATTACTCCCATTCAGATGCTATTTTTGCCAGTCCCTCAAGGCTGCTATAATCAGTCAGGGTTCTGCAGAGAAACAGAACAAATGGGATACAGGATATGGATATACAGGCAACCCCCGTATAACATGGCACTTCTATAACACGGTTTCGCTTTAACATGGTTCAAGAATTGGGGGAAACCCTCGTACAATATGGCATCCTAGAACAGTTTCACTCTAACACAGTTTGAGAATTAGAGAAATCCCTGAACTACACGGCGCGTACTAAGAGCTTTTAAGAGCAAAAGATAATCTCATTCGAAATTAGGGAAATCCCCGAACAACACAGACCATAATAAAAGCTTAGTAGTGATGACAAAGAAAACATTAATACATATCAGTATGTTATACTGTTGGTGAAAATTGCTTTAATAATGATATTTCTCTTACTTATGCAGAGGTTACCTGTATATATAAAGAGGTTTATTTTAAGGAATTGGCTCAGGTGATTGTAGGGGTCGGCATGTTTGAAACTTGTAGGCTAGGTCAGCAGGCTGGAAGCTCAGGCAGGAGGTGATGCTGCAGTCTTGAGGCAGAAGTTTTTCATGAAACTTCAGTTTTGCTCTTAAGGTCATTCAGATGGTTTGGATGAAGCCCACCCCCGTTATGGAGAGCAATCTTCTTTACTTAAAGTCAACTGATTATAGTTAGCCACATCTACAAAATACTGTCACAGCAAAACCTGGCACAAAGGAGGAATGAACGTGTTGTTCACAAATTGGCAAGAAGATGGATACTCTTGTTTATTTTACTTTACACATTCAGCCATGTATTATGATGGTGTTTGTAACTGTCTCATCTCACCTTCATTGTCTAATCCGTATTTGCCTGACCTTCAGGACTTCTGCCTTTATGGTCCCTGGACTCCTCGAGGTGGACCAGGCACTCTGGATTTGTGTGGTCTTTGAGGCGGACATCTTCTGTAGCCTTTATTGCATGCTAGCCCTCCTGCTGCCTTATCCACAAAATTTTGAGTCCCTCAGGACATCAATAGTGTCTTACTCCTCTTAGCATCCAGTTTAGCTCCTGATACTCAGGAAGCCTTCGTATTAATTGAGTGGGCTTCCTTGCCAGACTAAGTTTCTTGACAGTGGAAACTTTGTCCATCTTTTCATCTTCTGCATGCTGACTTGGTAACCTTTTTATTGTGCTAAATTTGTCTATCTGAAGACATGAAGTTGGTGAGATAGCACCAGTGATAACCCTTGCTCTTTTTGCAGCCTTAAGTTCCTCATCTTACTTGCCTTTCTTTTTTAGCTCTGTATTGCTATGGGTATTCAAGGCCTGGCCAAACTGATTGCTGATGTGGCCCCCAGTGCCATCCGGGAGAATGACATCAAGAGCTACTTTGGCCGCAAGGTGGCCATTGATGCCTCCATGAGCATTTATCAGTTCCTGATTGCTGTTCGCCAGGGCGGGGACGTGCTGCAGAATGAGGAGGGGGAGACCACCAGCCACCTGATGGGCATGTTCTACCGCACCATCCGCATGATGGAGAATGGCATCAAGCCCGTGTATGTCTTTGATGGCAAGCCGCCACAGCTCAAGTCAGGTGAGCTGGCCAAACGCAGTGAGCGACGGGCTGAAGCGGAGAAGCAGCTGCAGCAGGCTCAGGCTGTTGGGACCGAGGAGGACGTGGAGAAGTTTACGAAGCGGCTGGTGAAGGTCACCAAGCAACACAACGATGAGTGCAAGCATCTACTGAGCCTCATGGGCATCCCGTACCTCAATGCACCCAGTGAGGCGGAGGCCAGCTGTGCAGCCCTGGTGAAGGCTGGCAAGGTCTACGCTGCAGCCACGGAGGACATGGATTGTCTGACCTTTGGCAGCCCTGTGCTCATGCGGCACCTGACTGCCAGTGAGGCCAAGAAGCTGCCCATCCAGGAATTCCACCTGAGCCGGATTCTGCAGGAGCTGGGCCTGAACCAGGAGCAGTTTGTAGACCTGTGCATCCTACTGGGCAGCGACTACTGTGAGAGTATTCGGGGCATTGGGCCCAAGCGGGCTGTGGACCTCATCCAGAAGCACAAGAGCATCGAGGAGATTGTGCGTCGACTTGACCCCAACAAGTACCCCGTGCCAGAAAATTGGCTCCACAAAGAGGCCCAGCAGCTCTTCCTGGAGCCTGAGGTGCTGGACCCGGAGTCTGTGGAGCTGAAGTGGAGTGAGCCAAATGAAGAAGAGCTCGTCAAGTTCATGTGTGGTGAAAAGCAGTTCTCTGAGGAGCGAATCCGCAGTGGGGTCAAGCGGCTGAGCAAGAGCCGCCAGGGCAGCACCCAGGGCCGCCTGGATGATTTCTTCAAGGTGACTGGCTCTCTCTCTTCAGCCAAGCGCAAGGAGCCAGAACCCAAGAGATCTGCTAAGAAGGCAAAGACTGGGGCAGCAGGGAAGTTTAAAAGAAGAAAATAAACGAGTTTCCCGTCATTATGCCTCCGTGACCCCCGTTTCTGCCTTGTACCCTCAAGAGCTAGTGCTGGGGAAACCTCCATGGGGGCGGGGAAGAGATCGCATTGCTTCTGTAGCACTACCCTTCTCAGTAATGCTTGTCCCTTTTTTACTTGATCTTATGGCAGGAAGGCCACAGAGGTACGTTGTTTCTTTTTCAGCTCAGGAAAGCATGTCAGGCTTAAACCGCCTTTCCATTTAATGGACACTGAATCCATTGTTACATAAAAGTGATAGCAACACGTTTTGAAGAAGGGAGGAGATAAATGGTGGAGACCAAAGACTATACGGAAATGATTTCTTGGCTGGCCATCTGATGGTTGGTGATGGTGAACCAGACTGCACTTCTCTGGTTTAGCCTTGACCTACTCTGAGGGACAGCCAGCAGGAAGACCCAGTCTTAACAAATAGGAAGAGCTACTGAGAAATACCTGGTGGAGAGCTGGAGTCGGCAGCAGGGGTCCGATTACCTGGCTGTGTGTCCTGGGGTGGCAGGAACTTGAGCTCACTGTGTAACTTGAGTCTTTACAGTGGTTATTCAGAGCCATAAGGTGGCGAAGTTCTTATGGCCCCTCTGACGCAATCAACTGAGTTGAGACGGGGATAAGAAGCTGTTGTCATGTGCTGTTTTTGTTTGAAAGGTATGAGAGTCAATAAAGTTATAAAAGTAACTAGAATGGCATGTTCTTTGAAAACATCTTGGGGACCTCAGGCTTCAGGCAGAATGTAATGTTCTCTTAACTCCAAGATAACATGCTGGAATTGGACACTCTTAATGTGGTTTGAGAGTGGCCACAAGGTGGCGCCATGCCCCATAGAATGGCCAAAGCAGCTTGGGTGGTACTGCAGCCATTTGCAGGAAAATGCCTCCTTCATCTTGCTAGAAAAGGCGTTTTAATAAATCGAGTGTTTCCAATTTTCCACCTGCTGTGTGAGAAAGGAACTCCTTCGAGAAAGGCTCACAATTTAGATCAAGTACTACATAGCATCCACGCATTTACCAGTTTGCAAATTGTGAAAGCTGCCATTCAAAAATCATTTCCTTGTTCCTTTTGTGACTAAATTTAGGTTGCTGTTTCTCATAGAAATGGTATGTTTTTGTACTTTGAATGTTTTATGATCCTGATAAAACTTGGTGGGGAGCTGTCCTGTTTTGAGTTTCTAATTTTTTTAGCATTCCTATCACTGCCATTTGACGTTAACAAGGACATTTAAGCAAGTGGTCTGCAATTTAACTTGATGTTTTGACAGATTAAGCAAGTAGAAAACTAAAGACCAGTGGTTTTCAAAATTTTCAATGAAGCAACCTGTTTTTCCAATGAAATATTATGTGGAATCTCAGGATATAAAGCTCCTCTGGTTGAAGTACGAATGGGTAAGTCTCCCCAGCATCACCCTCATAACTAGGAGACTCTGGAAACCACTGGTATAGATAGAAAGTTCTATGTTGAGGTCAGGGATCTTAGTTTTGTTCATTGCTGCCTCAAGCAATTAATGAATAAAACCAGTTTTTCCTCAGATTGAGCCAGGCCACACACTTGGAGCTCCATTTTCTGATTCAAGCAATTTGATCCTAAGGCTGCAGTAATGGTGATGGGTCCCAGAAATGGTGAGACTTTGGAGTTATAACCTCAGTGCAGTAGCTCTCGTTCAGGGCTTGTACCCTGAGGTAGACATCCATGGAGTGGTTTGTTTTCCTCTTGCTTTTTGAAGTTGAGTTGTCTAGTCTTGTCTAGATGCTTAACCACTGCACACTGCAGGAACAATCAGTTTTGCAGATTTTTATTTAGCATGTTCTAATCTTGCTCAAAGATTGCTATTTGAATAGGATGGAAGTTAAAAAGGCATGGCTTTGTGTAGTTCAGCTCTGGCATTGTGCCTATAGAGAGATTTTGGTAAAGACTTATGGGAACTACCCATACTGAGACTAGAAATGAGTTTAAAGGGGCAAGCACATTGCCTCATGCTAGGAGGAAGCAATGCACATAAAACCTGGCTAGCATATGTAGGCAGTTTAGCACTGGAACATGCAGGTGTCATGGAAAGAGGTTGACTTTTCTTGCCATAATCCACCCGTACGTTGTCATCTTCCAGAGGTCCTGATGCTCCTTTCTCTGCCCGAGGGGCTTGCTTACACAAAGGGGACGCTGTGCAGGGACTCAGTCAGAAGTTAGAGCCACAGAGGTGGATGGTAACTTACAGACACACAGTGAGTCCTGCTGACTATGCAGCAGGGCACTGGATTACAAGTGAATCACCTTCATTTGGTCAAAATTCACTTTATTTTTCAACTTTATTTCACTGGAATGTGGTAACAAAATTGGCACACAAAGGATACTAATATTGGGCCTAATTAAAGAAAATGCCTCCAGGTAAGTGGTAGGAAGAGGAAAGTAACAAAAGCTGGAGTTTTTAGACAGTGAATTCAAATGTTAGTTCTGCCACAATCTGAGTTGTCCTGTCTAAGCCTGTTTTCTCATCTGTCATTGGACTTGAGATCACTCACGTTACCACGTTAACACTCTGAACCTTCTGTCACTGGTATGTCCGTTTTTGGCCCTGTGAGACCACACTGGTCCAGGCTAAGGAGAGAAGGCCACAGTGGTTGAGTTGCTTTGAGGATCTGGACTTGGCTCAATAAAGCTTCGCTTGGTTTGCTCAGATCGGGCAGCCTGGCCCAAAGCCAGGCCTGACAGGCTGGTGACACCACACCTAAACCTTAGGTAGCAGGGGACAGAGGGACGGGGAAGGATGGGCATCTGTTCTGGAGTGAGGAACCCAATGAAAATAGAGCTCTCCAATTCTGCTTCTCATTTTTCTACCCCGACTGTTTTAAACCAGGTTCTTCTCAAATGGAAACGATCTCAACTCTTCTGCAACCTGTTCTCCCCCATCTGTTTAAATCGTTTTGTTTTGACAAACTCCTAAGAAATCAAAACAGCCTTTCCATTGGTGCTGCCTCTAGGACCCTCATCTCCCTGATTGCCGTTCTCCCAGAACTAAATGCAAACTCTCCCAGGACTGTGCTTTGTCCTCCCAGTGTCCCAAAGCTCAATATGCTTACAGTAGATGATGCTGAACAGGCGAGTAATCCCCTCACCGACTGAAAGGCCGTGGGTGTGGGGAGGGAAGAGGGGTGGACGCTGATGACAAGCCCTGGAGTTAAGGTGAGACTCCTGGGGTACATTCCTATGTTTGCTCTCTAGAGATGGGTTAAACTTTTTATCTGAAAAACCAGGAAATTAAAAAATGACATTTCAATATTAGACTGCTATGCTCAAGAGATCCTAAATTTCTACCTGGTCTCCAGCAGAGAAAGACACTTGAACAGAGCTGACAGTCTAAGAAGCCCAATGACAGCAACCATGATCACAAACTTCTGTTTTTTATCTTCCCATTTTCTGGTTTTGAACTAAAATGATTACATTTAACCCCACTGCTCCTGCTCAAAAGTAATGCTATAACATAACCTAGGTTGTAGAAAATTTCTTACCGCCCTTATATTCTTTACGACTGAAACTTGTGTTTTCCTCATGACTAATTCAGTGTCTCCCAGCTTGGTCACTTGTGCTCCTTGACGATATTGTATTAAACTTGGAATTATAGGTAGGGAAGCAAAGAGAAACCAGGAGGAGCCCCCATTTGTTTCTAGGGAGAAGATTAAGTTGCCCCATCTGCTCACTTGCTTATGGAGCAAGTGGGCTCCCTGTCCAAAGGGTGTTTTGTTCCTTGGGTGCTGGTTAGAAGAGGTGCATCAAAAGCTGAACTGATTTTTAATGGCCAATAACTCTCCGTTAGCCATTTTTAGCAAGACCTAGGACCTAATGCTCTCTTGGTACCTTGGATGGAACACGAGACCAAAATCAGTAGAGGCAGGATCCTTTAGGACCAGGTGTCTCCAATACCTCTGCCCCGTGTGCTTTGCAAAGGAGAAATGGCTTCTCCAGGAGCCTGAGGCAGACATGTCACCCAGCCCTAGAGTGAGCTGAGCTCCAGGCCTCAGAATTCTATACACTAATGCTTCCTGTCTAAATCTTGCTCACAAGGACAAGCTGCTCTAGCTCCCTCTAGCCTGTGAACCTCAGGTTTGTAGGTGAGGGTGGAAAGGCACTGAGAAGTGGACCGGTAAGATGAGCTCACCCCTTTCCTGGGTGGAATTTTAGTGCGAAATCTCTTCCTGATTTCTGGGCTTAGTAGGTCCTCCCTATTCTAACACCCTCCTGACTCCCTCTTTGCTCCTCAACCATCTGTATCTGACTGACTAGAAAAAGGAAATAACAAAACACATCCCTGCCTCAATAGCTCCATCTTTTCTAGGGGGCCTGCATGTTCCCCCAACCTCTTTGAGTCAGAGCTGCCTAGAAGATAAAGGGGGGTTTAAGCCAAGTTTTTATCTCGTCAGACCCACTCTCCCTCAATTGTAGAACTGTAGTGGCATTGCCCTCAAGCGCCCCTTTGCTTTGGCTCCAGAGGCTCCTCTTCCAGATGGGGGCTGTTACTGGTGAAGATAGGCATCTAGCCAGAGTTGCCCGGACTCCTTCAGTGAGCTGCGGGGACAAGATGGGACAGTGAGACGGGGCGGAACCGAGCCCACAGCCCCACCACCCAGCAGCTCACAGAGGTGTGGAGGCCCAGCTCCAGGCCTGAGTCCCCTCACGGGAATGCTTCCCCTCCCCTTTGCCTGAGAAAGAGCTTGGGCCATGGCACTGAGCAAAGGACTGACCAGGCCACGACACCAAGAGTGCCCTGCTTTTGCCTTGGTGACCGCCATTCCAGATTGGGGAAACCTTCCTGTTGCTCCAACCCCACACTTCACCACCAGCCCCAGTGCTCTGCCCTGCCAACCATCTTCCCAGGCTCAGATACTCACTGAACAATGTCGGCGAAGGCTGAGAGCAGGGGCTTGGACTGGTACTTGATGCCGTGTTTGGCACACAGGGACTGCACCAAGGGAGCCACTTTGTGGTAATTGTGTCGCGGCATTGTGGGGAAGAGACTTTAGGGAGAACAGGGGAAAGTCAGTGGCTCCTCTGCGCCCACCACCTCCCCCAGACCCTGCTTCCCAGGTCTCCCCACTCACTGGTGCTCAATCTGGAAGTTGAGGTGTCCACTGAACCAGTCATTAAAGGCGGACTTGTGGACGTTGCACGTTGCCTGGAGCTGGAGGAAAAGGTCAGGGAGAGAGAGCGTGGCTCTGGGAACGAGGTGGAAAGGCAGCCCAGCCCTCTCCAGGTAACGCTGTTAGAGAGGAAGGGCTGTGGGACTGTCCCTGGTCACTCCCTTCACATGGTGGCAGGAAACTTCAAGCTATGAGGCCACGCTGCTGGGGGCTTCAGTTGTCCCTGCCCTGCGTCTCTGCCTACCCACCCCGCTCGTAGCTGTGTCAGGTGACGATCCCTTACCTGAGTGGAGACCCAGTCCACGTTCTGATCGTAGTCTATGTGCATGGGGATGTGGTTCATCTGTGTCACCCACACAAACCAGTTGCTTTCCAAGAACCTGGGGGGAATGGCAGACAGAGAGAGTACAAGCAGAGTCTGGAGTTCTGTCGCCCTCACATAACTGCTGCAGCCTGGCCACCGCCCCAAGCCAACAGCTGAAACGCCCTCTGCTACCTGAACCCCAGCACAGCCCCCAGGCCAGACTGCTTACTCCCAAACACCTCCTTTTCTTTGCCAATCCCTGCTCCCCCATCAAGTACCTGACCACGAAGAGAAGGCCCAGGAAGCCCTTCATTCCCAGCAGCGGCACGTACGTGAGGAAGACGCGGACGTAGAAGGAGATCATCCAGGCCAGGTCCTGCAGTGAGCGGCAGAGGACACTGACACACAAGGCACCTGCCTCGTCCTCTTCCTCTCACGTCACTATTTCTTTGTACGGTGTGGCTATTCTCACACCCAGACTGGAACACGTCACCTCTCCTCCTGGCAGCGTCTCCTCTCAGTGGCCCAGTCCTCAAATACCTAGTGCCACTGCTCCGTCCTTCAGTTCCTAGTGGGACCACCAGCCCTCCGTGCCCGTTTCCTTCACAGGCTCTCCCTGCCTGCAGCCCCTCCCAACCCATACAAATCCTTCATCCCTCCCTCCTGCTGCCAGATGAAGCTCCCAGCACCATGGCGCAGTGCATGCAGTGAGTACCCTGACCAAACTGCCAGTCGCTTCTGCATCACACTCCTCTCCTGACACTTGAGTCGCCCACAAAATGTCCAGTGGACAAACCCCCCACTTCCCAGCTTCTCTGCTCAGAGTCCATCCTCCCTCCACCCCACCTCTGCCTGGCCTCCCAGACCAGCTAGAAAAGTGACTTCACAAAGGCTTTTCTGACGTCTCTCATCAGCTGGGTGTAGTGGCCCCTTTTGGAATCCAGAACCTTTGGCCTGTAACTCTTCTCTGGTGTCAGCTACACCCTGCTTCATCACAAGTGTCCTGAGAGCAGGTGCCGTCCCTTCCTCTGCCACACTCCCCAACCTGGCCCTGGCTTTATGCCCAGCGCAAGAACCTCAGGAGACACTGCCGAATGAAACAGGGCATGGGCCGTCAGGTTGCTGCTGAGCTCAAATCACCCCACCTGGAGATAAGGCAGGTCTCTACCTGGTTCTACTACTCTGCTCTAAATTAGGCCTGGAGTAAATCAGTGGGGTTTCCCCTGGCGAACCCCTTTCCCCTCCCTCAGGGTAATGGAGACAAAGGATGTGGGCCTCTTGGGCCATGGATACTCACCACCCACTTCTTTCGCCGGATAACAAAGTAGAAAATATACCACTGGAAGTAGAGAGGCAGCAAGGCTGGGGGCCCAACTGGGGAGGAAACGGAGACAGGGAGGAGGTGAGAGTAGCATGATGGTTACTAAAGGGTTGGTTAGTGCTGGAGGGATGGCCTCTGGCATCTCTGCCATCTCCTCCTGCCCCTCCAGCTGCCTTGGCACTCCTTAATCCATTGCAACTGGCAGGCACTAAAGGTTGGCATGAATGCAAGTCTGAAGAAGGCAAAATCCCAAGAGGATGGCAGGAGGGGGAGGGGTGGGAGTGGCATTCTTTTCCAGTGGAAGAGGGCAGCTGGGGAAATTCAAGTTCCACGACTGAAACTTGCTCTGCTCCCATGCCTTTAAAAGGGCACTGCTAATACTCCTCGAGTTGCCCTGGCAACAGCCCTGCCCCTGCCCGGGGCCTTCCTACTGAATCTTACACCTGTCCTTGCAGCATCTGTCCTGTGATCCTGGCTGCTCCACCACCCACGTAAAAGGACAGGAGCAGCAGAGAGAGAGAGAGAGAGAGAGAGAGAGAGAGAGAGAGTTGGGGAGAGGGGGCGCGGGGACCCTGCTGCTCCTTCATGGGCTGAAAGCTTACTTCCTTGGACTAGGAAAATGAGCTTGTGCCATCCAACCCAAAGCCCCAGAGCTCACCTCTAGGAAGGGGCTGAGTGGCGTCTCTCAACACTGGGAATTGAGGAAGTGGATCCCGTCCTATGTGCTATTCCGTTTCCTTTTCTGTACCCCTTCCCTGCATGGCCCTGATGCTACCTATAACCCCCACATTTTAATGCTGACCCATGGCTCTTCTAGCCTGAGATGACATGCACTCTAACATTCTTCTGGACGTTTCTGTTCCAGCTTCTACCCCATCACCCTTTCTACTGCAGGGATGGTTGGTAAAAGGCAGTTAGGATAAATTCCTTTGAACTAAAATGGGATCAATGGAATCATCCCCTCCTTTCCTTTAAAAGTTTGAATTTTTAAAGTTTTTTTTTTTTTTTTAAGGTTTTATTGAGGAAGGGGAACAGGACTTTTTGGGGAACAGTGTGTACTTCCAGGACTTTTTTCCAAGTCAAGTTGTTGCCCTTTCAATCTTAGTTGTGGAGGGCGAAGCTCTGCTCCATGTCCAGTTGCCCTTGCTAGTTGCAGGGGGCGCAGCCCACCATCCCTTGCGGGGGTCGAACCGGCAACCTTGTGGTTGAGAGGACGCGCTCCAACCAACTGAGCCATCCGGGAGCTCAGCGGCAGCTCAACTCAAGGTGCCGTGTTCAATCTTAGTTGCAGGGGGCGCTGCCCACCATCCCTTGCGGGACTCGAGGAATTGAACTGGCAACCTTGTGGTTGAGAGCTCACTGGCCCATGTGGGAATCGAACCGGCAGCCTTTGGAGTTAGGAGCACGGAGCTCTAACAGCCTGAGCCACCTGGCCGGCCTGTGAATTTTTAAAGGAGTTTTAAAACTTCAATTTTAAGCATTATGGAACAGATTTTTAAAGCAGGGAACATACAGCAGTCTTCAGAAAGAGCTTAAGACAACTTCAGAAATGTTTTCTCCTTTTTCCAACAGCTCCTACAATCCGTCTGGGTCCAATCCTCCCATAGCTATATATCTACCTCTGTCTCTCTGGGGGAGGGACTGCACCCCACTGGGTCACCTTGACCCAGGTCTCTGTTTGACGGTGAGTTTTAAGGTGAGGTTTAAGTCTTCACTGGGATGGCCCCACACTACCACTCAGCTCTCTTCTGGAAGCCAGGGTGGGACTGGAGGAACTAGTTTGTTTCCAATACAAATGACCTTTGACCAAACATTAACCTGTTGACTTTGCTTAGTTGAAATGGTAGACTGCTCCCATGCAGGGAGTAACCTGTTGGGAGTGGAGTACTTCTTCCCGCCTTTACATAAAATGCCATAATCCCTCAGAGTCATTTCCTCCTCATTCCCTTCAGCCCCAATCCCAAGGGAGTCCCCCTGTGTTGGATGGGACACTCACTCAAGAAGAAGTATTTGTGCTGGTGGTTGTATGGCATGTACTTTTTCTTCTGTTTCCCAAGCTGTGAAGAAAAGCAAACAAAAATCAGCACCCACAGACCGGGCACCCATTCCCCTCCTCCTCTGCCCTTGGCTGTTCCCTGCTCAGGAGTTCCGGCCTATCCTAGGGACCATCAGCTTGTTATTGGAAGGTGCCAACAGGCCCAGCCTTAACTCCAGCACCTGGCACATGAAGCCCGGGCTTCGATCTGCTAAGCGTGCCACACCACGGCATGCAGCTCAATGGCCCATGCCCACATGAGGCACGGACACAGTGATGTCTTCAAGTCCTCAGATGCCTCACGTTTATCCAAAATCCTTTGTCATAACTTGTCCGGGCCCCTCCACCTTCTCCCCCTCCTTTTTCCCATCTGATACTTTTTTGACACCAGTCTACATGGACATCCATTTTTACCCCAACACACGTCAGTATTCCCTGTATATCTAGCCCCCGATCTTCCCCATTAAAATCTTTTGGTCTCTTAACTTCAACATGAGCTTTATAAAACTCCTTGAAAGCTAAGCAAAGTTTGGCAAATATTTTAAACAGGATACTAAGAACAACTTGGCAATCTGAAGATTCTGGCTTTTCCTAGTAGGTGCTGGTTATTTTGTAAGCCTCGCTGCTGAAGAGACAAGCTGGGGCCACCAGGTCGACCAGTCAGCCTAGTGTGAGCACACAGAAACCACAGCAAAGCTCTGCCGTCTCACCTGATGGCTCTTTCTGCTCCTCTTGCCCAAATTAGTTCTGGTAACCAGAGAAGCACAGGGCACAGAAGGAAACCTACCTAGAGCAAAAAGCCTGCTCATTCTTTCATGCATCTACCCACTGTTTTGACAGGTCATTTATTGAAAGGTCATTCCTTGCAAGATAATTCTGCTAAACGAAGCATTCTTTCTGTATTAACTGTTTCT
Source organism: Rhinolophus sinicus (assembly GCF_036562045.2). NCBI lineage: Eukaryota > Metazoa > Chordata > Mammalia > Chiroptera > Rhinolophidae > Rhinolophus > Rhinolophus sinicus. Next base: position 157,802,905 of record NC_133756.1, read on the forward strand.
TTCAACAGGTATTTACTGAGCACCTACATGTGCCTGGCACTGTCCTAGGTGCTGAGGATACAGAGGTGAACAATAAGAAATTCTTACCCTGATGGAATTTATAATCTGAGGAGAGGAAGCTGGTGATAAATCTGTCAACAGGGCTCAAGGTAGTTACAGATTAAAACCAGGAAAATATGACAACGTGAGGGAGGCAGCGTTTTGGCGAGGGTGGTCAGAAATGGCTTCCCTGAGGTGCTGACATCTAACGTGAAGACTGAATGATGAGAAGGGACTAGCAACGTAAAGATTCAGGGGAAGAGCATTTAAAGCAGAGGGAACAGCCAGTACAAAAGCTTGGGATATTCAAGGCACAGACATGAGGTCAGTGTGATTGGGGAACAGTGAGCAACGGGAGAATAGTTGAGAAGACCAGAAAACTAGGGATGGCCAAATCATGTCAGACCTTCGAGCGTCCCTGTAATTAAGGCCATGGTAAAGAGTTTGGATTTTATCCCAGTGGTGATGGGAAGCCATTAGAGGGCTTTCAATGGGTGTGGCAAGATCTGCTTTGTGCTTTAAAAGACTCTGGCTGGCAGTGGGAAGAATGAACTATAAGGGGAAGGTACAGTCGCAGGCAGGCAGACCAATGAGGAGGCTGGAGCAATAAACTAGACCCCAGATGGCCCAGACCCGGGAAGGGGAAGCAGTGGAGCTGGAGAAGTCAGTGAATTTGGGGTATTTCCAGAGGCAGTGTGAACAAGGCTTGCTGACGTGGGAAACTTCATCTCACCCCAAGCTACAGTAACAGAGGGAGAAACCAGAAGAGGAGCATCTGTCGTATTTGCTGGCTGGGTGGGCAGATACGGGCCTCCTACTTTGGAACTGTTTGGAAGGGAGCCCTGTCCACTCCTGCCTCCTTGAATGGCAATCACATGCCATCACAATCCTAATAACCGCCCCACTGTTATTTGACTGTCGGAAGCCAGGGGGTTATATTTAGGGTCAAGTGTCCCCTGTACCTCTTGTCCTCCAGAGGCACCAAGGTGGATGCCACTGGATCAGCCCAGGGACCAATGGCCAGCTAAACGGTCCGCATAGAGTGAACCAAGCACCAAGCAGCCGGTAGCCTAGGCATTTACAAACATACTAACAGGCAGCCTACCTTCAACCTCATAACAAGGCCAAAAAAAAAAAAGGCTATTTTGGTTCCAGATCATTCTCTATTTTCAGTATCTACAGATAGGAATTTCTGAAAACCCCAGTGCCAAGAAGCAATAAAGGCAGTAGTGTGAGAAGGTTCTCTTCCACTTATAGAGTCCTACCTTTTTTTTAACCTTCTACAGTGACAACAAAAGTGCTACCAAGAGCCCCACGTTCCGCCTGATAAATAACCCCCACTCCCCGCAAAGCAGCCACCAGAGCCAGGAAGCCAGGGCTGGTCCCTCATCCACACTGTTGACTGTCGCAATGCTGGCCATGTGGGAAACCCAATGAGCCCGTTTAGGAGGTGGGAAAATTAGGACATTATAGACAGGTGAGACACAAGCTTCAAGCTAGGGGGCTCCTGGTGCCAGGACAGCCAGTGCTGCCAAAGCCTTTCCACAGAGTTCTTCTCATGGCCGGAGGGGAGGGGAGGGGAGGGCTAGGCCACCTTGAACTCCTGCCTGGAAATGAACTGTGTTCAATGACAGTTTAATTCTTGGCAGGCTGAAATGTCATAAAATGGTGGAGGGGAACCTGGCAGAACTCTGATTGCAGCCTAGAGCCTTGGGACAAAGGGTTTTACATTAACTTTTCAAAGAACTCTGCTAGCCATTCAAAGCCTTTTATTGCATTATGCTCACTAAAAGCTCACTAGATCTCCCTCAGGCATCCTTCCTTTAGCAGCTAGCTGCATTACGATTTTTGCTCACAACCTCAGATGACAACTCAAACCCAACACTGACCACCCTGGAAGTGAGACGGATCAGGTGGGTGGGAAGAATTACTTGGTGAATGAATGTTCCAGCACTGGGCATCAAAGAAGAGTAAGACAGTCCAGCCCTTGGTGGGGAAGACTGTGACACAGTAGGACATCAAAGTGTAAGAGAGAGGAATACAAAATGGGCAGGGGGACACCTGCCTGGGGTAGGAGTGGCAACAAAGTACCCAAGGAGGGCCATCCATCACCTCCAAGGATGAGCAGGGCTTTGCACAGTAATCTCCTGGTCCTCCTCGGATCCTCAGCAGCACGTAGGGCCTTTACACAATCACTATTTTGCTGCCTTGGACTCACTAGGGAGGACAGCTGGTTCTGTCCTGGGCCCCCCATTTACTGCCACAACTTCCAAAGAGCCGGGCAGTCAGCCCCTAGTGTCTTCCCCACAATGACAGCATTGTGAGCATTTCCCCCAAAGTGCTCTGTGCTGGCGGGTTACGGTTCTCCAAGACCTGCTCACCTCCACAGAAAGGATCTTCCCCAAAGCAAAGAAGAAGGGGTGCATATTGAGGTCTGGGTCTTTGCGGAAGCAGTTGGGCTTGGCGTGGTGCTGGAAGTGCATGTGGTTCCACCAACTGGCAGGGGCCCCCTACAGAAAGCAGGACATGAGTATGAAAGCTGTGTCCCCCTTCCCCCCAGGCAGTCCTTTATCGACTCGAGTTTCCAAGAACCCTTCCCTATCCCACTGACCTTCAGGTGGCCAATCACGAAATGATGTAGCAGGTGGTTCCATGAAGAGGTGCTGAAGACAGACAGGTGCCCAAAGTCATGCTGCAGCCAGCCGGCCTGGGCCTGGGCAAGAAACGTTAACGCTGAGCGCAGCTCACCAGCCCAGTGTCCCTCTCACTGACCCCAGCCACTTGTTCAGCTTCTCTGTCACCCACCTAGGCCTGTGATGGCTGCAGTGTCCTAACTGAGCACATCAGGAAAGGCGTCAGAAAGTCTGGGTCCTAACTCTGGCTGTCCCACTAACTCACATGACAGTTGGGGCAAATCACTGTCCCTTCCCTCTTCTTCGGTTTCCCCAGCTCTGGAGATACGAGACTTATGATGGACTGAATATCCGCCCTACAGAGAATGACAAACTCAGGGGCAAGCAGAAGGCTCGGCAAATGGGTGTGGACAGCCAAGCATTAGGGCCCACGCATTTCAGAATGGTCGGCAGTTCTGTGATGAGGAAGAAGCCAAGCTTTACTGAGCAACCTGAGGAACCTTGGTTCTTGGCACACTTGGGCTGTGGCAGAACCTAACTGTGAAGATTCAGAGGAGAAACTCCACAGGAAGAAGGGAACCCTGGAAGAAGCAGCTGGAAAGGCAGTGAGAGAAATGAAGGTGCACAAGTGGCTACTGAGCAGATGAAAACCAGACAATGCAATGTGTTCTCCTTCCGCACTGACTCTCCCCCACGTCCTCAGCTCTGCTGCTCAGAGGGCAGAGCGCCTCAGCCTCCTGTGGGTACAAAGATCTTTCTCTAGGGACGCTGAGCATGGCTGTGCTCTTGACAAGCCAGAGGCTCTCACCTGAACTGTGCTGAGCAGCACTGCACAAATGACGAAGGGCATGAAGGATGTCCCAAAGACCCAAAGCGTGAGCCAGGCAGCGACGTCCAGCAGCAGGATGTGCAGCAGGCACAGCAGGAAGAAGCCATGGTTGGCCTTCATGAGCCCCATCCATTCCACTGTGGCCCGCAGCTCTCGGAAATCATCGGTCAGCTCTTTCTGAGAAAGTGGAGAGGGAGCAACTGTTATTCTTCCCAGATGCAACCCCACACTGCTGGTGACAAGGGTCCTTTTAGGCTTAAGGACTCCCACTGAGGTAGCTGCGGGAAGCCCACAGTCCTAGGTAAAAACACCACAATACGAGGAAGGATGACAGGAGGAGGTGCTGTGGATCATGCCTAAGAGCACACGGCCTTTGGAAGCTAGACTTGATTCAAGTCCCTGCTTTGCCATTTACCAACAGTATGATCCGGGGCCGCATTGCGTAACCTCTCTGAGCCTCAGTATTCTCGTCTGCAAATGTGAATTTATGAGGTTATGCTTGGCAGGCACAGAGCAAGTGCTCAAGATGGGTCTCATTCTGATGATGACGATGGTCGTGGTGGTGGCCTTGTGAGAACCATGGGGCCCAAAGCTCCACTCCCTTGGGCCTGTGACCCAATGACTATGCAGAAGAAGCAGGGACTCAAGATTTCCAAGAATACTGACTGTGGTCACCTGTGATCCTGTGTAGGACTTCCTTCTACCCCCTGCCCCTCAACAACCACAGGATCTCCAAACAGCAAACAGTCTCACATTCTTAGTGGGCTCAAAGCTGGGCTGCTCCGGAGACAGTTCTCCAATCAGGAGAGAGTTCATGTACTTCTTCACAAGGCCCTTGTTGATGTGGAATGCCACAAAGGGATCCTGCAAGGATGGGGAGAAGGCAGAACAGTGAGGAATCCAGCCCAGCCCCTGGACTCCTAGCGGGTTCCCAGCAAAGGCCATCCTCCTGACCCAGCAAGGTTTGTACCCAAGTTCAGAGACTACCTTCATCCAGCCAGCTGTCTTTTGAGGGTGCTCAGACCTTTTCTGGGTGTCCACAGCTCAGGATCACACAGCATCTGTGGTCCAGTAAGAATGGCACCACACGGACAAATAGGGTGGGGGGAACCACAAAAAGACCTCGCTGGGCTGGCCTTTCCTCTGTAGGTTCTAGGAACAGCTTTTACACATGAATTTAAGTGTATTGGTGAGAACCAAACGGATGGGTAGAGCTATGAAACTTTTCTTCTGTGGGACTTTTAACAAGCCTCTCTTTGAGCCAGCGTTCTCCATAAAAATGTGATGAGGGAGATTCCCCATATCCGAACTGGAGAACTTTTCCATTTCTCCCCCTTCCCTCAGCCCCTGTTCTTGGTAGGCTTCCATATTTCGCCTAGCACTTTGACCATCCCTTTCCCTGGCGCCCCTAATTTTGGTTATGAGAGGTGGGGTCGTTGGTGATGAGATTCACGTCTGTGGGTCAGGAGGCCCCAGGCCCTACGGAGAAGCTGCAGGCGAGGCGGGAGCCGGGGCGGAGCCGGCGGCCGGTGGCACCACACAGCCGGACCAATCGCTGTCCCCGCCGCTGCAGGCCCCGGCCCCAAATCACACTGCAAGAAACCTTGGTGTTACTGCCTGCTCCGTCTACGCATGCGCCAGTCCCCGCCTAGGCCTTTGGCCGCCGTCTGGCCTCCCCAGCGGTCACTCGGGTGACAAGCGCAGGTTCTGGCCTCGTCCTCCAGGCTGGCCGCGTCAGAGGGAAGGGCGAGCCCTCACCCTGAAGCGCCTGTGCTCCGCTGCGACATAACGGGAACCCTCACCCTCGCTCCGGGATGGCAAGGATGGAGGGTGGGGACAGCTTAAGGGGGTCACATCGCAGGGCGCAGGTTGGGGAAAGGATGTTGAGGTAGGGGGCGTGGCGAAGAGAACGCTCCAACCTTTGGGTCCCAAACGGTGACCACCCCACCCCCAGCCCTCCAACCCAGCAGGGAGGCGCCAGGTGCCTTATCTCCGAGAACCGGTGGTTTAGAAAGGGGAGCAGTAGGACCCGGGCTCGGGCACGCCCTGACCCAGCAGTGAGGCCCGAGGAAGTAGGCTTGCGACCCAGCACCGGTCCTACAACCGGGAATGCAAACAGCTAGATGTCTGCTGCGGCCAACAGCTGGACACCCCGCTGGCCTGCGGCTGAGTGATCTCCCCACAGGATTCGTGGGTCATTCGGGGTCCTCGCCAAGTGTATGTTGATGCAGGCCACCCAGCTTCAGCACGTCACTCTCATGAATGCCTATGCACCAGCAGCCGCTGGCCCTCTCTGGCCCGAGCGGTCCCCTCCCGCCTGCACTCTGTGCAGGGGTTCCCAAGGCAGCGGGAACCAGGTGGCTTCCCGCCTCAGCCCTTTGCCAGACAGTGATTCACTCCCACGCTCACGAGGGTAGCCAGCATGCTCTGTCCAGACGCGGCTGCGCTCCCCTCCCAGCCACCGACCCCTCCTTCCTCGGCCGCGGCAGCACCTGCCGTCCTGGTGGCCTGCATCCTCGCGCTCCTCCCTCCAGCTCTGCTCTGGGCCTGCCCACGCCTGGAGACCGCAAACTCGCGGCCACAGAAGGAACGCACCCACGGACCGTATGGCTCTTTGTTTGGTGTGCACGTTGCTGGCCTCCATCTCCACTGCCCCGACTCTAGTTTTCACAGCCTCTCCTGCCCTTGCACCCCGTGTCCACAGCACACCCAGTCACTGGTCAACAGGTATGCTCGGGCGCCTCTCGGCTTTCTCCTGAATTATTACAGTTGGTGTTCGGCTGTGGGAGCCCAACTTCCTGTCTCGCTTACTAAGCCTCCGACCCCCGCCGCCCGGCCCCGCCTCCTCCCGTGCCCCGGTCAGGCAGTGCTCACCGTGGCATCCTGTCCCGCGTAGTGGCTGATGACCCGGGAGCCCCCGGGATGCCGGCGGCTGAACTCGCTGATGTTGTACACCTTCCGCTCGATCACCAGCCACCGCTCTTTGTCGCGCCCGGAGCGTTGCGCCACCTCATCCCAGGTGAAGTAGCGCGGGGTCGGACCGTGGGCCGGGGTCTCGGGGGCCATTGAGACCTGGCGACGCCGCGCGCCCGCAGGGGAAAGGGCTGTCAGGCGCGCGCTCGGGGCCTGCGGATAGCGCGCGCGGGCCTCGCGTGCTCCCGGAGAGGGTCCGCTGGCGCGCGCCGGGAACCCGGCACCACGCGCCGGATTTTCAGCACCCGCGGCCCGACCGCCCCGCCCCGCCGCGCGCGCTCGCATTGGTCGAATCGCGTGGCGCGGAACGAGCCCCCGCCTACTGGTGCGAGCCGGTTGTAGCAGGCCTGGGGCTGCCGCGGACGCGCGCCCCGTCGGACTCCTTACCAGTGTCGCTGCTGGATCCCACTGCCCTAGTCGCGGCTTTCGCTCCCAGCGGGCACCGCGCGTGGGATAACGGTTCCCGTGGAGGTTCCTGGGTGCAGGGCCGGGCTCGCGGCGGGCTGCGGCCCCGAATGCGTGAGCGGCCCCGGGCTCTGGGGGAGGAGTTGGCTCAGGCGGGGGCGGGGCGGCGAGGGAGGCGGGCCGGCTGGCGGGATTGCCAGTGGAGGCAAGGGGGGTGGGGAGGGCTGTTCCTGCGGCCGAGGTTGTCCCTGGGTTGAGGCTGACCCAGTGGGTGAGGCGGTCCCAGGGGCCTCAGCTTTAGGCTGTGAAAACCCTCGCCAGTGTCCGGACGCTGACCCTCCAGGGATGCAGCTGAGAAACCTCCTCGGCACGCTGCTCCACCTGTTGTGTGGCCTCAAGTTAACACCGAGAATTCTTGGCAATTACCTTGTGAACTGCATGATTGTGGTTTACCGGGTGTGTGTGTGTGTGTGCGCGGGGGTGTTAATGCTCTACTTTGCTCAGTAAAACGTTAAACATGCCCCTCAATTTTTCTAACCCTGTTTGCCTTTTTTTGTTGGTTTTATTTTTGTTCTGTTTCCAAATTAACTGGGATCCTTAAATAAAAGGAAGCGGCGCAGACTTGTAGGCGCTCCTGTGTGAAGAGCCTGGGTCTTCAAGCTGAGGGATCTACTCCACTCTGGAGGCACCTAGGTAGGAGCTGTAAAAAGCCTTTAAATAGAGAGATTTGGGATTCTGACTTCTAGGCTTCAGGAAGGAGTGAGAAAGCGCCCAGAGGCTGAGGCCCGAGTAAAGGTGCTGTTGCAGTATGAAGAGACCCAGAGTTTACGTGCTAAATTTTATTTTTTCAACACTTTATAAAGCACTTACTGCGTGCTAGGCAATTGTTCGTAGTGTTGTGCAAACATTAACTCATTTAATTCTCATAGCAACCCTATGAGGTAGAAACTAGTGTTAACCTCACTTACAGATGGAGAAACAGCCACTGAGAGGTTACATATTTTGTCACACAGCTAGTAAGTGGCGGGGCTGATTGGAACTGGCCGGTGCTCTGAACTCCTTGGCTCTACTGTGTCCCCTCTGATTATACTAGTATTTGGGCACTTTGATGGGACTCTACAGACAAGGGAAAGGAAGCAGAGCTTAACAGACTATATATGCACTGAGCTGTATATAGTCTGAGTGAGGATGATACAGAATGGATTGGGAGAAATATGGCTAGATTTCTGGTAGACAAAGACCTTAATCCACTCAATTCAAACCCCTCATTTTATAGATAAGAAGGTTGAGGTTCAGAATGGGGAAAAGACTTTGCAAGTCCACGTGGGGAAGCTCAGGTGACCTGGCTTCCAGTTAAGATGGCAGGCTGCTGCACCTTGCTCAGGAAGGATGGTCCGTGCAGCTATCCCTCTGTACAGCCAATTTTCCATTAAAAAAAACCTTGCCTAGCAACTCGACAGTGTGTAACAAGAGTTATAAAATGATCTGTATTCTTCAATCAAGTAATTTCATTCTTGGGAAAGTGGGGGATGGTAGACTGTGCAAAGATGTTTATAGCAAATTTAATAGCAAATACTGGAAATGACAATAAGAAAATTGTCAGGCTCACTGGGCTATATTAGAACAGTAAGGAATTACAGAGTGATTAAAAGTGACCAGGATGTGAATTGAATTACATTGATAGATAGGAAATACTTTGCAGTGAAAAAAAAGTAGAACCCCAAAGTAGTATGGACTTGGTGATTATAATTATGTAAGAAACCCATGGGTATTAAATAACAGAAGAAAGTCTGCCATGATGAGAACATTTCATGGTTTAACATTCTTAAATTTACTTTTCTGTAAAGTTGCTTAATCTCATTAAAGGAAAAAAAGACCTTGCTTAAACCATTATTCCTATAGTGAAGATGCTGTGGGATAGAAGCTCACTTATACTTCTAATGAGAATGCAAATTGATCAACTTTTCTGGAAAAATAGTTTGGCAACTTTATTTAGAAACTTAAAATGTCCCCAATAATTCCATGTTTTGGGAGATAGTCTAAGGAAATCCTTTTGGAAAAATATTTAGAAACAAAATATTCATTGAAGCAATATTGATGATAGCAAAAAAAGCAACAATCGGCGCATCAGTGGAATATTATGCAGACATTAAAAATAATGTGATGAAATTTTAATAGCCGAGATCATCACACTGTAGGAAAAAACTGGAAGGAAATGATAATAGTGATTATTTCTGGATGAGTGGAGCAAGATAATTTATACTCTAATACTTTCTGAACTGTATATAATGAACACGTACAGTATTACTTTTACAATGATAAAAAAAAGTTTATTTTTTAAAAACATGCCACTGGCAGGATGATTCTTTGATTAACCCCCCCCCCACTACCTAAAACCCTAAGTGTTTCATTCAACATTTGTGGAGTGTCTGCTCTGTCAGTTATTTCTACAAGCACTACAAATACGGAATCTAATACCATATGGATCATGCTTAGCTTAAGTTCACTAAGGAAGACGAACAAAACGGATTATAGGTCAGTAGGACAGTGGCAAATTTCTCCGCTTTCTGATACGCAACATTTAAGCAGTTTGTGTGACGTTTCTTTGCTTTGCAAGTGTTCTTATGCCAGTGTCATGTGTTTTGATGACCTCCCTAACTTGTTTAGATTCTGTTTAGTTCTACGTGATACACAGCTAGCGTACTCTAGCTTGGGGTTCTGTGTGGAATCAATAAATTTGTTGAACTAACTGATGGTTTCAACCTGAAAAAATACAGGTTCACAAGCATATAGGCCAGTAGACAAATGTCCCGTTGCCCTCTCATGTCCCTGTCCTACGAAAATGGTGAAGCAGATTGTAAACAAATCATTTCTGTGCTTAGGGGGTGGGGGTGGAGGGGCAATTGGACAAACCCTTTGCCTCTGGCCTCCGTTGATCCTAACTTGCCTTATCCAGGAAATGAATCACATGCTTAATTCCAGGTTGAGACTTGTGAATACGCTGAATTGTTGTGACTAGATTTACGAAGGGAACAAAGAGAAATCAGCTTGAGACCCTAATGCCAATTTCAATCAGACCATATTTACACGTGACATAACTGCTAATAACCATTGGAATAACCTGAGATGTGAGTTCAGATTCTGATCTGCTTAGACAAAGGGACATAATAGTCAGACAAAGGACTGGCTCTTTTAGTCAGCAAGTGTAAGAAACAATATTGGTTGTGCTCAGCCCCTGTGCAGCCTTCCCTCAGCCATTAAAGATCAAAGCCATTTTTGTAGTATCTGGCCTTCTGTGAAATTAGGTAATTTATCCGGACCCAGCGGACACAATGTTTGACACATAGCCGCTCAAATAGAGTTTACTGAGTCAGTCTTTGTTTTAAGAAAAATCATCTATAACAGCTCTCCAGGTTAATGTCAAGTAACATATTATAAAATAATTTATGACATACAGTGCTTAAACTAGAGAGAAAGGACCCTAAGATCCCACATGTATTAGAGGCAAAGGGAGAACTGGAAACAGAATTTTTTCACTTTACCACTTTCTAATGACACAGGATGTGGGGGTGAGGCGCTCATGGAAGATGGACTCATGGGATTTCCTTAATGCAGTCTGGTCGTTGTGTAGACTATTAGACACCTTGCAGACGGGTATGTTAAACCCCGTTTCATAAACAAGGTGACTGAGATTGAAAGAGCTGGGGGTCTAGGCTGGAATTCACCCCAGGACTCATTTAAACCTTTTACTTCCTCTCTGCAGGAGTTCTGAAACACTGGGTTCCATGAATGTGTTTGATTCAAGGCCACCCTGGCTCAAAGAGAAGTTGGCAGGGTCAGTTTTCAGTTCTAGCTTTTCTGGGGCACCTTCTTCCTCCCAGGTCCTTAGAGCTGCCTCTATAAAATGGGAGGAGGAGGCAGGCCTGAGCCAATGGGCCCCAGACCTTCAGATTCCTCCAGAATTGGTTGGCAGTGCCCCAGGCACCGATGTCAGCTTTTTGCCTGTCTTTTAATGAAACTTTACAGTTAAAAGGATCTTTATTTAAACAAAACAAAACGGCTCAGCTTAGAATACATACAACTGAGAAGATTGTTGACTTCACTGTAACAAGTCATCATATACATGTGCCCTAGTATATCTACCCTTTTCCCTATTGGTGGACATTTGTTTAGAAGTTTATGCTTGTAGAATAGTGCAGTGATGAGTTCTTAAAAAAACCCATAGATATTGGTTTATATGTGAGGACCTCTCATGGCCAGTGGGTAGAGCCACTCCCTGTTAATGTCTCCTGCAGCCTCATGTGAAGCTGAAATACTTAAATCATGTCTTTATGAAGAAATCACATATTTAAAGGTGTCTCTCAGCCCAACAGTTGCTGGAATTCAGTCAGGTTTGTGCAAATTTCCCTGATAGCTGGGTGCTCAGAGCAGAGAGGTGCATGTGCCCTCAGGGTGAATTTCCACACCTCCAGGCTGGAAAGCTGAAAGCAGAACTTCCCAGGCCCCTCCCGCCCTTGTCCGGGTCTCTCAACCCCATGTCCACCTCGGAGTGAAAAAGTACAGTCCTGGGACCTCAGGCTCAGAGAAAGCAAATCCTGAGCTGCTCTTCACCCTGCTCCTCCGTCCATTAGAATCCTGGGTCCCAGTCTTGGGTCCCTCGGGGTCCCTTTGCCGGGCTGTGGACATGGCTCTTTCCTGACCCGCATGGTTTGTTATAACTGGACCAGTTCGTCTAGTTCACCGCTCGCACTGCTGTCCTGCCTGGGGCCCTCCAATGCCTTTGCTGGTTGAAATATATCTTCCACATCCTGGTTTTGAGCAACAGCCTGTGCAAATGTATCATGTCCGGGAGCAGCATGACTGACATCCCCGTACTGTCTTCTTGTATTTCAGAAAAATGTAGCATCCACTTGTGACTCCTAGATTGAAAAGAATCTCACACACAAGGACTGCTGATGTTCCATGGTGACCTGATCTTCCCAGAAAATGTAAAGGTTTCAACATCTTGCTTCAATAAATCACTCGCCCTGCACTTCTCTGCGTGTCTGTTTATCATCCAATAGTCTCTGATCTGGATGGGGTGGTTTCATCATGAAGTGGCCGTTGGGTGCTGTCACTAGTACATTTCAGGACCCAGCGTCCGGGTTCCCATGGAGGCCTGAGGTGCAGGGACCACAAGAGGCAATATTGGCTCAGGACCATCCTGCATTACTTTACAGATTTCCCAGTCGCAGGGCCATGAGTGAAAAGGATGGTTAGGGGTAGAAAGCAACCACAAGGTTCCTGCTCCTGGGCCTGACCTGAGGGATACCCGCAGCCTCACTGTCTGGCCGGTCACGTGGTTCCCAGCCAGCAGCGTCACTGCTATTCCATCCTCATCATAACCACAAACAACCTGCCTGGTCCTCACCCCTTCACTGTGCTTCAGTCCTAGTATGGTCCCGTATCACTTGTTTTCTGTCCTTTCTCAGTTTGTAGTGAATTCAGGGTTCAGCCTCCAGCGAGCTCATGTCGCTCTGCACACTCACATTGCTCTTCACGGCCTGCACTGCGCGGCCACTGCTTCACCCCTCATGTCCCTAAAGATGCACAAACAAGCTTCCAGCTGCCGTCTGGACAACGCCACTCAAGCAATCCGCACTTATTTCCGAGGGAACTGTGAAATCCACACAGTGTCTGTCCCCTGCTGATGCCTCCACCACGGCCCCCATTCAGGCTAATGGAGGCGACTCAGAAAACTTGGATACATCAGAGACCCCCGGACTCATTTCCAGGGTCGGCTGTAACACACCGTCACACACTAGGTGACTAACCTTATTTTCTCAAAGTGGGGAGGACAAAAGGCTAAAATCAGTAAGAGTCTGCCGAACACACAGTGTCAGGAGGGCAGCGCTGGCTCTGGAGACTCAGGATGAAAATCTGTTCATGGTGCTTCCAGCTTGGAAGGCTGCTGACATGCCTTGTGTTGTGCCCACATCACTATAATCAGTGCCCCATGTGACCTTGCGTTCCTCTTTCTGTGTGTGCAAGTCTCCCCATGCCTCCTTCGTGTAAAATATATGAGATGGCATTTGGAGGACACCAGAACATTCAGGAATATTGTCCTGACTCAAAATCTGTAACTTTATCACCTTTGCAAAGTCTTTCTCTGCCCTGAAAGATAAATGACAAGTTCCAGGTTTCAGATGTGGATATCTTTTGGGGACTATTATGACCCTATTGCAGCTCATCTCCTTCCTGACATCTAAGAGTCGGCTAAGTGCTGCCCCGTCCACTTCCAGAGCCACACTCAGCTCCTGTCCTTTCCCCCCACACAGCCATCATCACGGCCCATTCCTAGTCCTGCCTGGCGGGTGCTAAAGTCTCCCAAGTGGTCTCCTGGGGTCTTGATACCCTTCCCGCAGCACCCCCTACTCATGGACATCACGGTGACCCTCCTAAAACAAATGTGAGTCCGATCTTACGCCTGTGACCCGGAAATACTACACGTCATGTGTTTCTGAATGTGTCAAGCACGAGGACTTATTCTGAGTCCGAAGCCCATTCTCCAATTATAATAGGGATATTTATTCAAACTGTGATTGAGCAAATAGAAGATAACAGTTACCTACTATTATCGGTGTCTCCAACTCCCAATGGTTGACAATTAAGACTACTGCTTCTCCGCTCTCCTTATTTCCCTTTTTCTATCCCACCTCATAATCATATTTTCTGACAGATTTAGGGCTTAAAAATGGGGAGAAATGAAGAGACAAGAAAGTTCTAAATGGACTCATACTCTTTTGGGGCTGGTCTAGGTTCTCTGAGGCCAGGCTCGTTCTCTTGTGGGACTTTTCATGGGTCTGCAGAAAGCTCAGGTTACTAAGACCTGTTACTCTCCTCATGGTTAATAAAGATTCAAAGTACAAGCAGCTCTAGAAAAATTAAAATTATGACAACTGGAAAAATAATAAAGGAGTTGGAAGACAAATAATACATGTAACAAAATGATTTATGCGCAGTGGAAAGGGTAAAGAACACCAATATGAAAGAAAAGAAAAGTCCGCAAAGCTTCCATGTAGGACGTCCGTCTAACTGGCTTCTAGACTGAGACACACTGTGGTGGGAAGAAAGTCACCAAAGAAAAACAACTAGAACATTTCCCCGAAGTGAAGAACAGGAAATTGAATAACCCACTCATTCCTACATCAAAACACTTTTTTGTGACTTTTTGGTCATTAGCCTAAAAAAAAAAGGTTTTCCTTTCAGAAAGAACCTGCAGGAAGGAGCTGCATACGAGAATCATGGTTCTAGCAGTGAAATCATTTATATCAGTTTCTCCATATTGTCAACTGTAATGGTCCTAGTGGCCAGACTTTCATATACTGAAGGCAACGGTTAGCTAGAAAATGTGGGCAGGAAGTGGAGGGGAACTTAGTAACTGAGTAGATAAATAATAAACCATGTGAGGTGTCACATGTGTGTAGGGATCAAATATTTAACCACGTTTTGTAAAAATGTAAGACATGTAAAGTTCAGGGTTTTGGTGAAGAAACCATGGAGAATTAGCTGGAAGTGACTCCTGACCCAGGCTCGGCTTCCAAATCCGGCTCCCTGTCCAAGTCATTAGATGGACCTGGGTTAGACTGGATTTAGCTAATGTTTACTTCTCAGGAACAGACAGACTGAGGTGGCCCAGGCCCCAGGTGACAGGGTTCCAACTTCCTCCTGTCGTCACTTGCGCCCTCCCTGTGGTGACTCCGAAGTCCTCTCCAGGAACATAAAGAACATGGTGTTACCACCAGGATGTCACGCTGAGGCCTGGATTTAGGCTTCGTGTTGTGTTTGAGCCTTGCCTTCATTAGACATTGAATTTCAAGTGACATTCTCTGTCAGAATAGACCCAAGAATAAAACATGTAATAACTCACAATCCGTCCTGATAAGCAGTTACATGATCATTAGTTAAGCACCTTCTATCACTGTTGTCACACAAAGACCAGAGGGCACAGGTCACGCCCTCCAGGACCACAAGACGGGGAAAGAGCCAGGGGCCTGGGCCTGGTTGCCAGGAGAGACGTGCACACGGAGAGCCATGGGGTCTTGGGAAGGAGATCCCCAGAGATTCAGGGACAAGAAAGGACATAAGAAGCGGGCTGTCTTTGATGTGGTGTCAGCAATGCATAAGGAGGTCAACCCAGGGGGACTGAGGCAAGGACAGTGGAGCAGGGGCTTCACAGGAAGCAAATGCCTTGAGCTGAAAACTGTGCGGCCTGCACAGAAATCAACCTGGAGTTCACACAGGGCAGTTGTGCAGGTCAAGGTCATAGGATCCATGTGAACCATACAGTGAAGGTCCACAAGGGTCAGGCTGAGGAGGCCGATAGTGTTGAGAGGGCCTCTCGAGCCAGAAAGCCTGGCCCCTTACTGGCTCTGCCACCCCCGAGCTGTGTGCCCTTGGTCAAGTTACGTGACCTCTTGTCCCATTGTCCGCAGTTGGGGAGAAATGAGATGCCCACCTCATGGGAAGGGTGACCACACATCTCAGTTTGCTCAGGAGAAACCCGGTTCATGCTGCTGTCCTGGCATTCCGTCCAGGTAGTGACCTCTTTCACCTTCCAAAGTGCTGTGTTTGGTGAATAAATGTCATCATCACCTTACTCATTGGGTTGCTGAGAAGATTAAAAGAGCAGGTACCAGTGCCCGTCATGAGTAAATGCTCTACAATAGTTGGCTATTCATGTTTTACTGGATGTAGCAAACAAGTAACACAGGTTGGTGGCTGGTGTTGAGAATATTAATAGGCCAACAGTATATAGAATATGTCTGAGAGACAAGTTGTGTGTAAATTATCTCAATTAAACTCTTTCAAGTGGGTCACTTGGGTGGCTGGTTAGTTCTGTTTGTTAGAGCGCGGTGCTCTTAACAACAGGGTTGCCAGTTCGATCTCCTCATGGGTCACTGTGAGCTGCTCCCTCCACAACTAGATTGAAACAACTACGTGACTTGGAGTTGATGGGTCCTGGAAAAGCACGCTTAAATAATAAATAAATACATAAATACATAAATAATAAAAATAAATAAATAAGTAGTCAGAAAAAGAATCCAGGAAGCATGAATCAAAAAAGTGCTTTATTTCCTAACTTAGCCCTTCTGCTTCACGTCTGAACATGGTATCTCCAGGCCTTAGAGAACGTGAAGTAGAAGCAGAGTTTTCAGTGGTCTATATGGTCCCAGAAGTCCTTCAAGGTTTATCAGAACACCTTTCTCAGGTTATAAATTACTGGCTGGGAGCTGACGTGTTCGGAGCACCTACTCTGTGCCCAGCCCTGTCTGAGGATTCCTCACTGTAACTCATTCAGGCCTCACGACATCCATAGGACGATTGCTATTGTACATGGGACACAGCAGTGAAATCTCCACACCAGTGTGGCCCCAGGCATGGGAGACTCCTGTGCTTGGAACGGCCTGGATACCGTGAACGACGGACATCAAGATGTCCCCAAGACTTTGCCTTTCCTGAAGTCTGTGGCCGGGGAAAGCACCTCTCCGCCCAATTTGTAGGCTTTGGCCTGATCTTAAGGAAGAAGAGGTTCACGTCCAAAGCACATGCTTGAGGTTAATGTGCCAACACCCAGGAGCGCAGGGCAGAACTAGTTTTACAGAATGAGTGAAAAAGAAGAAATGTAGGGTATCTTGTCCACAAATACTGTAGGGCTGATGTATACGACTCACTTACAATTAATAGAAACTCAAGGATCGTCTAATTTGCAGAACTCTTTTATAGGCTTTGTGTCAATGCATGAAACGCTGAGAAAAAATGGGTCTCACTGAGCGTTACCACTTTTATTAAGGAAGGCAAGGCCTCAAATGAGCAAATGTTAGTGTGAGTTCACCTCAGGTTTAGTATGAGCCTTAAGAAGCCAAATGTAATTCTTCTACCTGACATTTATCTCTACCTGAGACAAGGGTGTTCATGGTAAAATCTGTGAATAATTCACCTCCACCCCAAATCTACTGTGTCTGGTTTGTCACAGAGGGTGATCAATAAATGTCACACACACTGACACCGAAAGCTACTTCACTGCTCTGGTTTCTGAACTGAATTTGGGGACCTGAGTCAAAGTGCCTTCTGGGAGGAGGAAAAAATCAGCCCAGCAATACAGGCATTCTCACCTTTTGGTTTCTTCCATTTGCTTTTGTAAACGTTGCTTTTACAGGAGCCTTTGTGAGCAGTTTATTGTATTTGATTCACCTGAGAATGGTCCTCAAGTGCTTTGCAGAAAACATGGAGGTAAAGAGACACACACTTTACTGTGGGCTCATGGACATGAGGTGGGATTTTGTTTCCTGAGTAAGAAGCTGTGAAGGGCCCAGTGTGTCAGCAGGTGACAGGGCTGGTCTGTAATGACTGAGGCACCAGGGAGAGTCCCCATGAAATCCCGTTCACGGAGACAGTCGCCCGTCTCATTACTAATGTCCTTCACTTTCCTTTGGAATGCAGTGGCCAGCAATGGTCAGCTGGGTGAAAGGACACCCGTAAGAACATGACCTTCTTCTCTATTTCTAGCTTCTTCCTAATTAATTAGTGTCCTTGGCAACTTAAGCTCCAGCTGAATACAGAAAAAAGGGAGTCCCAAATAATCCAGACAGAGAATTAACTATTAACTCATCTCTCAGGCTGTCTCACCCATTTCTTTTTTCTTCAACCTATGCCAACTTTGTTTCTCTTGTTCCTGTTACCTTCATGTTGTCCCTGCTCAAACCCATATGGCTTTTCTATCCTGTGAGGATGTCCTGTCCCTCTCTTGACACCAAGAGGCACACTTTGCACACTTCCCTTCCCTTGCCAAGTGCCATGTGCTCTCCGGGCCTCTGTACTTGCTGTTCCCTTGACCTAGAACACTCTTCCCCAGATGTTCCCTGGGATTTCACATCCAAGCTTAAAAGTCCCTTGTGGGAGCAGAGCCCCAGAAAGTAGTTTCCAGGCTCTCGGCCTCACATAGAAAGCTGCTGGCTCAGGTAGTAAATGGCCATCAACTGTGATTGCATGGCCATCAGCTGTGGCTAGTTGGCCGTCAGCTGTAACCAGTGAGCCATTGGCCACTAATATAACTGCTGTGGCTACGCTAGCAGAAAGAGAAGAATGGGGGCTGGCAAGAAGATGGTGGCTGGCAAGTGCGGATTGCAGTTAGGATGGCTGGTTGCGGACAGTGTGGATCCAGCCTCCAGTGAGAGTATAGTGCTGCCAGAGAGAGTATAGTGGTATGACTCCCCTACTTATGGCTCCATGGGTGTTCCTGTTTGGCCTCACTGTATCCTGCGTTCTTGTGTGGGGAGCGGGAGCTGAGACCCCGCAGGCCGCCCTGCATTACAAATGGCGCAGCAAGCAGGGTCTCCCGCATGACATCCCTGCTCCGATGCTTGCCTGGGCCACTTCACAGGACAGCTGCCCTACAGGTTGTTTGTTGTTCTTTACACCATCAGTTTCCCTAGATTTCTCCGTCAACTGTAGGTGTGTTCGTTGCCTCCCCGGTGAGAGGTAAGCTGCACAAGGGCCAGGCCCTGCTCTAACTTGTTCTAAACTGAACCTGTGACATGTAGCACCGGGCCCAGTCATAGGAGAATCATGGTGGTCGTGAACAATGGAAGGAAGGCTAGAAGGAAGGATGGGAGGGTGGGTGGATGGATGGATGGAATCTTCCATAGTCCCGATGACCCTGTTTTAAGTTCTGATAGGCTCTTTACATACAGTGTCTGCCATCCCTACAAAAACAGCATGGGATCACTTATGTCCATTTTAGAAATTGGGCAAAAGGAGCTCGACATGACCAGCCCTGTAACTCACCGGGGGCACCGCGTGATTAGATGTTGCATCCAAGATTCAAATCCACATCTGCAGGAGCCCGCCATTAGGCACTGCGTCCCCTAAGCGTCAGTTTTTCTACTTCTCACATCGTCCTTTGAATCAGTGGAAGAAAATCAGTAAGCTAAGAAAAACTGGACAAAATTTAATTTTACATTTATAATTAAATTGATGAAATTGACTTAACTAAGTGAGATATTCTTTGTAAAAACAACCTTCAAAGCAGGAGAGACATTAATATCGTGTTTCCCCTAAAATAAGACCTAGCCGGACAATCAACTCTAATGCATCTTTTGAAGCAAAAATTAATATAAGACCCAGTCTTATTTTACTATAATATAAGACCGGGTATGATATGATATGATATAATAATATAATACCGGGTCTTAGATTAATTTTTGCTCCAAAAGAGGCATTAGAGCTGATTGTCTGGCTAGGTCTTATTTTTGGGGAAAGACAGTATTTTTCCAACTCCAGCCTTGGACTGAAAAAGTGTCTGTGGACTAGGAAACTGTCTCCCAGAGGCAGATGCGGTATTGCTCCCAACCCAGGTGTTCAGGAAACAGGAAAACAGACACAGGATAGGAACCTTTTTGTACCTTTAAGATGAGGAAGGAAAAGAAAAACAACAGGAGGAGGAGGACGGGGAGATAATGAAGCCCACGCTAATAATAAACCAACAAGGTGGCCACACCGCAGGCACCAGCCCATAGCCGCTGCTGCGCCATGAAGCTGCTGACCGTCCTCATGCTGATCGCCCTCCCCGTCTCCTGCTTTGCAGGTGAGCACTGACACGGAGGGCGGGCTTCGCTTTGCAGGGTGTTGTCAGGGCCCCTGTGGACGACCTCCTGTTCCCCACAGCCCAGCACACAGCCTCTCATTTATCCAGGGTCCTCGTTTTCATGTGTTTGGCTTCTCTGGGCTGTGGAAGCCAGGAAGGGGGTGCAAGGAGGCAATGTTTCAGGGCTTGAAGGAAATCCCAGATCCTGAGTTTACTCTCCTAGATGTGAGGACTCAAGACCGTTGACCATAATCTTTCTGAATGTGCGTCTCTCCTGGGATGTAAGATGACAAACACCCTAGCTGTGCCCATAAAGGAATTCATACCTCTGTAAGTGAGCCCACTTTTGCATGCTTTCATCCCAGGTTCTGGCTGCCCGCTCCTTGAGGAACTGATAGATGATACAATCTCTCCTGAAGTGGACATTGATCAATACCTCGAGGATTTTCAAGAATTCATAGATGGTGAACCCACCGCAAACTCCCTAATGGAAATGAAGCAATGTTTTCTTGACCAGGATGATGAAACTCCAGACAACGTCCAACTGATGCTGGTAAGTTCGATTTCTTCTTTAAGTGTTTTGAATCCACTGGACAGAGACAAGCAGCCTCTAAGTTTGTCACTAATTATGCCAGAGCAAGGGTTAACTATGTTTTACATCCCTGACTTTCATTGTTGGTGAGTGTGAATGATACTGTGACACCAAGAAAGCCATCCAAGTTCAGTGCTGCTCTGTCTCTTCACTTTCTGGAATCCTTAGTGAGTGACAAATGAAAAGGACCTAGAGGGGGAAAACGCTTGGGCAAAAACTCCCCTAATCATCAGCTTAGAAAATATCTGGTTATTAAGACCTTCCTTCACTTGTAAGAGTGATCAGAAAAATAAATTCCTCTTGTTCATAGATCAAATAGTAAAACATTTTAAAGACTTTTTTAATAGAGTCCAGAAAAGTTGTTTTAAGGATTATTCCACACATCTTATCCACACAATCTAAAGTGCACTTTCAAGCAATCGACATCTGTTAGTATAAAAGACTGAATCCCTGAATGACACGTGCACATCATGGGTATGAACCTGTCACGGGAGAGGAAATTGTTTAAAACAAAAGTCAGTAGTTTAACAATGAGATAATCTTTCTAATTATGACAGGTTTGTTTAATTTTTACCTCGCATGTATTCTGTATCCTAATGTAACATTTAAGACATTCCAGGGTAGACAATTTAGAAGCATTGCCAAAGCACAATCATATAAGTGTGCGTCACTAAGAAGATTCGGAAACAGGGTGCAACATGGAAGACCCTTGAAAACATGATTAAAAAAAGAAAAAGCCAGTCACAGAAAGACAAATATAGGGTCAGCCCGGTGGCTCAGGTGGTTGGAACGCCAGGCTCCTAACGCTGAGGTCATCGGTTCAATTCCCACATGGGCCAGTGAGCTTCACCCTCTACAGCTAAGATTGTGAACAACGGCTCTCCCTACACCTGGGCTGCCATGGGCTAACATGTGCCTCCATGAGTGGCTGGTGGCCAACCTGAGTGGCCGGCAGCCATCGTGAGTGGGTGGCAGCTGGTGAGAGCTGCGGTGAGCTGCTGTGAGCTGCTGTGAGCGGATGGCCAATGACCGGCGACCAATTGCCTCAGCTGAGGGGAGCACAAGGCTCATAACACCAGCATGGGCCAGGGAGCTTGTGCTCTAACCAACTGAGCCATCCAGCCACCCCCATAGTTACATTTTTTAAAAAGTGAACAACCCCTGCGATTAAAGATAGTAGGAATTTTTTCTTCAAAAACCTAGATTAGGGCAGCCAGATGGCTCAGTTGATAGGAGCGCGAACTCTTGATGACAAGGTTGCTGGTTCGATTCCCACATGGGCCAGTGAGCTGTGCCCTCCACAACTAAATTGAAAACAATGGCTTGAGCTTGGAGCTGAGCTACGCTCCCCCACAACTAGATTGAAAAAAAAAAAGCAAACAATGACTTGATATCCAGGGAAAACACACTGTTCTCCAATAAAACAAACAAACAAAAACCACCTAGATTAGACAAATCAGCCAGTGTACACGTCTCCGATATTTTGTGGCCCACAAAGGATATGGTGGAGGCATCAGACCGTTTTCTATATTTCTAACATTTAAGACCATACAGGAACTCAAAACTTCACATGTCCTTGTATTTGAGCCGAGATATTGAAAACTGGTAACACAGCAAATTTCGTTGCATATGTTATTTCAGAGAACAGGAAACATTCAGATAAAATTATTAAAGGGACCCCGGGAATGGGGTTGGGGGAGACCTGGGAATACCGGCACCTCTTAGGCATCCATTAATGTCTTCTAAACAAGAGAATAAATGAGGAGATAATTCTGATTTTATTTCCAGCACTATCTTTCTTTCTTTTTTTTTTAAAATAAATTTTATTGGGGAATATTGGGGAACAGTGCGTTTTTCCAGGACCCATCAGCTCCAAGTCAAGTCATTGTTTTTTCAATCTAGTTGTGGAGGGCGCAGCTCACTGGCTCATGTGGGAAATGAACCGGCGACCTTGGTGTAATGAGCACCGCGTTCTAACCATTGAGCAAACCTGCCACCCCGAGCACTATCTTTCTTGAATGTCAGATGTGTGTAGACAAATCCAGGAAAACAATGAGAAGAAATGTTTGGTTTTCCAGATTTTCCTCTTATGAGGAATTGGAATGTAGGTGATGTCTGTTTTTGTTTTCCAGCAAACAATATGTAACAGTGTCTGGTGTCCTACGTATTAACTTTCCACAAGACCTTTGGCTGAGATGACTATAGAGAATGAGAGAGAGACCTTAGAAAGACGCACACCACACACACATGTGTTCGCACACACGCACACACACTCACACTCATTATTCATGAAGAGCTCACGGGTGCAGGACTGCAGATTCTGAGCAGCACGCTGCTCCTCACCACCTGTAGCCCAACATCGACCCTTCTCTGGAAACTGATTTTCCTCCCCTCTCACCCCATCTTCCGGGACGATCTCTGCCTTGCTCAGGCCCAAGGTCCTGGTGGCTGCGACAAGCTCAAGTTCCCACATGTCCTTCAGTCCCTGTGTCTGTGCTGAGCCCTGCTCACCATGGCCGGGCTCTCTGTGTCCCTGGCCCGAGTGTGCAGGGAGGGGAACAGCCAGCGAGAAAGGGGGCTCAGGCAGGGCAGGGATGAATCCTGTCTACATCCTTAGATTGGATCTATATCCTCAACTGGATTGTTAAGATCTTTCGTTTCAAAGTTACTTACTATACCCCTCTGTGCCCATAACCCCAAACCTCAGGAAAAACGCTAATTTGTCTGTGTTCCCATGAGTGTGGTCATTTTGTGCTAATCAATGAACAGGACTCATACACACCTGCTTCATCCCTTTCACACCCTCAGATCTATCACTTCTCTATCCCTCGTGCGCTGTTAGGTAAGATTCCATGATTATGGTTTCCTTCCTGATCATAATCCTCATACAATCTTGACCCTTAGCAGCACACAAGTCCTTCTGGGAGCCCTATTGCGTTGAGCTCAGGGTCACTGGGATTGTTGGGTCCCCTCATAGACAAGGCTTTGCTCCCCAATTGAAGGGAATCATTCACATGCTTCCCGCCCCCAGAGCTTCGGGTCCATCTCCCTCCCCCACATTTCACAGTCATCTCTGTACCCAGAGAATAAATATATGACACAATATAAGTCAGATCACGCGGGAGCATCCATTTCTTGCTTGATGGTTCTTTTGTAGAATCTGGACTCTGGAATCCATCTTCTCTTCAATTCCATTGCCACCATCTCCAACCCCGACTTCCCAGGAACCTGTTTCCCTCATTGACGATCCTTTGAGTGTGTCTTCTTGTGACCAGTTCTTACAATCATGGTCATTCACTCATGAACTTCTTGTTGGACACACATTTTGTATCAGGCACTGCTCTTGGCATCAGGATACATCAGTGAGGAAAACAGACAAAAATCCCTTCCCTCAGGATGCTTATATTTATTTGATCAGGGGAGAGAAATAATGAACCAAACAAAGAGGTAAATTAAAAAGTATATTGGGAGGTGATAAATACCACAGAGGAAAATAAGGAGAGGAGGAAGGGTGGGGGTGCGGGTTAATTAGGACGGACAGGGAAGGGCTCACTAAAGTCGTGTTGTTTCAGCCCAGATCTGAAGGACGTGAGGGAGAGAGTGCGAGGCGTCTGTGAGATGAGTATTCCAGGAGGAAGGACTCTCCAGGGTCTGGTCATAGATCCCTCTTTAGTTTTTACATAAATAGGTGTCAGCATAAATTATTCTAAGGACCGATATTCCAGGAAACAACAAATTAAGGTTCTGTTGGCCAACCTATGCGAGATGCTAAAAGGTGGTGGTCCTGAAACGTAGCCCACACCTGAGTCCCTTGACCAGGTGCACTACATCCACATGGCCTTTCTGTTCCTGAAATATGTTAAGCTCCTCCCTGAATTAGAGCTTTTGCACACGGCTTCCTTCTGCCTGAAACAGAATCCCCTGCTCCTCACAGGATTCTCTCCTTCTCAACCATCTGTTCCCAACTGAAATTTCATTTCTTCAAATGCTCCTTCCATGCCTACAACTCTTTCTAAGGAAGATACACCCCCCCCACTCACAGCCCTGATTCTCTTACTCATGATTTTAACATCTTTGTTTTCTACTCCCAAGATTTGTGATTATTTTATTCTTTCTTTGCTAATTTTATGTCTCCCTGACTGGATTATAAGCTTCATGAGGGAGAGGCTTTGTCTTGTTCACTGTCGTAGCTCTAATACGAGTCATATGTACTCAATACAACTAGGTGGATGAATGAATAAAATCAACAAGAAAAAAAATAAACCAAAATGAGTGATAGCAACAGGAGGTCATAAAAAATGTATAGAGAGCCAATAAACATGAACGGATGCTCAAACTCTGTCCCATAATTTAAAAGGGTGGGGAAATTATACTTTTCATATATCAGATTGGCAAAATTTAGAGGTTTGGCCATATCTCTTAGACTTGGCTAGCGTTTGGAAAAACAGGTTGTGAGATGGTGAATTAGTGCAGTGTTTTTAGACAGCATTTGGCAATATCTAGCAAATTATAAAAGACGTGTCTTGGGGAGGCTGGATGGCTCAGTTGGTTAGAGCGTGAACTCTGAACAACAGGGTTGCTGGTTCAATTCCCACATGGGATAGTGGGCTGTGCCCCTTGCAACTAAGATTGAAAATGGCAACTGGACTTGGAGCTGAGCTGCACCCTCCACCACTACATCGAAGGACAACAATTTGGAGCTGCTGGGTCCTGGAAGAAACACACTGTTCCCTAATATTCCCCGAAACAACTTAAAAAAAAAGTTAAAAAAAAAAAAAAAAGCCTGTATCCATTGACCCAGGGATTCCAGAGATAGACTTGCACAAGAATGCAAATAAATATGTTCCAGAATGTTCGTTGTGGCATTATTGGTAATAGTAAGAATATGGAATAATAATAGCTAACATTTTTTTGAGTACTCACTGTGTTCCAGGGACTGCTCAAGCATTTGAGACAATATCTCATGTACCTCACAAAGCAACCCTATGAAGTGGTTTTTATCATTGTACCCCAATTTATAAGTGGGGGGATTAGGTGGTAGCTTCCCCAAAGACCCACAGCCAATAAGTGGAACAGCCTGGAATTTAACCCAGAGCTGCTCATTTAATCATACTATACTATCACGTAGGACAACCTAAATATCTATTGAAGTTGGGAATGAGTTACATAAATATGGTTGTCAGGCAGGATGTCAGGCGGGGTCTCTGGTCCCGCTCCCCACATAGGAACGCAGGACATGGTGACGCCAAAAAGGAACACCCACAGAGCCATAAATAGGGGTGTCACACCACTATAGTCTCTCTGGCGACTGGTTTGGAGACACAGGGTGCAGGAGCCACACTATCCACAACCTGCCATCCACTGCTCTCTGCCAACCAACCTCACTTGCTAACTGCAGTCTGCTCTTGCTAGATCAGCCACCATCTTCTTGCTAGCCCCTATTTTCTGCTAGCGTAGCCACAGCAGTTATATTAGTGGCCAATGCCTCACTGGTTACAGCTGATGGCCAACTAGCCACAGCTGATGGCCATCCAATCACAGTTGATGGCCATTTACTACCTGAGCCAGCACCTTTCCACGTAGGCCGAGAGCCTGGAAACTTCACCCTTGGTTCTGTCCCCACAATGGTATTTTAATTTCTACATGATATGGCCCTCCTACCACAACCAACTATAAAACTGAACAAACTATATGAAGGTACTGTGTTGGGACGTTGTGCAACAGGCAGTGCAATATTTTGTTCCTCAAGTAAAAGAAGGCAAGTGAACCCCACTGTCTCCCTGGCTTTCTGCCTGGTGGCACTTTCTGATGTTGTAGTGAGGTGGAATCCAAGCAGAGAACAGCAGAGAACAACTACTGTGTCTCACAGCACTGGGCCACATAAGAGTTCCTATTAGGCAGAATCAAAAGACCTCACTAAATACTATGAGCATTCAATTGAGACCCCAGTAAGGCCATGTACAGTCTAACCCTAGACTATGTGCCACTCTAGACTTTTCCAGTAAAGCTTAAAAACAAGCCTTGGGTGGACAGTTGGCTCAGTTGGTTAGAACGGGAGCTCTGGGCAATGGGGCTGCTGGTTCGATTCCCACATGGGCCAGCGAGCTGTGCCCTTGGCAACTAGAATGAAGTCAACGAGCTGCCGCTCAGCTCCAGATAGTCAGATGGCTCAGTTGGTTGGAGCATAGGCTCTCGACCACAAGGTTGCTGGTTCGACTCCTGCAAGGGATGGTGGGCTGAGCCCCTTGCAACTAACAACAGCAACTGGATCTGGAGCTGAGCTGCGCCCTCCACAACTAAGATCGAAAGGACAGCAACTTGACTTGGAAAAGTCCTGGAAGTACACACTGTTCCCCAATAAAGTCCTGTTCCCCTTCCCCAATTAAAAATAAAAAACCTCAGAAGAAAACTTACCTGCCAGTAAATTAACTGTTTGCCAGAATAAGACAAAACCTCCTTCAAAGGAAGACAACAAAATCCTGCAAGTGAAAAAAATTTAGCATCCACAGTGTCTTGCATAAAATGTAAAGTTGCTAGACATGAAAAAATTAGGAAAATGTGACCCATAACCACATTAAAAAGAAAAAAAAAAGACAATAGAAACTGGCCCATAGATAATAGAGATGTTTGAAAGAGCAGAAAAGAACTTTTAAACAACTATTATAAATATACTAAAGGATTTAAAGGAAAAGATTAACATACTGGTAAACAGATGGAAAAGCTCACTAAAGGAGTAGAAACAATAAAAAAACTGGAAATTCTAGAACTGTAAAATATAGCATCTAAAATATATATTTGCTGGTAGAATTGATAGCAGATTGGAAACTACAGAAGGAAAGATCAGTGACATTGAAGATAGGAACATAGGAATTAGCCATAGTGATGCTCACAGAGGGGGGGAAAAGGCTGGAAAAAAAGAAAAAAAACAATGAGCAATGGGCAATTTCAAATGGTCTAATATATGTATAATTGCAGCCCTAGAGTAAGAAGAGAGAAAGGTTGAGGTACAAAATAACTTTTAAGAAATTACGGTCAAAATGTTTCTAAATTTGAAGAAAGATATCAATTAATAGACCCGAGAAGCTCAATGAACCCCAAGCACGAAAAATACAAAGAAAATCACACTTAGGTACATTGTAGTCAAATTGCTGAAAATAAAACATAAAGAGAAAATCTTAAGAGTACCTGGAGAAGAAAAGACACATTACAGAAAGGAGAACAACAATAAGAACTATCACTGATTTTTCACCATAAGTGTTACTATGTAGAAGCCAATGGAAAAGAAATACTGCCAACCTAGGAATCTATATCCAGTGAAAATATTCTTGATAAATGAATGTCTGTGGGCAGGGGAGGGAGGATTCAAGGGGTATATGGGAACTCTTTGTACTTTGTACAATTTTGCTGTGAACCTATAACTGCTCTAAAAAATATTCTATTTTTTAAAATGAACTCAAAAATTTAAATATTTTTAGACAAGAAGGTTGAGAGAATTCACCAGTAGACCTGCACTATAAGAAATGAAATGTGAAAACAAGTTCTTCAGGTCAAAGGAGAATGATGTAAGATGGAAACTGCAATTGATACAAAGTAATGAAAAGCACCAGACGTGGAGCATATGTGAGTAAATAAAAATTTTGTTTTCTAATTTATCGCTTCTGGGCCTTTTGGCTAAGATCAAGCGTAGTGTAGTATCTGATTTATTAAATTTCTTCAAAAGCTTATTAACTGTTTAAAAAAGAAATAACAATACTATATTGTGAAGTTTATAACACAATGTAAGGTTCTTAGGTTATATGTGAAGTGGTATAATATTAACTCATGTTAGACTGCAATGAGTTATAGATGCATGCTGTATTCCCTAGAGCAACTATTAAAACAAAGAGGTATATCTAAAAAGCTGGTGGAGAAAATAAATTTTTTTTAAAAGCTCAAAAAAACACAAAAAACAAGGAGGGCTAAAGGAACAAAATATAGAGGAGACAAAGAATACAAACAGCAGAATGATAGACTGCAATCAACCATATCAATAATTACACTAAATGTAAATGGACCGTATATTCCAGATTGTCAAACAGCAAGACCGTTATATACAAGAGTGGCACTTTACTTATGCTGACACAGGTAAGTAAAAGAATGGAAAAGATACACAACACAAATTCTAATCATAAGAAAGCTGAAGTGGCTATATTACTATCAGATAAAACAGACCTCACAATAAAATATTATCAGAGGAATTTTCATAACGAGGAAACAATTAATTCATCAAGAAGACAAAAAATCCAAAATTTGTATGCTCTTAATAACAGAGCTTTAAAATACATGAAGCAAAAATTGACAGAACTAAAAGGAGAAACAGACAAACCCATAGTTGGAGGTTTTTAAAACCTCCTTATAGTAATTTATAGAGCAGACCAAAACAAAACAAAAATCAGTAAAGATATAAAATATTTGAACAACACCAACAAGCTTAACCTGTTAACATTTATCACACCTGTGTCCATCAATTACTGAATATACGTTCTTTTCAAGAGTACATGGAACATTCTTCCAGATAGACTATATGCCCGGCCATAAAAATATAAAAGGATTGAAATCACACAGAGTATATTCTCTGACCACGATAGTGTTAAATCAGGAGTCAATTACAATTAAATGTCAAAAATATCCCTAAATATTTGTAAATTAATATATTACTAGATAACCTGGAGGTGAAAGAAATCACAAGGGAGTAGAAAATATTTTGAACCGAATGATGATGAAAGCACAGCACATCAAAATTTGTGAGATAAAATGAAATGCAGTGCTTAAAGGGAGATTTATAGCTTTAAATGCTTATTTTAGAAAAGTATGAAATTAATGAAATATAAAATACAAGTAGAGAAAATCAATTTAAAAAATTAGTTCTTTGAAAAAAAATGAAACAAAATTGAGTAATCTCTAGCAAGAATGATGAAGAAAACCAAATTATCAAAAAAAATTGAAATTACCAAAATTAGAAATGAAAAAGAAAACATCACTGTAGTTCTTAAAGAGTTAACAAATAAGAGAATATTATTAAAGACTTTATCAGCAAATTCAACAACTTGGAGGAAATGGACAAATTCCTTCAAAAACACAACTTCATAACATGGACATAAGAAGAAATAAAACATCTAAATATCTCTGTATCTATTAAAGAAATCAAATTCACAATCTTTCCACAAAAGTCGAAGCCCAGAGTCTTCACTGGTTTATTCTACCAACTGATGGATTTTAAACAGCATTGGAGGCTTTGAGAAGACAGCCTTTTGCTTCTCCGTTGCTCACTTTCTCGCTCTGTAAAATGGGCATATTCTCTGCCCTCCTCCTAGTGTTGTGCACGAGGATTAAGTGAGTTAAATAAGCAAAATCCTGAGGCCAATGTCAGGCATGTGGAACATGCTCTTTAAATGTTAGCTGTAGTATTATTTTGCCATTCGAATGGCAAAAATCCAAAACACAGATTATATCAAATGCTGGCACGGATGCGGAGCAACAGGAATTCTTATTCATAGCTGGAGGAAATGCAAAATGATACTGCCACTTTACAAGACATTTTGGCAGTTTCTTACAAAGTTACCATATGATCCAGCAGTTGTGCTCCTAGATATTTACCCAATTGAATAAAAGCTTATGTCTCCACAAAAATCTGCAATTAGTGTTTACAGTGTTAAAACCAATGTTTGGCTTCATTCATGAACACCAAAAGCTTGAAGCAACAAAGATATTCTTCATAGGTGAATGGACAAACAAACTGATGCATCCAGATAAAGGACAATTTTTCAGCGCTGAAAAGAAATGAGCTATCAAGCCACAAAAAAACACAAGGAGGAACGTTAAATGCATATTGCTAAGTGAAAGAAGCCGGTGTGAAAAGCACTGTCTTAGTCCATTTGGGCTGCTGTAACAGAGATACCAACGACTGGTAGCTTATAAACAACAGAAATTCATTTCTCATAGTTCTGGAGGCTGGGCAGTCAAAGGTCAAGGCGCTGGCAGATTGGGTGTCTGATGAGAAGGTCCACTTCCTAGACAACTGTCTTTTTGCTTTAGCCTCACAGGTGAGAAGGGTTGAGAGATCTCTGCGGGGCTTCCTTTATAAGGACACTCCTCCCATTCATGAGGGCTTCACCCATGTGACCTAATCACCAACCCAAGGCCCATCTCCAAACACCATCACACTGGGGATTAGGTCTCAACATGAATTTTGGGGGAGACACAAATATTCAGTACATAGCATACTGCATGGCTCCATTATATGACATTCCGGATAAGGCAGAATTGCAGAGACAGTGGAAAGATCAGTGGTTACCAGAGCTTAACAGGGAGGGAGGGATGACTAGGTGGAACACAGGGGATTTTCAGGACTGTGAAACTATTCTGGATGATGCTGTGATGGTAGATACATGTTATTATACATTTGTCAAAGCCCATAGAATGTACAGCACCAACAGTGTCCCGTAATGCTAACAATAGACTTTGGGTGGTATTGATGTGTCAATGTAGGTTCATCAGTTATAGCAAATACACCGCTGGTGGGGGAGGCTGCGTGAGCATGGAGACGGGCGACATGGGGACTCTGTACTTTCTGCTCGGTTTTGCTGTGGATCTAAAACTACTCTAAAGAATAAAGTAGTTTTTAAAATGAGAGAGACCTTAAAAACCGAAAACCATCTGTTCCATCAGATGTAATCCCACCTGGAGTTAAAATGCTAGATGATCTCTGTAATACCCACTTTCCAACTCTAGGACTTGGTGAAGTCATAAGAACACTCTAGGGCTTGATTTATTTTCTACTTGAAAATGAGCAGTTGGTCTAGATCAGTGATTCTTGTGCTTTTGAGTTTTACAGGGAGAAGTAAATTAAAAATGAAAATCAGTGTAGGGTTGTCAACTTGTCAGTTTGTTAAATAAACATGTTTTTAAAACTCCACCATCTGCTGTAACCATTTCATTATTGACAACAACAACAACAGCAAAACACTGTAGCACGAAAAAGAGACTTAATTTTTAACGAAAAGGCAACTATTTCAATTGAATAAATACCCTTAGTTTTATGGAAAACTAATTTTCATTTATTTTATCTAACTTTTTAAAAATTTTTTTTATTGGGGAACAGTGTGTTTCTCCAGGGCCCATCAGCTCCAAGTCGTTGTCCTTCAGTCTAGTTGTGGAGGGTGCAGCTCAGCTCCAAGTCCAGTCGCCGTTTTCCATCTTAGTTGCAGGGGTTGCAGCCCACCATCCCATGCGGGAATGGAACCCGCAACCTTGTTGTTGAGAGCTCACGCTCTAACTAACTGAGCCATCTGGCTGCCCCTCTAATTTTCACATTAACTTCTGAAAACTCTGTCATATCTGGTACCAGTTTGTGGACCAGCACTTGGGCTAATAAATAATATCTTCCGACCTTAATATTCTGAGACTATGCACAAGTAGTTTTTGTGTTGCAGAAAGGTCCAGAGTAGGTATCTTCAGTGCTGGTTCTAAGCAAAACAGTGAAGAATAAATGTCAGCACTGAAGCCTCTGCCATATATGCTAGGCATTTTATTACTAATACTTAAAAACAACACTATGGGGTAGGTATTATAGGTGACAGAAGGCCTGGAACGAGTAAGTAACCCGCCTGGCGTCATGCTGTATGTAGTAGGCACATAGGAAACAGCAGCACACAGACCCAGGCCTGTCTTGACTCCAAAGCCCATGTTTCTGCCTTCAGATTCTGCTTTTTTGTCCAGGACTCGTCTTCTGGAAGCAACACTCTCCTCTTCTAAAAACGGCTCCTTCCCCCACTGTGGACAGCTTGAGAGCCATCTCCAGGTGGTGGCTGACTCATCCAACCTAGGGAAGTTGACCCAAGGAGGGGATTGCCTGTCAGAGTTCTTTCTCATGTGTTTGAGTTTCCACATTGAGAGATTAGAAAACGTTATATTCCAATACAGCAAGCCATAAGATCTAAGACTCAGTCATTTTCAGCAAGCTATCTGCTGAAATTGGTCTCCCAGGAGACAATGAGCGGAAACCAAAGAGAAGCAAAGGAGGAAGAAACCTGGCAGTCTTCAGGTCCCTAGATCCACTTGTCTCCGAGGCCCCTGAGGCACCAACTTCCCCATGGTTAGATTGTTGCACTTCTCCTGGAATTTAGTGCAACGAGTCCCTTCTTTTTCCTGGGCCAATGCAACTTTTATCACATTCAACCAGGATAGCTTAGAACTCTCGTTCTTTTTTCCCAGGAAGGAGGCAGCACTGTATTCTCGGGCAGAGAATGTGATCTTGGGAGTAAGATCCATGACCAGATGTGGAGAGAACAATGCTTCATGGTGTCAGCTTTAGAAACTCTCAGAAGCCCTTGTAATAAGCTACTGCAGACGGGATGAGAGACTGGGCTGTTGTCTCAAACACCAAACAGTACATTTAGGCTATTATTGTGCTGGAGGACAAAGATCTTAGATCTATTTGAGAAAGGAAAACAAATAACAAACCCTGTATGTTCATTTTCAGTTCAGTCACTTTTGAAGTAATAATGAGAAGTACAGTTTATGAACTAAAACACTCTTCTCCACCAGTCATGCTTTCAAATTTTAAAATGTTACAATTGTATTTATTCTTTTAGAACATATTATGGACACTCATGTTTGAAAATTGAAAAGGTCCAAAAAGCAATACAGTACAAATTCTCCCTCTCATCTATGCTACTGACCCAGCACTCCCCACACCCCAAGCAACCAGTGTAACCAGAAAAGAAGCCTATCCAGAGAGACTCTCTGCATGTTTATGTTGGCTTTTGCTGCATGACAAGTCACTCCAAAACTTAGTGGCTTAAGACTACAAGAATTTGTACTTGCCTAAAATTTTGGAGGCCAGCTAAGCAGTTCTTGCCTGGGCTTGCTCAGCAGGGTGGATGGTCTAGAATGGCCTCAGTGAAAAGTCTGGCAGTTGACAGGCTTTTTGGTCTCAGGAGTCTTCACATGACTGGAAGTTGGCTCCATGTCCGCTGCGTCACAGCCAGCCACACACCTCCCACTGCGCAGCAGGCTAGCTAGCCCAGGCTCACTCATGTGATGACACAAGACTTTCCAGAAGTAAAAGAAGGTATGCTCCAAAGCACAAGCACTTTTTAAGCCTCTACCTTCATCACATTTGCTAAAGAACCTTTGACGAAAGCAAATTAAATCAAAGCAGATGGCCAAGTCTCTCTGCATCTGTCTCTCTCTTGAATTCTTTCTTGCACAGAGACAAGAACCTGGTCACTGCTGCTCGGAGACATGACCCTGGTCCACTCTCTTGGACCTCCCCTTATTTCCTACTTCTTATTCCTTATTTATTCCGTGAGCCTCTGGCGACAGAGGTTTTCACTACCTCCTTCATTAGATTTCCATGTGGAGTAAGCAAGTTATGTAAGTGCACCTCATATAATGTAATACATCTAGACAGACAGACTTCCTTTGCTTTGTCAAACAGATGTGTTCACAGCCTTTCACTTACGTAAGGGCATAAATGTTCATAAGTAGCTCCTCTCTTGGGACATTTGAACTTTGGTGTGGATCAAAACTTTGTAAAAAGAAAGAAATTAGCTTCTTATAAGGTGACTCTGGAGTTCCCTTGCAGTATAACAAATGGAACACATGTGTTTGTCTTCCCTGCCTCCTGATATTCCATTAAAATTAGAAACAGAAACAGAAAGGTAAATTCAATATTGAGGACAACAGGATAGGCCATCAGTAGACAGGGGATTTCAGTGCTTTTCTGGAAGATAGAAGGTAGATAAAAATGTCTTGATAGACGAAATGGAATGAAGGAAGCCACAACCAAGAATACGCTCTAGAGGATATCGTCAAGCTGCTGAGCAAAATCCAGGAGAGTAGGGTACCTCTGGACAGAGGGTGGGGTGAGATGGGAAGGCCACATCAGGGATTAAGAAAGCCCATCTGTTGAACAACTGTATTCATCAGCTGCTTACATTCCCATACCCTCCTCCTTCACCCCTACTCCTGTGCCTATAGAGAGCCAGCCCTGTAGTCCTAGTCAAAAACCCAAGAGGAATATTCTGCAAACCGAATGAACAGCAGCTAAAGTATGTGTTGACGCCCTAGAGGAGACACACTCCATTCTGCCAGTTAAGATTTCCCACAACCCAAATGCTAGCTAGCTCCTTGCCCATTCATCCTAGAGCAGGGGTGTCCAAACTTTTTTCAACGTTTTTTACCAAGGGCCATACGCGGTAAAATACACAAACAGCAGGGCCACTCACTCGAGGTGAAGTATGTATTGCCTCACCTGGTTTATTTAAGTAAACTAAATATATTTTTGGAATTTGCTATGGGCCAATTAACAATGGATTGCGGGCTGCAGTTGGCCCGCGGGTCGCAGTTTTGACACCCCTGTCCTAGAGCAACACATGCAAATCAATAAGCCCTACCTACCCAGGTACACAGATGGCTGAGGCTTTGTGGGGAAAGAGGAAATGCCCACTGGCCACTAGAATAATTAACCTTGCCTTCATTAATAAATGTCAAACACCAACCAAGGATAAAGACTAGCAGCGTGGAAGAGAAAGACAAACTATTCTTGCACAGAGAGCCAAAGTCAGTCATTCACTCAGGCCTGGGCCAGACTTCTTAGAGGGGGAGACAGACAACAGGGAAAGGGGAAGGAAAGGAAAGAGGAAACATTGATTAAGCATGTCCATCTGCCCACGGGGGGCACAGAAATGAGTAAGATCAACCCCTCATTCATACTCTTAGGGATGGGGGAGGACAGCCAGAAAAGGTCTGTCTGAGGGCTTCTTAGATGGCATGATGGTTAATTTTGTGTGTCAACTTGGCTGTGCCATAGTGCCCAGATATTTGGTCAAGCAGTATTCTGGCTGTTTCTGTGAGTGTGTTTTTTTGGGTGAGATCAACATTTAAATTAGTGGACTCTAATTTGAGTAAATTATGGAGATTGCCCCCCATACCATGAGTAGGCCTCTTCCATTCAGTTGAAGGCCTTATCAGAACAAAGACCGACCTCCCCCAAGGAAGACGGAATTCTCCAGCAGGTGGTCTTCAGACTTGAACTGCAACATTGGCTCATCTGTGGGTCTCCAGCCTGCCCACCCTGCAGATTTTGGAGTTACTAGCCTTCATTATCATGTGAGACAATGCCTTAAAATAATCTCCCTCCTCTCTCTCTTTGTCTCTCCCCCCGCCACCACACACACACACACACTTCCTGTTCTGCTTCTCTGGAAAGCCCTGACTAATACAGGCGGGTATCTCTGGCCCTCTCCAAGGGCATTCATGGAAAAGAAGGGTGTTTGCCAGTAGGTGTTAGACAGGCAACCATGGGCTAAGTTGAGAGAGTCATTCTATGCTGAGGAGGCAGAAATCAAGCCAGGGAATTGCTTGTCACAACAGAGATGGTTTGAGAGCAAGATGAGTGCAAGCACTGGTCTCATTGCTGCCACTTTCCAGCTGGGGGACTTGGGAAAGTGGTGATGAGCCAGACTTTAAGGAAGAAGACAGTAAAGCCAAAACTGATTGCTCTCAAATGTTCCAAATGCTGCCAAGAAGAGGTGCAGGTGGCAAGAATGTTGAGAGGACCAAGCCTGGTGGGGAGGTCAGGGAGGGTTTCTCTGAAGAAGTGATATTTAGCTAAGATCCAAAGGAGGGGTAAGAGTCAGCTGGTAGTGGGGACAGCCTTCCAGGTGGAGGGGACGGCGTGTGGGAAAGCCCAGGATACGCAGAGCTGAGAAGTCCTGCATGGCTGAAGTGGGTGAAGGAAAGAGTGGGGGAGCTGAAATTGGAGAGGTAAGCAGGTGAGGCGGGTGAAATCTTGTAGGTCAACATAAGGAGTGTGGACACTATTTTGTCTCCCCTTCTTTTTTTGTCCTCCACTTCTGCACCTCCAGCGACATATACGTGAGTGCTCAATGTTTCCATCGGCCACTGATGCTCTGCTCATTTATTGTCATTTTTTCTCTCCATCCTTCAGTTTGGACCAGTTTCTGTTGCTATGTCTTCAAATTCACTGATCTTTTCTTCTGCAGTGTCTCATCAGCTGCTTATCCCACCCAGTGTAGTTTTCATCTCTAGAAATTCCATTTGGGTCTTTTTGTTATAACTTTTACTTCTCATCTTGTTTCTTTTTTCCTCTGGCTTCTTGAACACATGGAGGCTATTTATGATAGTTCGTTTATATCTTTGTCTGGTAATTCCATTATCTCTGTCAATACTGGGTCTCTTTCTATTCATCAGTTTTCTTCCAGGGCCGTATTTGCTGCTTCTTTGCGTGCATGATAATATCTGATTGGCTGCCAGACATTGTCAAGTTTACACTGATGGATGGTGTTGTCTTCATTTAAGCAGTGTCGGCCTTTGTTCTGGCATGCAGTTAGTTACTTGGAATCAGTTTAATTCTTTTGAGACTTTCTTTTAAGCTTTGTTGGGATGGGTCCATAGCAGCCTTTAAGTTCAGGCTAATTCATTCCCACAGCTCAGGTATATTGTAAGGTCTTCCACTCTGGCTGCTAGAATCATTCCCGGCCTTGGGTATACTCCAGGAATTGTTTGGCTTATAGCTTTCTGATGATTCTTTCCCTGGACTCAAGAGGTTTCTTCTCCCGTGTGTTCTGAGCCAGAGGCTGGAGGAGATTCTCCTGAAATTTTCTTTGCAGCGCTTGCTGATTGATATGGGGCTTCCCTGACTTGGTCAAGACACGTTCAGGACGGAAACAGATGTGCTGGTTCCCTTTCCTGCTCAGAGGCCATGGCCTGGCCCCTGGTACACGGCTTCTGCTGTGTGTGGTTCCGCTCATTTTCTCATTTCAGCAAGAGGTTGTGGTTTTTCAGGAATGAGATACTGTGGCTTATGAAAGTGTTGTGTGTTTTTTTTTTTTTTTTAAACTAGAATGACATTGCTTTTTCTGAAACAGAAAATGGTATTTTAAGTAATTCCTGTCTGAATTCTGTTCTGGAATTATTCCCTGAACCGAAATCCATAAGCTGATTTTTGATGCGTGACCCTTTGCCTCTGTCATAACACAAGAGCATCAGATTTTCTGTCTTGCCCTGACTAAAACCCATGGAATCCAGTCATGCAAGCGCATATGAACATCATATTTTAAAACAGGCCTTTCCAGAGAAGTCATATGTTTTCTTTTCCCTTGTTTTCTTTCTTTCTTTTTTTTTCTTTTGAATAGCAATGGTAGGGCCAGTGATATACTAGTAAGACTAGGTCACATCAGATACGCTGGAGCATGAAAGTGCCGAGGATTAAGGTTGATGTGTTAGAAACTTCTAGAGCCACATAATTAAGGAAAATGAGCAGGAGGTTTATCTGTACTAGAAAGTTAAATTCCTTGCTGTTTCAGCAAGGGCGTCTGTGACGTGACAGAGAGGCAGGGGGCCACAATGCCCAGCCTGTTAAAAGAGAAGCCCTTTTATCTTCTTTATTTCATTGTCTCTCTCTCTCTTTTTTTTTTTTTTTTTTTTAAAGCTTTTCTATTTATTGTAAGTGTGTTTTTCCAGGACCCATCAGCTCCAAGTCAAGTAGTTGTTTCAATCTAGTTGTGGAGGGAGCAACTCACAGTGGCCCATGTAGGGATCGAATCGGCAGCCTTGTTGTTAAGACACTCTAACCAACTGAACTAATCGGCCACCTCATGTTTCATTTTTTAATTGAGATAAGATTCACATAACATAAAATTAACCACTTTAAATGTGGCATTTAGTACATTCACAATGTTGTTCAACCATCACCTCTATCTAGCTCCAAAATGTTTTTATCAGCCCCAAAGGAAACCCTGTACCCAGTAAACAGTCACTTGCTACCCCCACCCCAAGTCCCTGAGAGAAGCTCTTTTTTGCATAAGATTTCTGAGTGCTGGAGTTGGCACTAAGAATTTTTGTTTTTTCTCAAGGGCTCTGATGCGTGGAGGAAAGAGCACGCGTGGGTTTTAGGGTCAGGCAGGGCCAGGTTCTAAACCAGTTTTGTCACTTACCTGTTTGACCATACGCTAGTTGCATAATCTCTCTAAGCCTCAAACTGGACATAACATCTCCGTCACATCCAGTGTTGAAATACCTGAATGGAGATGTTTCATCATAATTGTGAGGTATCGTGGCTGCTCGTCCTTGGATAAATCTCAAAGGGCAGGAGGGCTCTGGGAAGCCTAAGTTTGGTCCTTCCCTGCCTTCAGCAACAGGGAAGCCTTGGGGACTTATATTCAAGCATATTTCAGGACATCATCTTCTACTTCTAATACTTAATACTGCGCTTGACATAGATATTCAGGAATGAATGAGTACACATGAGGCAGTCATTACCCACCCAGGCTATTCTGGAGACATGTTGGGAGTTGAGTCTGGGTATTACTTAGGGGTCATAACTGTAGTTCTGTGTGATTTATTGGCCCCTAAAAGCGCAAATGGGAATAGCTTTTTCGGGGTAGCAAGCGATATCACCCCATTGGAGTTCTGTCTCTTTCACGCTTCCATTAGAGTATCATGAGGACACAGGAGAGAGAGTGGGAACCCTGGGAGGGGGCCAAATTTATCCTGTGACCTGGTGTGCCCTCAGAGGTACTGACCCCCTGGCCTAAGAGACACAGCTGTGGGACAGTCACTGGGCTCCCCATAAGTGGATTCGGAATGTTGGGGACAATCTGGTCTGGGTCCATGGCTGAGGAACAAACTGACAGAGGTTTTTGGGTCCTTGGCAAGTAAGCGACTTTGGAGAAGGCCTAGTAATTCAGTCTTGCAAGCTGCAGAGTCCTGGGGTGAATGAAGAACTGGCCTTTCTTCAAGGTCTGTGGGACTCTTGAATTCTTGGGAGTAATTGGATCTGGCCTCCCGCAACCAGTCAAGATAATTGTTTCCAGTCTCAATGGTCAGGCATAACCCAACCTGCTTGAGCAAGTCCTAACAAGAGCAGAGGTTCGAGGAGTTGGTATGAGCTGGAATCTGTTTCTGTAACGTTGGTGACGTCCCAAGAATGTAGTTCTGGGGGCAGGGGAAGCCTCGAGGGTAAGCAAAGCTGTGACCGATTCAGAAGACGTGGTTTGCTGGACTTAGGAGGTTCAGGGAGAACAGGATGGGTTTCTTAGGGGTGAGGAAGGAAGGGGTGTGGCAGGCTTGAGTCAGGGAGTTCCAGTGTGAGTTTTGGAATTGTCCTTTTATTAGAGTTCCCTCAAATCTTGTCAAAATTCAATAACAGCCCTCTCACTATTTTCTGGCAAATAAGCCATGGCCCCTGGATGTCTCATTTGTCTTCCTGAAAGAGAGTGGCTCTTGGCATTAGAAAATGAGTACAGAGGGTGAGGTCATCAGCGACCGAGGAACCCTTTCCCAAGCCCTGGGATGATTCTGGAGATCATCTCCAGAAGGAAAGGGGGCCAGGACCCCGATGACCAATAGGCCTCAGTTTGCCCACCTGTGTGAAAAAATGGCCCTAAACCTTTTGCAGTGAGGAGGACTTTCTCTTTCTCCTCTCTCTCTCTCTCTCTCTCTCTCTCTCTCTCTCTCTCTCTCTCTCTCTTTCTCAACGGACTTCTGGAAAAACAAGGGGCTTTTTTCTTCATCCAGGGGTAGGTCAAATATTTCAGCATTTGTTCTGGTCATTTCTCCTGCAGGTTTGTGTAATGAGAACCATCTTCTGGAAAGCAGGGAGGCAGTGAAGGATGGTATACAGTACCATGTGGGTGGGAGAAGGGAAGGATGCCTTAGAGCTTAGAAGGGAAAGCTGCCCACTCTGAGATTGGACAGTCAATGGAGAGGCCTGGAGGTGAGATGGGGAATGATAAAGAAACAGTCATAAGATCAGCCCTGGTCAGTAAACCATGGCCAGAGATTTGGACTTTTTTCTAATGGACATGAGAAATTTGGCACAGTTTTAAGTAGCAAAGGGGCATGATTGGACTTGCCATGAAGGACCCCATGAAGGCTGCAGTGTGGGAATGGCTGGTGGTCTGGATAGGAATACTGGTGGTGAAATAAAATGAAATGGATGGACAGGCCTTGATGTGGACTGAACCCAACAAGGCAGAGAGAAACCAATAGTGACTTTTTGTCTTGGCCAGACCGTGGTGCCATTGGCCGAGAGAAGGAAGACGGGGGTGCAGGAGTAAGCTGAGGGGGTATGATGAATTTAGGTTGGGTTATTATGAGTCTGAGACACATGTGACACCCAAGCAAGACTGACAAGAGGAAGCTCTAGTTAGAGACCTAGGTCCATCGGTGGTGAATGAAGCTGTGGAGCAGCTGGGCTGCCTCGGGGAGACTGTGGGAGTGAGAAGGAGATCCTGGGACAAAGCCCTGAGGAAAGTGCAGGTCCATAGTGAGGTGCTGGGCTGATGAAGGGGCACCAGCAAAGGAGACTGAGAAGAGGCAACTGGGATGGAGGGAGGAAAACTAGAAAAGTGCAGGGTCATGGCAGCCAGGGCGAGAGTGTGTTTCCAAAAGGAGAAAGTGGACAGCAGTGTTAAAAGCTTCCAAGCGGCCATGTGTGGAGTCCACTGGGTTTTGCAACATGGGGCCATCGGTGAGGATCTTAGAGCAGTGGTGGATAGATGTGGGCGCAGATGTAGTGAACTGGCAGGTAAAGAAGTAGAGAAAAACACAGAGGACACTTCGGGAAGTTTGGCTGTGTGGTAAAAGCAACAGGGCTTCACTTGGGGGAATGGAGTTGGGGTGGGGGGCTCGTTACAGACACAAGAAACTTTGGCATGTTTTTATGTTTATGGAAAGGACCAGATAGCGAGCAGGAGATTGACCAGTCCTCACTGAGGACATATGAGTGTTCCCAGCTGCGTCCCAGTAATAGCACAGCCTTGTATGCACATTCTGATACACTTGTCCAGTCGTTTCCTTGGAACAAATTCCTAGAAGGCGAACTACTGGGTCAAAAGCTATATACATTTTAAATTTAGATATATATATTATCAAATTGCCCTCCACAGCTTTTCTTTTCTTTTTTTAACTTTTATTTAATTAAGTGTGTTTTTCCAGGACCCATCAGCTCCAACTCAAGTAGTTGTTTCAATCTAGTTGTGGAGGGCGCAGCCCACAATGGCGCATGTGGGGATCGAACCGGCAACCTTGTGGTTAAGAGCACTGCACTCCAACCAATGGAGCCATCCAGCCACCCGCCCCACCACAAGCTTTTTAAAAAATTAAATTTATTGGGGTTACATTGGTTAATAACATTACATAATTTTCAGGTGTACAAGATGATAATTCAATATCTGTGCGCTCTATTGCATGCTCACCACCCAAAGTCTAGTTTCCTTGTGTTACCATGTATTTGACCCCTTTACCCACTTTGCCCTTCTCTCACCCCCTTCCCCTCTGGTAACCACCATTCTGTTGTCTGTATCTAGGAGCACAAACTTTGAACCAGTTTAGGCAACTATTTATTGGTAATAACATCCTCACAAACTTTGAATACCATCTACTTTCAAGATCTTTGTCAGTATGATTGACCAAAAACATTTCTCATTGCTATTTTATACTGCATTTCTTTCGTCACTAATGAGGGTGGGCGTCTTTTCCTATGTCACTGACTACTTTTATTTCTTGACGTACCTGTTCATATCCATTGTACATTTTTCTGTTGGGATGATAGTCTTTTTCATTTATTTGGAAGAGCTCTCTACCGAGGATGGTAATTGTAACATATTTCTACTTATGACTGTGTCATTTGCCGTTTAACTTTACTTATGATATTTCTCCATACTGAACTTGAAAATCATCCTGCAGCCAGCTCCATCATCCTTTTCCTCTTGATTTAGAACCTGGTGCTTTTGCTCAGTTCTGGCAGCATTTTGACAACCTCACCTTCTGACTGGCAGGGGTTTCACCATATTTCATTTTATTTTCTACTCTTCTCTTGACTTACACTTCTTTTCTACGCCTCATAGGGATCCACAGTTTTTGCAGATGGAA
Organism: Rhinolophus sinicus; assembly: GCF_036562045.2. Taxonomy (NCBI): domain Eukaryota; kingdom Metazoa; phylum Chordata; class Mammalia; order Chiroptera; family Rhinolophidae; genus Rhinolophus; species Rhinolophus sinicus. The sequence goes on from NC_133756.1 coordinate 157,844,943, forward strand.
AGAAAGCCAGTGCGTCTTTCATCCTGTTTCCTTTGGGGTCTTAGAAATTTTCCTGGGGTGAGCAGGCAGACGTTTTCCTTAGACTCTGGCTGGACAACTTCTACATGGTAGACTGCCAAAAACTCATGCTGTCTAGTCATCGGAATGAGGTCCCAGGAGTGAACAGTTTCTAATCCCTGCAGAAAAGTTTCCACTGCACAGATTAAGCCTCAATCTATGCTGAAGCACCCCTGGGGAAGGTCCAGCCATCCTGGACCCTGCCTTCTATGCTGCCTAGAGAAAAAGAATAAGAGCCCTTATGTACCCATGATTTTCATTCTCTGAGGACTCAAGAGGTGATGGGTGTCACCTGTCAGGTGCCCTTGTTGCCACTTTGCAATTGTCAACTGCTTCCCTTTCTCACCATCCTTCCCCTAGTCCTTTGACGACCTCAGTGCTTGGATTACAGACTGAGCTTAGATGTTGTCAAAAAAGTGGCCCCCTCATTGTTGGGGGGAAAGCTTTCCCACCAAAAAACTCTAGGCCCAAATGGCTTCACTAGTAAATTCTATCTAGCATGTAAGGAAAAAAAATAAGGTCAATTGTATACAAAATCTTACAGAAGCTGAGGAAATGCTTCCCATATTAAAAAATAATAACTGTAAAAGATTCATAAACTTAAATGTAAGAGCTAAAACTATAAAAACCTAAAACAAAACATAGGAGAAAATCTTAGTGACTTTGAGTTAGGAAAAGATCTCTTGACTACACAAAATGGCATAAACTCTAAAAGAAAAAATAAATTAAGTTAAAATTTTAAACATTTCCTTTTCAAATGACACTGATAACAAAATGAAATATGAAGCCACAGATTGAGAGACAATATTTGTAAAACATATCCATCAAAGGACTTACACACATAATGTGTAAAGAACTCTTATAACTCACTCATAGAAAGACAAAAACCCAATAAAAAGTCAGCAAAATATTCCAATAGACATTTCACCAAAGAATATATATATAGATGGCAAAGAAGACACTTTACCAATTTTAATATATGTGGCAAATAACAAAATAAAGTAACAAAATAAATAATGGTTGGGGAAATGCAAATTAAAACCACAATGAAATGATACTGCACCCATTAGAATGACTGAAAAGACCAAATATTGTCAGGGATGTGGCACAACTGGAACCATTATCCACCGCTGGTGGGAACGCAAGATGGTGCAGCCACCTGAGAAAACAGTTTGGAGGGTCTTAGACAGTTAAGCATAGATTTATTATATGACCCAGTAATTTCACTCCTAGGTACATTTGCTCAAGAGAGAAGGAAGTATTTGTCCATATAAAGACTTATACATAATGTTTATAACAGCGTTATTCATCACAGCCCCAAACTGGAAATAATCCAGAGGTCCAGCCACTAGTGACCGGAGAAGCTAATTGTGATATATCCAGACAATGGAATATTACTTAGCAGTGAAAAGGGACAAACTACTGCTACAGGCAACAACATGGATGCATCTCAAAAGCATTATGCTAAATGAAAGAAGTCAGACACCAAAACCTACGTACTATATGATTCCATTTCCATGAAATTTTAGGAAAAGCAAAACAATAGTAATAGAAAGCACATAGTAGTTGCCAGAGGCCAGGGGGTAGGAGGGGAGATTTGATTGCAAGGGGGCACAGGGAACCTTTTGGGGAAGATGTGGAAAGTTCTGTAATATGATTGCCCTGGTGGTTACATTACTATATATATTTGTCAAAACATAAAATTGTTCACTTAAAAATAGTGAATTTCAGTGTATATCAATTGTACCTCAATAAAACTGACACAGAAAATTAAGCAAGGGGTTATCCAAAGATGCCCTTTGTGGATCACCTAGGTGTCAAACTGTCTTCTCCGTCCTTAGTGTGTAACGGAAGTCCTACCACTTTGTGATGAATGGGGACAGTTACCCCTGCCAGGAAGACAACTTACTTTTTTGCTTATCTGTTGGCACAAGGATCCCAGAGTGACCAGAGCTATGGAACAAACCATAGCTTCCGGCTTAGTGGGACTTCTGCTGAGTCTTTGTTGGCAGTGTTTTGCCTCTGGTAACCAGGACCTTTGAACTCACGTTATTTAGAGTTCGGATGCAAATTCCCCAAGCTGGGTCACTGGGTAAGCGGGCCTGTCATATGTCTACCCCTTGATTCTTGGGCTCATGTATTGTACCTATTGGGAACACAGCTCCTTATAAAGGCCATTGATTTAGGGTGAATACTACATCCTGGAGGATAGCGCCCCATCCTTGGAGGGTATTGCCCTCAAGCTAGTGATTCAGCTGTACACTCTGTCAGCCTACTAGCTTCTAGGTGGTGTCCTGTGCTAGGGCCAGTGGATTCCATGGTCATGTGTCCAGTGCCACCTCCTTTGCTCTAACATATGTCTTTGTCCCCCACTAGATAACGTGGGGTCTTGTGGCAGTGGATTGAAACCTGTAACTCCTCAGATAATGTTGCTGGGTGAGGCTCTGCAGGCAGGAAAGGCCCTGATATGTGTGCCAATTACAGTCACAATAAATTGCTGACCCTTTCAAGGTAGAAGAAGTCCAATGTAATCACCTTGCCACCAAGGGGCTGGTTGGTGTCTTCAAGAGATAGTGCCCATATTGGGGGCTCAGCTATAGTCTCTGTTTAGTCGTATGCTGGTAAATGTTTAATAACCTGCTCTGAGCAGGGGGAGGAAGGTGTGGGAACTGATTTGTAGCACCTGCTGGTCTCTGTGCTGAAAATACTCCAACCATGGCCAATTTCAAGTTACCAACATGGTGTCAACAGACACAAAATCCCTGAAAAGTGAGCGGTTGACTCTCCCAAGCAAGTACAGGTTGGGTCCAGCATTCTGCTCTCTCCGCTGGCAGGTTGGATATTTAGCAGTGGCACTAGAGGGTGAGAGGAGAGCCCACACTGTTGAACTTGTGTGTAACCTCCATCTTGGCCACCTTGGCTACTCTGTTCATGTACAACTGTGTCAACCCTGGAATGGCTGATGACGGAGGCTGGCTGCCATGAACTGACTGAGACGCTCTGACCACTTGCGTGCTTGGTGCCTCAAGTATGGTGGATGCTCTCTGGTGGGGATAACATGCCTCAGGCTTTCCCACATGGCTCTTCCCCTCACCTCTTTGTTCTTGATCTTCCAATACTGCCAACCCCCCAGACCCCATGACCAACTAGCCAAGCCATTTACCATTATCCATGAGTTTATATATATTCCTATCCAAGGTCGCTTCTCTTTCCACACAACATGAAGTTATGCCCATTGGGAGAATATCACCACTCTCCACTCACTACTGTCTGGAGCAGTGGTACATCAGAAGCCCATTTTCATTTTGCACCCACGTATCAAATTGACCTATATGTGAACCAAGTCAGCCATTTTCCCTCCTCCGTTACCTAGCATAAAGGATCCAGCACGGCACTTTATATGGGAAGCCAGCAGCTAAGAGAGCTGAAGGCAAAGACAGGGAGCTCTTCTGTGGGCAGGTCATGGAGGCAGCAGGTAGAGCATCACCCACGTCAGAGCAGGAAACCCCTGAGGAGCCATGTGTGGAACCGTCCAACCCAGCACCCTGCTGACAAAGAGCAAGGATGGCTGGCAGGCTCTCATTTGGTGGGAGAGAAGAGTTGCATTTTGAAGGTATCTGGTCATTTAATTTTTTTAAATCGAGGCATAACATACCTATAGTAAAGTGTGCAAATCTGAAGTGCACAACTTGAAGAATTTTTACACACACACACACACACACCTATGCAACAACCACCCAGACAAGGAGTTTTACCAACACCCCGGAATTTTCCTAGGCCCCTTTCCAAGCAGCCCCCCACCCCAAGGTAACCACTCTTCTGACTTGTATCACCATCTATTAGTTTTGCCTGTTCTTGACCTTCACCTAAACGGAATCACACATGTAGTACTTCACGTCTGCCGTCTTTTGCTCATCATTACCACGTCTGTGAGATTCTCCAAGTTGCTGCATAGAGCAGTAGCTCACCTTCCTTATTGCTGAGTGCTGTTCTGTTGTAGGACTGTATCACGGTTTGGTCATCCTTTCCACTGTCGCTGGACATTGGGCGTGCTTCCGGTTTGGGGCGATTATGAATAGAGCTGCCCTAATCCTTCTTGTACGTGGTTTTTGATAGTCATGTGGGTCCATTTCTCTTGTGGAGATACCGAGGAGCAGAATTACTGGCTCACGATTTGTTTCTGAAGGAAACATCCAGAAGGATTGGCAGGGATTTGCCCTGGCCATGAATGCTGCGGCCACACGAGGAGCGGTAAGGATATTTGCATAGTGGTGAGAAGCACATGTGCTTGACCAGGTCATCCCTCTCTGGAAGGGGCAGCCGTCAGAGGCCGACTTAAAGAGCCCAAGACTGCAGGAAGGTGACCCTGCCCAATCCCCACCACCTGGAGCAAGGCTGAGCAGCTGATTCCAAGGTCTACATTTCAGTGACCTCCCTGGCTGTTTATTTGAGCTTGGTGGCTTGGCCCCGCAGATCAATGAGTGACCTGGGGAATAAGTTCACGTCCTCAGAGCTGCAGACAGGCTTGCTCAGCTCAGGCCAGGGTCCGTGCCTACCTAGAGGAGGACTTTGAGTTTTGAGGAATTAGCCCTGATGAGCAGGGAGACAAGGGACAAATGAGCAGCCCAGTCACAGCAGGACCAGAGCTCCTGAGGCACTGTCCCTGTGGCTCCACCACGGTCAGCAAATCAGAGTCCGAAAGTCGAGGACAGGAATCTCCAGAAAGCCCACAGCATCTGGGCTCAGTCTGGGATGCTGGGTGCCTCGACACAAAACCGGAACACCGGTGAGCACTTTTTGCAACGAGACACACCATAGCATCACCGGAATCAACTGACAACCGTTTAAGAGAACTTTTTACTTCCAGTCCTCAGTCTGCTGGCACCCAGCAGCCTCCGGGCCTCTAGCACAGCCCCTTGGACTCACACAGAAGCAGTACAAGGACGTAGAAAGCAGCAATCACGCCAGCCAGGCCACGGAGCCCTAGCCCAGCCCTACCAGCGACTTCTTGGTGACTGTGCAAATCACTTTACATCTGCGACCACAGTTTGCTCGTGGGTACAAGGCGCTAACAGTATCTGCCCCTATTGCCGCCGAGTTATTCTGAGAATCACCTCATAATGGCTCACCAGAAGGAATAAGTAGGGCTCTGTAAACAGAAAATATTGTATTAGGCCTCAACAATTGTTTATGGTTGGACTGAGGCAATGATCAGTGAAGTGGCATTGGGCCAGGGCTGCCCAGCCAGGACAAGTCCCTCTCTCAGGCCTCATTGTCACCCCCTGTCATGTGGGGTGTCATGCGGGGCCTCTGGTCCCGCTCCCCACATAAGAACGCAGGATATGGTGAGGCCAAAAGGAACACCCACGGAGCCATAGGTAGGGGAGTCATACCACTATATTCTAGCTGGCGGCTGGGTCGAAGACACAGGAAGCAGGAGCCACACAATCCGCAATCTGCTGTCCACTTCTCTGCCTGACAACCAACCAACTCAGCCATAGCAGTTATATCAGTGGTCAATTGGCTAACTGGTTACAGCTGATGGCCAACCACTCACAGCTGACGGCCATCTACTACCCAAGCCAGCACCTTTCCACGTGGGGCTGAGAACCTGGAAACTGCTCTCTGGGATTCTGTCCCCACACCCCCTCCTCAGGCAGAAAGCAGATGGCTGAGGCACAGCCTGAGCCCATGAGGCCTGAGGAGCGACCCCAAACATAGGTGTGATCAGAATTGAGGGATCGGCACAGGAAAGCATGTCCCCTTCAGGGCCTATGGGTCAGTGGGTCACCAATTCCACAGTTACTCTTACATTCATTTGTAGATGAGAAAACAGACTTTCAGAGGTCAAGAATTGTCCTGAGGATCACGCAGGACCCCACTCCTTTTCTTTGTCCTCTGAAGTCCACCTCTTCCTACCGCCTTTCCTTAGCCGCATGGCCCCTGATTGAGGCTGACTGGGTGGGAGACCATGCGGGGCCTTGGGAATGGGATTGGCAATCCCTGAGACATTGTCCACGGGAGATGGTTCTCAGCCAGACCTACTGGCTCCCTGCTGCAGCCACAAGCCACTTCTCCAGCCTTCCCCTGACCTGATCTGTCCCATATTCTATGCCAGCCAATCTTCTCAACTTCCAGGACCTTCTCAAATTCTGCCACCTCCAAGAAGTCTTTCGTGGTCTTCCCAACAATTTGAATCACTCCCTTTTTTTGACCTCTCATCGTTTCTGTTTAGTTCTTAAAGAAAGAATATTGTTGGGAGTTTACTTAACTCATTTATGTGGGAACTACCTAGCAGGACAGTAAAATTTGAAGAACAGAGTATCTATAGGAATGCTTAGAATAAGGTTGGTAGGTCAGAAACAAAATTGGTGTTGTCCTCTGGGGCAAAAACCTTAACCTTTGGAATTATCTCTTCTACTTGAGAGAAATCGCCTGCACTCTGCCTGACAAAACTCTGTAAGTTAACATGGAACTTCACAGACTCAGAGCCTCAATCAGTACCCAACAGAAAGTCAAATACAGGTTCAGATCTCTAGATCACAAGTCAGCAAACTACAGCTCTGGGGTCAAATTGGACCCTCCACTTGTTTTTGTAAATAAAGTTTTATTGGAACCCAGCCATGCTCATTTGGGTATTTACCGTCTACAGTCATTTTTGTGCTGCATTGGCAGAGTTGAGTACTAGTTGTGTAGGTGTGACCAGAGACCGTATGGCCTGCAAAGCTGAAAATATTTACCATCTGCCTCTTTACAGAAGCTTTCTTTCTCAAAATTTTTTTCTTGTGGCAAAATACACATAACATAAAATTTACCATCCCAACCATTTTTAATTGTACAGTTAAGTAATATTGGATACCTTCGTATTATTGTGCAACCATCACCACCATCCATCTCCAGAACTTTTTCATCTTCTCAAACTAAAGCTCTGTATCTGTTAAACAATAACTCCCCCACTCTCCTCTTCCCCAGCCCCTGGCAACCACTGTTCTACTTTCTGTCTCTATGCGTTTGACTACTCTAGTGACCTCACATAAGTAGAATCATATAATACTTGTCTTTTGTGACTGGCTTATTTCACTTAGCATAATTTCCTCAAGATTCATCCCTGATATAGCATATGTTAGGATTTCCTCCCCTGCTAAGGCTGACTAATATTCCATTGTATGAATATACCACATTTTGCTGATTCATTCATCCATTAATGAACCCTTGGGTTGCTTTCCTGTTTTAGCAATTATGGATAATACTGCTATGAACATGGGTGTCAAATACATCTTCAAGACCCAACTTTCAATTCTTTTGACTATAAACCCAGACATGGAATTTCTGGGTCATATGGTAATTCTATTTTCAATTTTTTGAGAAACTGCCATTTTCTGCAGCAATGACATCCGTTTATATTCCAACCGCAAGGGTTTCAACACATTATTTTCTGTTTCTGGTTTTGTTTTATTTTTTTATAGTAGTAACACTAATTTCCTAGGTTTTTGTATTTTCTACCTGCCCCACCTACCCCCAACACTCTGCCTCAAGTCACTTGTGTCCTCAGGCCAACAAGATGGTCAGATCCTGTGGGCATAGAGAGTCATCGCTGCATCCTCATCAGTGACCAGCATATTTGTCATCATGAATAGTCCCTGATTTCTAGGAGCCTACACTCTGCAGGGGGAAGTAAAAACATCTACTCTGCGTATGCCCAAACGAGCAAGGCAAGAGCACCAGGCTGGTCATGGCTGGGAGTACCTGAGGGCCACTAGCAAGGAATGGCTCCAGTAGGCTCCCTCCCGCTGGTCTCTGCCCTCTCCATCGTCCTGCACACTGTAGGCCACAGAGTTCGCTCTAAGACACACCTGTGATACCACACGCCGTTCGATGCCTCTTCATTTCCTCATTTCTCAAATATAAAGTATAGTTTTTTTGAAGGTCAGTGCAAGGACTGGTAGGCCCTATCATCCCAGCCACGGCTCCAGCGACTCCCTTCTGTCCCCTGTCTCAGGGACGCTGGACACCCCCATTTCCTGAGCATGTGTCTACTGTGCCCTTCTTGGCTTTCAAGGCCCAGTTCCAATGCCTCACCCACATCCCCTTCCCTCAGCCAAAAGGCTTCACACTCTCCTCCACACCCTGTTCAATTTTCTGCTGTGGCGTGTGTCATTTTTGGTGTAGGAGAAAGAACCTGGATAGAAATCTGAAGATCTGAGTCTGATCCAGCCTCTCTCACTAGCTGGCTCTTTGTCTGGCATGAGTCACTCCACTCTTGTTTCTCTATGTTTAGAAAAAGGGAATTGGGCCAGGTCATCGGGAGGTTTCCATCTATAGATAAAGCTCCAACTTCTTCAATTATTTGTATTCCCCTTATTTCCCTGTCAGACTGGATGTCAGTGGGGGCTATGTTCTGAGACCCCCCAGTGGATGCTTGAAACCACAGAAAGTACCAAACCTTATACATACTATGTTCTTTCTATACATACATACCTATGATAAAGTTTAATTCATAAATTAGGTACAGTAAGAGATTAACAACAACTAATAATAACATAGAATAATTATAACAATATACTGTCATAAAAGTTATGGGAATGGTTTGGGGGCCATTATTAAGTAAAGTAAGGGTTACCTGACACAAGCTCTGTGACACCGTGACAGTTGATCTGATAACTGAGACGGCTACTAAGTGACTAACGGGCAGGCGGGTGGTGTGGCGCTCAGGGACACGTCTTGGGCAGACAGAGCACGGCACAAGATTTTGTCACGCTAACCAGAATGGCAGGCAATTTAAAACTTATGAATTGTTTATTTCTGGAATTTTCCATGTAATATTCTCAGACACGGCCAACCACTGGTCCCTGAAACCTCAAAAGTGTAACCGCGGATAAGGAAGGAGGCAGGGGGCTACTGAAATTTATTGTTTGATCGCCACCCCCAGCACCCACTGTAACGCCTTCTGTGTAGTGAGAGCTCAGGAAATGTTTCTTGGATGGGGAGCTGTGGGGCCCCACCATGTTTTCTGCGCCTTGCTCACGACACACCCTTTGTCTAGAATGCCCTCTTCCTCTCACATTTCTAGCTGACAAACTCCTCCTCATCCCCAAAGAGCCAACTCAAAAGTCATCTCCTCTGAGGCCTCTCGCCTCCCCTGAGCTCCCACAGCTCCCGTTGTATCAGAATCAACAGCCCGTTATCTTCTCTGTTAGACTGAGGGTCACAGTCAACTCTTCCTGTCGTCGTTGCTGACACTCCAGTGCCCTTGCCAGCTGTTTGCAGACAGGAGGTGGAGTCGGTGGACCTGAGCCTAAGGCAGCAGCGAGGGCATGGAGTGTTCAGACGTCCTGCTTCATTCTGGCTGTGCAGGGTCTCAGGAGGTAGCCTCATGGAGCCCAGGCCCCATGCCTGTAGCAGTGGGTGACATTAACTCCCCACGTCCCCTCTCCTTGTTCTGCTGGGTGATGCCATCGACCTCCAGCAGCCCCTTCTTAGTGACATCCCACAAGTGTAGTTGCTACATCCAGCTGCTCCTGCTGGCACTTGCCCCTTGGCAGGGGCAGCTAAGCAGATCTGGGAGCTGAGGGGAGGCTGGCTTGCCACTGGAGTTTCGTGGAGTGAGCCTGAGCTAACACGGGGATCAATGCCCTCACTCAAGGGCCCTAATGACCTAGCACAGCTTCCTCCTTCAGCCTGAATGACCATGCTGTGTAACCAGACACATGGGAAAACAGAGCAAAGGATGCTGCCTGCCCCCAAAGGGTCCCAAGCTTCAGGAATGGGGGAAGCAGAGAGGGCTGGGGCAGTGAAGGAGGAAGTGGGTAAGTGGAAATTGGGGTGCCGTGAGTGGGAGGCTGGGGAGAATGACAGACTGGAACAGTTTCCCAAAGCTGCCTCGGTATCAGAATTGCTTGGTGGATTTTCCTTTGGGTTATTTTCTTAGCATATGGTGTATTTTCTTTCTCTACAGCTATAAATGAAATAAAAATAGATGAAGCTATCTAAAAGACACCTGATCTGATTGATAGGGTTTATCAATCCACCTGAGGGCCAGGTGAGCTGAGTGTGGGCCATACAGGCACAGGCCAGGAGCGGTGATTGACAGTGTGCTCAGTGAGGAGGACCCCAACTTGGGCAATTCAAGAGACCAGGACTGTGAGGTCCACGGGGGTGGCAGTGAAAGATGTCAGACACTGCCATGTAGGATGGATCTCAAGGAGACACGAAGTCTCACCGATAATAGTCACAGGTGGGGCTGGGGTGAACGTCAGAAGCCTGGTTCCAAGGCATTATACAGGAGGGGCGGAGAGAAGCCTTCTGTCTGTCTATTTAAACCATAGACTCTTGTGCTCTGGAATCAGGACCCCTGGAAGCAAGGCCCTTGATTTCCAGTGTAGCCAGCATGCACGGGTCCAGGGACAGCTGCCGTTAGCCTCGGGGCTAGATAGGGATACTGACAGGGACTAAAGAGCCGAGCTGTTGCCCCAGGTCTACCAAGTATTAGCTGGGTGATCGTCGGCTGCCTAGTTCATATCTCTCTTCGTCTCTCTTTCTTCATGTGATCAAAATAGAAATAATGACACCTCCCATGGAGCTTTGTTGGAAGGATTAGAGGAGATAATGGAGGTGGAGGTGTTTGTTGGCTCACTGCCCCTGGCATGTGGACCCAGGGCCTATCATCCCCCTGCCTGTGCTAATTATTAAGCCTCAGGAGGAGGTCTGTGTGCTTTGTGATTTGTAGGGGCAGGTGAGGTGGGAATAGGGTGGTGGCCTAGGCCTTGAGCTCAGATGCCCGCACCCTCTCAGATGACACTGACAAAGGCCAGCCACCTGGTTTGGGTTCCCCCAAGCCACCGGTAATATGTCTGCTCCCATACCTTGGCAGTTCTGCCCAGAAAAAGGCAGAGGTGTGCAGGCCCGGGCACAGGCACAACATTCCTGCAGGGTGCAGGACGTCCGCATGCTTCCCGGCCTGGTGGGTGGCCCAATACTGACTGCCCTGAAACACGGAGCCCAGCCGGAGGGTTCCAGAGGCAAAGAGGGTCTTAGGGACCTCATTGCTCTGGTGAGGACCTGGCGATTCACAGAGGCAAGTTAGTGTCAGAGCCCGTGGTTGCAGGAAACCTCCCCCTTACTGAGCTCAAGTCTGGCTGAAGGCCATCACAAGTTAGGGTTGGGGAGAGGGTGAACATTCTTTCCTGGAGGCTACATGCCCCATAACAGGGGAGACTTGGGCCCGAATCTGGGGATCTGTAGGCTCTTGCCAAATAAGCACATGACCTCTCATCTCTGATTCCTTTAGCACAAAGTCAATTTAGGGAACCTTCAGATAAGCAAAGACTGGGAGTGGGGTGGCGGGGTAGGGTTGGCAATGCTCTTTCTGGGTTGGCACTTTTGGTGCCAGGTAAGGACAAAGTTCTGGCTGTTGGATCCACTTTGAAAGATTCAAGCTAAGCCCGGAAAATCTCATGTCAAAGATTGTGTGTGTGTTTCACTGGCGTAATTTTGCTGCCCTCTGCATTGCCCTCCTGGACCCCAGCAACCTTGGGTGACCCATATGCTCTTTCTGTCCGCAGCTTTGCAGCAGGAGTCTCAGGAAATGGTCCAGATCTCTGCAGCAGCCCTGGGGCCTCTCGGTAGAATCAAGTGCCACTGGTCTTGTGGAGAACCTGGGTGGGCACCTTGGCAGTGGAAACATGTCAGCTGGGTGGGGGCCAGAGGCAGGCCTGGCCACACCCTGGTTGTTGGCTCAGAAAGGACAGTCCAGGAAGCATCTGTGCCCAGATCACTTTGCCATCTTGTCTTTCCAGGGCCAAGGGTTGCCTTATTCATCAAGGAGACTCCCAGCCTGAAGATGGTCTTTCTTCCTGCCCCTCCACCACCACTCTTGCATGAGAGGAAAATGCTCTTTGACAGAGAAGGTCTTTTCCCTTTGGCGGGTCCACAGGAGGCATCTGAGAGTAGGCCACAAGAGAAAGATTTTGGAGCCAGGTGGTCCAGGAACCTGGGTCCTAACCCTCAGGGGTGACCTTGAAGTAAATCGATCCCTAGAGCTCATCTTATAAAATGAGGAGGAAGCCAACTGGCCTGGCTGACCCTTGATTTGCACAGGTAGTTGGGTAAATCAAATGGGAAGTCAGTGGAAGTGTGTTACAAAGTGTGACATACTATCCAAGTGGCAAGGACCCCACTGCCCCCACCTCTGGCTTGCTGCCAGGCATCCCTGCCTGACACTTGTGCCAGTCCTTCTGGGCTCCTGCTGACCATCCGAATGGGGCACTGGGCAACACTGCAAACGTAAGGAAGGCACACAGGACGCTCAAAGCTACTATGTCAAGAGAGCTCATGTTCTCTTCCCAACTGCACTGCTACGCGCGTCTTCTCTGCCCGAGGAACGGCTCCTCCATCGAGGTAGCCACAGGAACCAGCCATCTGGATATCCACTCAAGGAGATTCTTGAGGCCATGGTTTACGTTTTCTTCCACAGGGGCCAGCAGGAAGTGAGCTGAGCAGGGTCACTGATTTTCGGAGGCCCCCTAGGCTGAAGAGTTTGCAGGGGAAGAAACCCCAGAAACTGGGGGAAAGGAATAGGGGGTGAGGGGGCTTCATTGCTCTTTAGCGAAGGAGGCATTTGGAGAGGAAGGTGGCAGGGCACTCGATGGGGAGGGTCTGGGGGTGGGGCAGAGGCTTGTTTGGGTGAAGAAGAGGTAGAGTTACGGTGGACACACTCTGAGGTCTAGGGAATAAGGAACAAGGAACAAGGAGAGCAGATGGGAGGGACAGCCTGCCCCCCAATGTGACAGAAAAGAACCACTTGAATCTTCAGGGCTTTGTTTGGGGTGGGCAAGGGACCAACACCTGGAACTGGTAGACAAGTGGTCAGCATACCCTTCCCAGGTGCACTGGCCACCCATGGCGCCAGCACTGCGTGCCTGTGGATTGCATATCCCCATAGGACACGCCTTGGCACGGCCTCCGCCTACTTCACCAGCCGCAGTCAGAGTGGACTGTGGTCCTCCAGGCCTGGCTTCCTTCCAACTCCTGACTGCCAAGCTCTCTTCCCATCAGGCCCCTAGCCACCTTTCTCTAGAACATTCTGCCCTCCACTCCTCCCACAGAGGCCCTCCCTCACCACCCGTTCTCACTTGAACATCCTTCCTAATGAACCTGGAAAACCAGGTCCCCTCCCTGCTCCCTTTGATAATGCGGACCCCACTATGTGCTCATTTATGTTTTTTATTTATATTGAGGTGAAATTCACATCAATTTACCATTTTAAAGTGTACAATTTAGTGTATTTTAGTACATTTACAATGTTGTGCGACAGCCACCTCTGTTTAGTTCCAAAATGTCTTCAGCACCCCAAAAGGAAACCACACACCCATTAAGCAGTCACCCCCATCCCCCCTTCCCCTCAGCCCCCAGCAACTACTAGTTTGCTTTCTGTCTCTACGAATTTTCCTTTCTGACCATTTCATAGAAACAGAACCATGCATATGGGCCGTTTTGTGGCTGGCTTCGGTCACTCAGCACGCTTTCAAGGTTCATCCACGCAGGCGTGTTTATCCATCCGCACTTCATTCCATTTTATGGCTGAATAACGTCCCATTGTACGGACACACTGCATCCTGTTATCCATTTTGGACATTTGGGTTGTTTCCACCTTTTACTGCTATAAACATTCACGTCCAGGTATTAGTTTGAATACCTATTTTCAATTCTTTGGGGGCATATTCCTAGAGTGAATTGCTGGGTCATATGGTAATTCTATATTTAACTTTTTGAGGAATCATTAATTTATTCTTGATGTCTTCCTAACCTCTGGATGTCTAGACCTGTACCATCCAATACAGTAGTCGCCAGCCCCATGTGGTTATTTAAATTCAAATTAGTTAAAACTTAATAAAATTAAAGATTCAAATCCTCAGTCACATTAGTGACAATTCAAGTGCTCATGTGATTGGTGGCTACTGAATTTCCATCATCCCAGAAAGTGCTACTGGACAGTGCTGGCCTACACTGTCAGATCCTCCCTGAGGGCAGGGACCAAATTTGTCTGGTTTATCACAATGCACCCAATACCTAGGAAAGCGCCTTTCACATAGGATTGCTATTTTAGGAAGAGAGGGAGGGAAGGAAAGCGGGAGGAACAGTTGCTTTCAAAGTGATTCCTTCATTTGATCTTTTCAACAGAACTATAAGGGAAGCAGGAAAAAAATGACTTTGCCTCTTTTTGCAGATGACGGACAGGTTGAGGGAGAGAAATACCATCCCCAGTGTCACAGAGCTGGTTCAGATCATGGCCCCAGACCCTCCCACTCTCTCCACCAGCCAGACCTTCAGTGGCTCCTGAGATGTCGGCACAGAATAGTGAGTAGACAGCCTGGAGGCTGGAAAACACCAGAAGCAGCAAACAAATCAGTCTGATTGTCACAGAATGAGGGCATTTCCCATCTGAAAAAGAATTTGCATGGGACCTTATTCACTCTTTGTATTTTCTAGATGAGGAAAGAGGCCACAGGAAATTATGTGTATGCGGGATTAGTTAAGAGGCAAAGAGGCTGGGTTGGGACCAACCAGCCCTTGGCGGGGTTGGAGGGCAGGGCTGTGACTTTGGGGGAGTCACTGAATGGTTTACAGCAGAGACCAGTTTCATGGCCCCTTCATAAGATCAGCCTGGTAGCATCCCCAGCTGGGCCAGAACAATCTGAGACTGAGGGAGAGACCAGTTGGAGAACACCTGTAATCTGAAGCAGGATGTGGGTGCCGAGGATGGATGGGAATCAGAGGAATCTGAATAGCATGAAAGAAAGAATATTGGGAGGGCACAAACATGCTCACTGTGGGACTGGATACTGGGGTGAAGAAGAATGCATTTCCCATTCAGCTAACTGTCCAAAGCAGCTGAAGGCTTCTGACACCATTCTAGAAGCTGACAGAAGAGCAAGGACTTAGCTCATTAGAGCCAACCACTGTCTGCACCAGACCCCATAAATTCTCTCTTGAAATGACTTGGGGGGTGGGGGTGAGCTGGCAGCTTTTTCAGATGGTACAGAGATCACAGTGAACCAAGTAGCGTGACATATGGACAGATCAGGGCTTTGAAAGAGACCAACCTGAAGAACGGCAGGCATGGGAAGGGCTGAAGGCTTGTGTGATGCCTGTTTGCAGGGTGCTCAGGAGTTCGGGGTTTGTCGTTACTAATGATGCCACGTGGGTATGGGGGACTATGAGCGAATTTCACTGGCTTATTGCATGTATCTAAATAATGATAGGACTTTAGACCTTCTAGGTTACTGTATACAAACTTCTTGTTCATTGCCACACCCCTAAAAAGCCATTTAGACATTTCCCCCCAATCGTAACCCTTCTTAAAATTTTAATATGTGTTTATATATAAAAAGAGCAAGATTCATTTTTTGCAATTTTTGCTTCTCTGGGGGTGATCCTGCCCCACTGGGAATGCAAGCTGGAGATCAAAGTCTCCCCTAGTTGTTATGGGGCCCACAGAGATTTTCTCATACTTCTCACCAACATGGCCACTTTTGCGTCCTAAGAGAACTTGTCTGGCTCTCCCTGCTTTGCATATACTGCAGAGGGCCCTGTGCTCCCAAGGTCACCTTCCCACATTCCCAAAGTAGCTAAAGCCTTGAGGAGCTAACCGCGCCATGTTCCCTGCAGACCTCCCCACCCTAAAATCCTGCTGATGTCCCACAGAAAGGAGGTCCGTGCCCATATCCCCTCTGTATCCTATGTGTCTCCGGGCTGAAGGCAGCACTCACGCCCTTGTCTCAGAGATCTCCTGGAAATGACCCTTCACCTGAGGCTGGCCTCGACACTGAGCAAGACACTGCTGTCTCTCCAGCTGCATGTCTGACCCCAGGACTCCCGAAATGTGCTTCTTGAAGAGCCTTTTTGTCAGCTATAGATCAGCAGTCACAGATGAATCCCAGCTCAGGCTCAGCTGCTCTTCACCACATAGTGGAAAGTTTACAGTACGTCCTTATTTGTGTAAGTCACCTTATTGTTCTGACTGCAGTCCATTTCCCAGATGAGAGCCCTGAGAGCCGGCCGGTTCAGAACTGAAGCAAGGCCACAGAGTGAGTGGTTCCAAGGCCTATTTTCTTCAGAGCCTCCCCAGCAGTGCCTACATCCTGGAGAGCTGGGACCATGTCCATTCTCTCCGGTGTAGCACAGGCCCACGCAAAGGGTGGTCCTCACATCAGCACCTATACACGCCGAGGTAAGTATGGGAATTGAGAGTAAGCATTCGAAGTGTTTATAGCTATTTGATGGAGAAATTTTATGCCTACTAATTCTAACAATAAAAACTTCCAGCCGTGGATACTGGTTTGTTATTATTTTTCGCTTTCAGTTTTCCAATGATTCATTTTTATTGTATTTTATGAAAGCGTTGATCTGTGATGGGTTGGAACTTTTTTTTTTTTTAAAGCTAGTCCTTCACCATTGATAGAGTGAGAAGCATGGTGTGGAGGCTGCATTAAATAATGTATACAACATGGAAGGTCTTTGACCTCAGGGTTAAAAACGGAAAAATAGCTTGTGGTTGTTTGGCTGAACTAACAGGTAGACAGAGCTCAAAGGTCTCTCTTCTAGCCAGGGGAAGACGCAGACTCAAGGTCATCAAAGCCTGGCTTTAGGGAGGTCGTCCAGCCCCAAGGCGTGGCTTCCTGCTGCCCCACACTTACTTCTGGAGAGGACCTGGCTGCTCAGCCCAGCAATGGGGCCACAAAGCAGGACACCCCACTGCTCTGCTCAGACTAATCTTCTCCTCAAAGCTCTCCCTGGAGTTTTCACAAATGTTTAATGAGCCCCACACCAAGGACTCAACTTTGAGTCAAGCTCTTCCCATAGGAGCCTACAGGTCTGGTGATGGGGGTAGATGTATAAATAATTATATACATAATTACATATATACATATAATTATATATACATATAATTATATATATATATATATATATATATAATTTTTTTTTTCCCAATCATATATCATATATATGAAGTACTTTGGGAGCACAGAGCAGGGAACTTCTGACTTTGCCACAGTGGAAGCGACTCGAAAACTGAATCTTAAGGTCAAGTAGAAGTTGCAGGCAGATAAAGTGGGAAGGGCACTCTGACCAGGAGATATGCATGGATCAAAAGTCAGGAGGATTGAAATGTCATGGCCATGCTGGGGGAACACTGAGCACTTCCACATGGCTGTGGTTTGGACAGCTGCAGGGAGAAACGAGCCAGCAACGTGAGGCAGGCACCAGATCACACAAGGTCTTACCTGCTAGAATCCTGGCAGAATGATGAAGCTGGCTGGACTGAGCAGTGCCTTGGGGAGGGGGCAGGAAATACACTTCAGAGATAAGTAGGGGTGGAGTTGAGCTGGAAGACCCATGGGATCTCTTTGAGGGCGTGAGGGGGTGTAGGTTTGAATTTGGGGGCTCATAGCAATGGCAGACAAGGATGAGAATGCCTCTTACTGACACTAGGTATTGGAGTCAAGGGCAGGAGATGAGGAGAGGTAAGACCGGATTGGCAGCCTCTTTTTGTTCAGAGCAGACCTCTCCTATGGGCATGTAGGTCCTTTGTGTTTGCCCGTCTGCCGACACCAGTCCAGACAGGACTCCCAGATGACTCCAAAACCTGGCAGGTGATTCCTCCCAGTAGCCAGGACCAGGGATGGGCTTGCCGCTACTCGTGCTGCCCGACTGCCCGCTTAGCTAGACCACCTTGAAACAGGGGAGATGATACCTTTAAGTTGAAGCAAGCTGCTCTTGGCGAAAGCAGTATCACAGGTTAGAAGGGAATTTGGAGATTACCTACTCAGAACCATTTCTTCATAAGAAAGGAGAGAGCCAAGAGCTGCAAAGTGAGGACAACGAACTTGAGCCTATTTGAGCCTTTGTGGTGTTCTTCTTGCTACAGCACACCAGTCATCTGGTTGTCCCCTGATTGGCTTGGCCTCCAGCTAGAGGCGGCTGAAGACATTAAATGGCAGTGTCAGGGCAGGGTATCGTAACCCCTGAGGGGTGGGACCCAGAGGTGAGGAATGCTGTTTCGCTGGCGCAGGGCAGGTCATCCGAGGTCCAAGCAGCTTTCACCAGCAGAGATGATTGGTGACTGCTGCATTTTAGTGGTACATTATATATTTTATCTGGGAGTTTTAGTTAGTTTCAGTGAGAGGATAGATCTAAGTGCCTAGTCCACCCTATTAAAAACAGGAACCTCTCAGGTTCCTAACTACTGGGTGGCTTTTGGACAAGCCAATCTCTGGACTTGTTACCCTGTCCTAAAGGTAAGGCCAGGTAGTTAGCAGGCTCTCCTCCACTCCTAGTTATAGCACTGCTGTGCCCTGTCCCATCTGAGCTACACCTTGGGCTGTGGGCCCCAATGGGGCTCCTGCCTGAGAGCCCATGGCTGCACTCCTAAGGCCAACCCACAGTGCTTCCTCTTGATCCTGTCAACGTTGGTTGTGCACAAACTAACAGTGAACGTGGGAGGGGAGCCACTGAAGCACAGCAGCCACATTGCTGCCCAGCTCTGCTGACTCCCAAAGGCCCCCCAGGAACACAGCCCTGGAATAGAAAACAAAAGACATCAACTCTAGTCCTGGCTCAGCCACCGTAATGGCATCTACCTTATTTAACCTGCATCTATAACAATTTGAAAATGCTTTTCCACCCATTATATCAAGTGATTGTCACAACAGCCCTTTGAGGTAAGCAGGATGTGTGTTTCTCTTTTTTACAAATGGGAAAAATGAGCATCAGAAGGGTTAAGTGAGTTGCCTGAAGTGATGCTAGTTTGGAAAGAGCTTGCACTTTGGAATTAGACCTGAAAGTCACATTGCAGTTATGCCAATTACCTAACTTCACTTAGTTTTTGTGAGCTGTGCCACAGGACAGTAAGGTCACGTCCACTTCTCAATGTGTTCCCTCCTTTAGGTTACCCTATATTTAAGCACTAGCAGTGAGTCAGCTGCATGGTGAACCAAAGCCCTCTGGAGGCGTGGAGGGGCTGGAGACTTGCCTGTGAAGGCCCCACAAGTCACTACTCTAAGTGTATTGGAGCCTCCGAACCTTGGATCTTTCCAAGGAGAGGGGAGAAGACCCACGTACAGCAAAGGGTGAGGGCAGTCCAGGTTGGGAGATGTTTTGGAGCATTTAGAGGCCATAAGCATCACACATAAGACCATGTGCATGTTTAGTGGTGTTGGGTCAGGTTCTGCCATCTGTATTTGTCTTGGTCATTGCCAATAACTAGATCATAGATGAAAGAGCACTGACCTTTGAGTCAGAAAACATGAATTTCTAGTCTTTTTCTGCCACTAATTTGCTACGTGGCCTTGGTCAAGGTCTTTGCCCTTGCTGGGCCTCGGCCATTATGTTGGTATAATGAGGCCGTACCAGGTCTAAAGATAATGATATTAGGAAATAAGCATATGCGCTTGAACTTAGTAAACTTGAAAGCAGAACCGAAGGTCTCCAGTGCAGCTCCTTCTCCCAGTGAAGGACGCCTCGCTTCACTGACATTGCCTGCATGGGTGGGCACTCAATCAAGAACTGTTGCATGAATGAATGAACGGTCTTAGGTTTTTCCCATTTATCATTCAGACACTCATCAAGGTAGTGCAATTTGATGGAAAGGGCATGGGCTACAGAATCAAGACAAATTCTATCTCTGCTTATAAACTGGGGGACCTCGGGCAAGCTATTTAACCTCTCTGAGCCTCAGCGTCCTTACTGGTCTTTGCAGGATTGTGATGAGGGTTAAAACAAATAATAGACTTAAAAGACGTAACACCGTGCTTAGTGAACGGTAAATACTCAGGAAATGGGAATCGTCAGTACTGATCACCAGAAAAATAAACATTGGCTGTGGCACCAAAGACCTGGCACTACTGATACAGTAACAGTGGCAATAACAATAAATCCCTTATAGGGGTTTATTAGGTTTTAGTTTTCAGGAGTTTTTACTTTTTATTGTATTTATCTGATTTTATCTTTATAATACTGTAAGGTAGGTATCACCTCCATTTTACAGACGAGGAGCCTGAGGTTCAGAGAAATAAAATGACCTTGTCAAAGAAGGTCACACAACCCATAGGGGCAAGAGCTTGGACTAGAATCCAGGCTAATTCCCATATTCTCAGGGGTGTGGCTCGTGGTCCATCATGCCATTGTCCCTCCCTGAGAGGGACACATTGTAAAAGTGCACAATGATCTTATCTGATATGAGATTCAAAAATCAGACACATTCCCCCAACCTGGGTTCCCTCAGTATTCCAGAGCGGGCATCCGTTGTTCTTTCTTACCCTGGTTTCACACTGGATAGCCTGCCTTCTGTCTTATATGTATTGTGTTTAGTTCTCCTCTTCTTCAGGGCTCCAGGAGGCTCCTCTTGTGGTATTCTGGGATTTACGGAGCAAGTCTGATTTCCCCTCAGCTCATCCTTCATTATTTCTTGTCCTTCTTTCAGTCTTCACTCATAGAAGCATCCCTCTGCATTAAGACATCCGTCTCCTTAGTATTAACTCCATCAGAACTACACGGACTTTCCTACCAGGATTTTGTACAAAAATAATTCCCCTCCCCCCAGTATCCTCTCTGATGACATCCCATACGTTTTCAGCCATTTGGTTTGGAGCTGAGGGCAAGGCCAATGTCTTCAGGGAACATTATTAATATTTACATGCCATGCTTTCCTTCTTCGCCCCATCCCTGCTTAATTCACTAGGCTACGAGAAGCCATGGGCAGAAGTCCCAGTAAGAACTGGGCTCAGCAAAATGACATCACAACAGTGTCTGCAATGGCTGAATGTTAGAACGCTCAACGCTCAACCAGGGCAGTAGCAGCAGCAACGGAATAAATGGATCAGATGGAAAACACTGTCGGAGATAGAATTTGTTGGGCACAACAACCCTTTTTGCAAGGGTGGGAGACAAGAGAAGTAAAAGACTTCTGAAATTCTGACACGGAGTGACAGGAAGAAGAGTGATGCCATTAATAGAAAAGAAGACGTTAGTTCACAGGAAGAGCTGATTTCTTTTTCACAGGAAGAGAAGATGACAAATTTGGCTTTGCACCAAAAGCAGTGAAGGACAGACACATAGAATACGTGCCGGGACCTGACCCTTGACTCGAGGAGGTGACATTGAGTTTGAGGTGCTAGTGGGACATTCAGCTTTGCACGAGTAGGAGGTGAGTAGATGTAGATTCGAGATACAGAGTCATCCCAAATGCGGTCCCTAAAGGAGAAAATATTGAGTGAGCCAAGGGCCAAGAACATTCAGGGGGAGGAGGAGAAAGAAATGGAGACACAAGAGGGGTGGCCCAACAGTAGAATCGCATTGGGTACCATCAAAGGACCAAGGGAGCATGGCATTCTAAGAGAAAGAGACGTTGGCTTGCCAGATGCCTCTAAGAAGTCCAAGAACGTGCAACTGGATTTGATATCGATATTTCAGAGAGGGTTCTAGAAGGCTTAATAAGAGCAGGATCTGGAAGTCAGTCTACTTTGCATTCTAGAACTCAGTATTTCTGCTGGTTGAGGGCTGGACCTGTTATCTCCCTGACCATCTGTTTCCTCACCTGCAAAAATGAAGTAACACTACCTACCTTTGGCTATGATGTGAGGGGTGAGGTCAGGAGGGGGAAGGATAAGAACCACCATGTACTGAATCCTTCCTCTGTAGGCATTGTCCACTATTTGAGAGTCCTTTGCACACCCTAACCTATGAGAATTGGAGAAGACTGTAATGGTCAGAGAAATGAATGGGAAACAGAAAGTAGACCCAGAGAGGACTGACTACTCATTCACAGAACTTGGCAATAAATAGACTATGAAAAATAGGGAACATGACTTGAGAAAAAGTCAACTTTGAAGCGTTTTTTAAAGATTAGGAGTGACTTGGCCATATTTATCAACCAAGGAATGAAAGAGACAGAAGAAGCCAGGAAGAGTGGTCTGCTTTGGCCAGCTAGGCCTCTGACTGTGAGGTGCTTTGTCAGAATCATACAAGATTGGACAATAAAGTTCCTGAACTCATCCTAGAAAAAGTGCTACAGACCTCATTGCTGAATATCACTACGGTCACCTTCCAAGTACTCCCCTTGGGAAGCTATGCACCAATGCCAGCGCCTAGTCAACCCTTCAAAGCAATTTTGGAACTTTTTCTGGAATGGTCATCAGAGCTGTCCTCGTATTACCCTTGATGTCCTGAATGTCATCAACATGTCTTCCTTTCAATATTTCCTTTATCTTCAGGTAAAGAAAGAAGTCTTTAGGGTCCAGGTCAGGTGAATAGGGAGGGTGTTCCGATACAGTTATTTGTTTACTGGCTAAAAACTCCCTCACAGACAGTGCTGTGTGAGCTGGTGCATTGTCGTGATGCAAGAGCCATGAATTGCTGGCGAAAAGCTCAGATAGTCTAACTTTTTCATGCAGCCTTTACAGCACTTACAAATAGTAAACTTGGTTAACCGTTTGTCCAGTTGGTACAAATTCATAATGAATAATCCCTTTGATATCAAAAAAAGATTAACAACGTCATTGCACAAGTTCACGAACTTAATTGTCATAACTCTATTCCCTTTTTGGGTGTCTTTCACTTTCCCTCTCCTTCTGATGAACCAGTCTCTGCTTCCGTGACCCTGCCAGTCTACCAGCAGACATCAGAGACTTCTTGTTAGGTAAGAAGGAAAGCCCCTTCAGCTGTTCTGTGGGGACTGGTGGCACAGACTCCACCCTCCAGGCTGTCTTTCCACTCTGCCCAACCTTTCACCCACTTGGCTAGCTGAGATGTGGGCTCTAAGCCACCCCGCTGGTCTCTTTTGTCTCTGATAAAGTGCAATGATGGCAACTAGCTCCTGGTAAGATCCCCAGGAAGCCGCAGTCCTTGGTACTGCTGTAGATCGTGGGGAGGGATTCTGTGGGGCAGGAGGAGGCCGTGGGAACCTCGTCCCTCTCTGAGATCACCCTTTTCCTAAGTGACTCTGGGGTCAGCTGGATACCATGGGGTTTTCTCTAAGGGAACAGTCTCATCAGTCCATCCTGGTAGTGAGAGCAATAAATAAGAGGGTAGGAATAGGGCAGATGGGGGCAAGGCAGTGTCTACTGTGGGCTCTAGCCTTCGAAAGTTCTCTCTTAGTTCAGGCCCCCTCCTGTTCTCTCTCCTTGAGTACTGCAGTGGTCACTGGTCTGATCTTGCTGCTTCCACGGTGTCTCCTTGTATCCCATTCCAGCTTCAGTATGCCTCCAGTTCTCTTTCCACACCACAGATCTAGTCATAGCACATTCCAGCTTTATGAATTCTGCCCCCTCCACCAGGATAAAGTCCTCCATCCTTACCCAAAGCATATGAGGCTTTTCCCAGTTGGAACCGTGCCCACAGCAGGTTTCACCAGAACCCTCCCTGGAGCCATTCCTTGATGTTTTTCTTTATTCATTCATTCATTTGTGTCTTCATCAAATTTTTTCAGGTCACACTCTGGGTAGTGCTATGTTGAAATCTGCTGGGAACCCCACACCCTGGCCGGTCCACACTTCTTACCCACCCCCAACATGCTTGCTGCCTTTTAGGGCCTTCTCACGTGCCCATTTCTCAGCCTGTGAGGCCCCTCCATGAGATTCCCCGGGGTCTCTCTTTAAGATAGCACTTCTTTCTCCCAGCTCCAGGACCTTTGGAATTTTTTCATTAAGGTTATCGATGTATTGTGTTAAACCCTCATTAAGGTTATCGATGTATTGTGTTAAACCCTTTTGGAAAAAAAAATCACAATCTCGGTTCCTGTTTCAGTAAACGTTGAACAGGCATAAGAGTCAGTGTGCTCTCCCTAGTGCTTGCTTCATCCTCTTATCGTGTGAGCAAGGCTTTTGGTTTGGATGTCTGTTCCCACTCTTCAAAGCCAGAGGCCTTGTTCTCCTCCTGCCTGGAGTGTGCGGCAGGAATGAAGGACGGACTGACAGCGCCACGATGACAGTGCTATAGAGGAGGCCAACCACTGTGGGAATGGCATGAAAGGGATCCCGGGTGCCCCCCCCCCACTGTCCCCTTCCCCACCAGTTGGCCAGGGTGAGCTTCCTACCCCCCACCCCCTGCATCCCCAGCAAAGTTTCTACCATGGTTCCTTTCCACTGACCTCATTAGGAGAGAGGTAGTGTGGTGTCTGGACAGGGCCCAGCTGTGCCACTTGCTGCTAACCTTGTGCTTCTGGTAATTTCACCTTTCTTAAACCTGTCTCTCCATGTTCACATATAACAATATGGATCGTTTACCTTACAGGGTTTGGTAAGAAGCTGATGAGGAGAGTGTGTCATTCAGGGACCTGGAAATCATCCCATGGAAATCTGAAGGCCCCTTATTAACTCCTGATTCTCAAGGTTTTTCTCCCCCCTCCCCACCTCCCTCTGTTCATCCTTACTTCCTACTTGTCCTCGGTCAGCCTTCCGGACAGGTGTCTTGGGCAGCCTTTTCCTCTGGGCTCTGATTCTAAGTAGCCCCATCTAGCTGGTCTGGGGGCCTGCCGCTCCACCTAGCCTTCTGATACCCCCATCTTTATTTCCTGGAGTCTGTACACCACCACTGCTCAATTAACCGTGTGTAGTCCTGTAATGCTTCCATGTTACGTCTCCCAACTAGGCTATGAGCTTGCTGAGTCCAGGGCAATGACCGTGTCTTGTTCATCGCTGCTGCCCCCCTCCCCCCGCCCCAAGGCTCTTTTCTTAGCACAAGGAAGCAGAGCAGAGGTTCTTTTCTAAGATCGTCTGATTACAGGGTTCAGAGCCCTAAATGTGCCCGAGGCCAGCTCGTTCCTCCAGGGAGGCTGCAGGAAGGCGCCAATGTGGAGAGCGCGCACAATGTGGAGGTATTGGAGTCCCGATTCCGGCGTGCTGGGGAAGGGCGGCACCTAGCCAAGCCAGTACCGGAGTGCAGCTGGCCAGCCTGGAGGCTCTGCACCGCCCACCAGCCTGCGGGCCCCCACCGCGGCGCGCCGCGCGGCGGAGCTCTCTTTGTGCGGGCATCAGGTGCAAAAGCCGGGGGCGCGCCGCCGAGCGCGCGGAGCCTGGCAGCCGCCCCCGCTCGCCGCCTGGCTCCTCAGGGATCTCCCGCGCCCCAGGCGGGGGCGGGAAGAGGGAGGAGGTCCGACACGTAGCGGGCCTTATGGCAGGGCTAGAATCCGCGCCGCCAGGCGGGCGGGGGAGCCGGGGATCGCCGCTCCTGCCCGCTGGCCTTCGAAAGATCCTCCTGGGCCAATGGCAGGCGGGGCGACGTGCCCGGATTGGTGCAGGCGCTCTGCTGATCACTGTGGAAACCCGGGCGGCGGGGAACGCGGGAGGATGCGGAGCTGGGGGCGGGGGGAGTCCGAGGGGAGGGCGGAGGAGGTGTCTGGGCTCTGAGCACCCGAGAGTTTTTACTGGTGGCAAAAGTCCATCGCAGGCTGGCGGGCGGCGGGCGGGGCGGAAGAAGGGGACTGCTTGGGGACACTGGGAAGCCAGGGATATTCCTAGGGCTGTTTGGCTGGGATACTCCTGAGCAAAGGCGAGGCGGCTGGGGGGAGGAGGCGCGGTGGGAGGAGGAGTAGGAGAAGACAAAAGCCGAAGGCGTGGAGGGCCCGGCCTCACACTCGGGCAGCGGGCGCCGGGAGGCCGCAGCACACCGGGATCCCGGTCAGCAGGCAGCATGGGGAAGGGGGGGAACCAGGGTGAGGGGGCTACCGAGCACGAGGCGCCGATGCCCACCTTCAGCTGGGAGGAGATTCAGAAGCACAACCTGCGCACCGACCAGTGGCTCGTCATCGATCGCAAGGTCTACAACATCACCAAATGGTCCAGTCGGCACCCGGGGGGCCACCGGGTCATCGGGCACTACGCAGGGGAAGATGCTACGGTAAGGGTCTGAGGGTTCTCCCACCACCTTTCTCTGCTGCGGGCGTGAGTCAGGAGCCATGGGTCCCAGGGCGCCAAACCTCCAGCGATGAATGGAGCTTGGGGCGCCCAGGAGAGAAGGAAAGTGTCTACAGCGCTCATCCCCTGCCCCGAATCCTCGTCCCATGGGACAGCTGGGCCAACCTGTCATGGGTGTCGGATTTTGGACCCAGGGAAGCAGCGCTGCGGTGGAGATCCGAGCGGTGGAGAACCGTACAGGATCTACCGCGCGCACAGGGACTCACGCGTTCGCTTCTTCCGCCGGGTTCACCCGATGCCAAGGACGCCCAAAGGGGGCGCTCGGGCCCTAGGGCTTTGGCGCCTCTAGCGTGGAAGATGGCGTCTCCTGGGCACTGAGGAAAGGAGCAGGAGAGGAACCAGGTGTGGGACTCGGAGCGCGTCCCTCACTCTCCAGCCAGACTAGGGGGCGGGGGAAGAAAGCTCGTCCTCGGCCCTGGCTAGCTCCTACCTGGAGTGTGGTCTAAGGAGGTCCGCAATGGCTGCTGAGGAGAGACCGCCTGGCACCTCCTGTTCTCACGCCCTCAAAGACTCCCAGGACCCACCCCCAAGGGTCAGTCTTCTTGGGGGACCCGGGTGGGGAACTGGTGGAAGGCGAAAGGGCTGGAGTTTGCAAAGCCCAGGTCGAGAGGCGCGGTGAGCCGCGTGGATTTAGCAACACTAGGCTGGCTTGGCAACAGGTCCAGCTGTAGCCGAGGTTACTCTGGGACGTTCTGCTCAATGGTCCTCTGTTTTAAATCCGGCCAGGAATGCCCTTCCTTCATCTTGCTCAGCTCCTATCCTAGAAGCTTACTGCCTCCTAAGATCAGACTTTTAGGGAATGAAATGTACTAACTGGGAATATAGTTGAATAATGGTCGAGTGAGCCACTGGATCCCCCGCCACACACTGGGACCAGATTGGACAAAGGCCATGGGAAGTACTGGGTATATGGGAAGGGGACTTGAGAAGAGATGCAGGAACAGGCTAGGAATCAAGAGAGGATTTTTAAAAAGCTGTTGAGCAAGTGGCTTTGCCCCTTGGGGCATGGACTTCTTAGTCCGAGTTTGGGAAGTGACAGTATTTATGGGCCTTGCAAGTTTGAGGAGGGACTGATCCGCAGAGAGGTCACATCCCCTGCAGCACTTTAATGCACTGTTAGGAGCCAATCAGCATGCAGTCAGACCTTGGGACAATTCAGAGCCCCAGCAGGGAATTTTCCTGTTTCTGAAAAAGAGAAGACTCATCAGTCTGGACTGCCTCTTCCCCAGAAGGATGACCTATTGAAGGGCAAGTGTAATTGCCATTTGAGCCTTCTGCAGAAGTTAAAATTTGGCCTTGCCCGTCAGAATAAAAGTTGTTTAATTTTTACATCTCACTAAGCACATTAATACCTGTTACCTCATTTATCAGAGCCTCGGATCAGCCCTGTAGGATCTCTCATTGCTCTTAGGTTTACAAACTTGCTCAAGCAGTAGCCCTTGGGCCTAAACTCAGATTGTCATCACAGTCCTCCCAGCCCACCTTCCCTCATTTATCCCTCTCTCCCTCCCCTCCTATTCCGCCTCTGATTATTTTCCCTCTGGTCTTCTGGAGCTTCTCCTTGCCTTGCTGTGGGCAAAATGAATCCTCACCCATGTCCCAAGAGTGTATCTGCTCTTTTCACAGCAGAGTCTGACCACTGCAGAACTTTCCCCACTGAGGACTTTTAATCTTTAACTACTATTTCATCACACATTTATTCAGCCTCTCCATGGCTCTGAGCTGGGCCCAGGCACAAAGAGGAATAACCCACAGTGACCACATCTGCTGGGTTTGCTTCCCTCGTTCCTCTCAAACTTTGACTTGAATCCGGAACTTTTGCCTCGAGACACCAGCTCCCCCACACCCCTGCCCCCATTCCCACCTTGTCTTGTCACTTTCCTGTCCCGTCTTCATCAGTGGCCTCTTAGAACACAAAGAAGAGGTCAGGATTCATTCCATCTTTTAACCTGCTCCTACACTATTCGCGTGAAAAGGCAATAGATTGGAAGTGGAATGGATCTCTGTCCTCCTTTAGACAGGGCAGAAGGGGTCACGGTGTTCAGAGGCAGAAGACCTGGTTTTGAGACCCAGCCTTATGAATTCCTAGGCCGGGCACTTACCCTGACTTCCCTTTCCAGGCCTGTGAAATGGGAAGGTTATCATCATGCTCAAATGGGCTGTGTGTGAGGTCATTGTTTAAACTTCAGAATGCCCTCTTCACGGGTTATTACTGTTTGTCCCTTAGCCTCGTGTGCATGTTCCCAGCACACATAGTAGGGAGTTCAGTAAATAGGAAAAGGAGTATGTAGAAGGGGAACCTAACTGACCCCATTTTTGCCAAAGGAAAAGGCATTTACTGCACATGAAATTTCCTCCTCTGGTTGTGCCTGGAGGGCAGCTCCACCCGGTCAGGTAGATCTGGGTAGGAGCAGTCACCGGGGAGATCCATACCCACCCCCAGAGTCCCCGGGTATCTTATTGAGATGCCAGAGAGGCAGAGTCCTATTTCCCACTGTAATCCCATCATGCCCAGGTTGCATGTGCCTGGCATCAGCAGGGACACTTACCAAGGACTCTTTGGGCACAGAGCACTGCTTCACAGTCCTCTGTTCCTTCTTTCCCTTGGAGGGAACATGGCACAGGGGCTTCCTGTCCTGTCTGCATCTCTGTGCAGCAGAAAGGAAGTCAGATACCCTGTCTCCAGCTGAGAAGCCCGGGTCCCTCCTCGGCTTCTCCCTCCCTAACCACCTGTTCCACAGAGTCCCGGTTCCCAGGGCTGCTGCCTGCAACATTGTATGCCCAGAGTTGGCTTCTCCCGCACTTTTCGGGTCCTGGGCTAAGTGTGAAGCTGGATTAGAGACCAGCCTTGCTCTGCAGAGAAGGTGGACAGAGCCAGGAACAAATCACGGCACCTGATCCTCAGTGCAGTGGGAGGAGTTGTGAGCTGTACCCGGAGCAGGGCGGGGGCAGGTAAGATGTCTTGCAGAAGTCGGCAGGTGTTGGAGCTGGGCAATGGCAGAAGCAGGAACTGTGAAGTCCAGGAAGTGTGACATACACATGTCTTCCATGGAATATGGATGTTCTGGCAGCATGACCTCCCTGCCCTACCCCACCCCCAACACACACACCTACCTTACTGGGGGCAGGTTCCTCTCCGTTCTCTCAATAGGTTTGCTACTCCTTTCTCTTCACCTGTGTCCTGGGCCTGCTTCCTGAGGAGTCTGGCTTCTTTCCCTGCCAGATGAGAACAGAGCCTGCTTCCAAGTTTTGTTCCAAAATCAATGTTTGGGTTGGCCTTGTCTTACGTAACCCGGCAGAATGTCTTGTACCAGCAGGTACTTCTGTAATGGAACAGCTATTGGGAACCTTCTGCAAGTGTGTGCAGCACATCTGTGACACTTTGAAGGGAGAGACACCGTGATCAAATCACAGGGAGCAAGAAGCTCATTTTGATTGAGGACCGTGTATTAACAGTGGAAAACTAGAGTTAGGAACACCTGGAGTGTGACGAAGGGAAAGGAGCTTTGTCTCTCTGTCTCCTCATCTGTAAAACAGGACCTGCCTCAGAGTTGGTAAAGATTAGTGGCTTCTGTACATAACGCCCATGGCTCAGTGGCTGTCCCACACAATCTCAGCGTGCGGTCCCCCTACCGACCAATAATGTGTAGGTGTTGGAGAAGGTGAGGGGTTCTGGTGTTCCAGAAGCGTAACCCAAGTTGTGCAGAATGGCGGAAGAAGAGTCTGAACATGGTTGCAGAGTGGAAAAGTCTCTTGGGGGCAGGGGGTACGCAGCCGTGGGGTCCTGAGTTCCCACATGCACTTGTGAGCCCTCCTGTTAGGCACTGCTGTAGGCCCTGGGGTTATTGCAGCAAACGAGACAGGCGTGGCCTTTCGGAGCTTATATTCTCATGGATACAGATAATGGAGAAGTGAGTAGAGACTGTTCCCGACTTACAATGATTTGACTTATAAGTATTCAACTTGACGATTAATGTGAAAGGTGTTAGTTGATTTGCCCAACTGTAGGCTAATGTGTGTTCTGAGCACATTTAAGGTAGGCTAGGCTAAGCAAAGATGTTTGGTAGATTAGGTGTATTAAATGCATTTTCGACTTCTGATATTTTCAACCTATGATAGGGTTTATTGGGACGTAACTCCCTCATAAGTCAAGGAGCATCTGTACATGATATAGCTTGTGATGTTGATAACTGCTCTGAAGATAAAACAGGACAGTGTCCCAGAAAAAGTGTGGGGCTGGAGCGTGGCTATGGGGTGGTTGGGAAAAGGCTTTTTGAGGTGTGTCCCAAATGGAGCTGGCCCGGGCCACTATGGGAGCAGGCCTCCAGGCAGAGGGAAGAGACGTGCAGAGGCCCTGGTGTGGGAGCAAGCTTAGTGGACCTAATGGCAGTTCCCAGCAGGCCTGCTCAGAAAGCTGCTGGATCTAGCAGGGACACTAGACAATCCAACAGCGCTTGGCGTTCTAAACTTGCAGGAGGCGTGGGGCATGTGGGGGAGCAGTTCCTGAGTCGTGTGAACCTATTTGATTCTGGCTGTGCCACTTGGAACACAGGACGTCATCTTCCTGAGCTCCGATGTCTTCATCTGCTAAGCAGGGCTAGAGGCATCAGGGAGGTAACACGACGCTCGGGTCCGCTTCCCCTGGCCTCAGGGAGGTGAGGCTGCCTGAGAGCTCCACTAGGTTCCCAGCTCCGGAGACATGACCTGGACTGGTGGAGGGCGGTGGGAGCTGGAAGTGGGGCGAGGCACTTGCAGACTACTGTGTTGAATTCTACCTCTCTATGAAAAGTGGAGAGTAATCGTTTGATTGTCAGACACAACAGTTGTCCTCAGGAAGCTGTCTTATCAAGGATTTCCTGTTCATTTCTCAAAAGCCATGGTCTGATGTGAGGAGGACCGAGGAAAGGGCTCTTTTAGGCTCTGACTTTGGAAGCCTCTGCTGAGCCTCCCCCAGGGCCTCCTTACAGCCTGCCCAGGGCCCCTGGGATAGCCTCACATCTCTTCTCTGAAAACAGACTCCATCTAATTCTCCGCTACCATCCCTTTTCTGTTCAGCTAGGGGTGCACAGACCTTTTTTAAAAAAAACTCTAGGCCCAGTTTTCCTCTGCACAAAGTGTTGCTTTGTAAGTCTATTCTAGACACAAATAGAACAAAGACCAGGCAGAAGGACTTGGTGCCAGTCAGGAAACGGGAGAAGACTGGCAATTACCATGTTGAGATACTTCGGTGGGGTGTGGGGGGGGCGAATGAAAACATTTTTATTCGCTGTCAGCATTTCCCCCTTCCCTCCCGCATTTTCTTAATTTTGAAAATTTGCAAACATACAGAAATGTTGAAAGAATAAATGAACACCAGTATATCCTCAACCAAATTCACTACTCTTAACATTTTGTCACATTTGCACTCTCCCTCTACACGTATGCATTTTTCTTTCGCCAAATCATATGAAAATAAGTTGTATCATTATACCACTTCTTCCCTCAATTCTTCACCATCTTCTAAGAAGTGGCACATTCTCTAATATAATCACACTACCTTAGTCACATTTAAGAAAATTCATAGTAATTCTTTAATATGATCCAGTCCACATTCAAATTTTCTTATTCAAGCCAAAAAAAATGTCTTGTATAACTGCTGAGGTTTTCCCTCTCCAAAAGGGAGCCTTTCAACTTGAACATTGCAGTTTTTATACCTTTTTAAAAATCTCTGTTTCAGTCTCTTTTAATCTAGACATTAAACACGCACAGGCACACGCCCTCACTGTTTTTCCTGATTGTTTCTCATGGTGTCATTTTGTGACCGGAGAAGACCCTTCTTGGTGCGGTGTCCAAGTTCTTGGCGTCTCGAGCAAAGAATTGAACGAGACACAGAAATACAGTGATGAGAGAGCAGTTTATTAGAAGTGAAAGTACACTCCAAAGAGATAGGAGCGGGCCTGAGCACAAAGGAGTGACTCAAAAGGTGCAGAGTGCCGAGAGGACTTGTAGTTTTGGTTTCCCTCTCCTCTAGAGTGGGCTACTCCTCTCTAATTGTGGGGCTGCTTGGTTGATACTTGTGATTGACAATGGCTAATGGTTATGGTAAACAAAGGAAAGTTTGGGCTGAGAGGAGAGGGCCTTTGGGCGGTTATTTTCCACAGGCCAGGTTGGACATGCAAGAACATTACCTGATGTATCCAGGCATCTCAGAGACCCAATTCCTGTCTCTAACTGCCTGCCTTATGCCCTCCTTGAGGGACGTGATCCCCATAAATCTCTTTGGGAGGTTGAGGGACAGGACATCTCCTCTTCTGTATCTGCTTCCTGCTGAATGTGGCCGTTGTCCCTACCTATTGGGGATTCAAGGGACCCGCGCCCTATTTGATCTTAGATGCGGGGAAGAGGTCTCAAGACCCTCCTGGAGGACCATGTTGACCTCTGTGGTCGGGATGTACTGGAAGTCTTTGTGGGGCATTACTTGTATCCTAACAGCCCCTAGATGAGAAGAGGTAGATTTTAGTTAATAAAAAGTGTTGGCCCAAGAAGCAGTACTCAAAGTTATTGACACAGGGTGACTGCATGATGAAAAATTTGTTTAACTTCACGGAGCCTGCGGCCTTTCTTCTTCTTTAACTGGTCATTAAATTATTATTCACCCTGGAGCAAGGCTTGGAAAGAACACTGTGCTACAATGACTATAATCAACAAGCATAAATCACAAGCTTTAGGGTAATTATCCAAAGCAGGGGGTAGGAGACGTCTATGACTCAGGTTAAAAACAATCTATTATTTATGATTAAGAAACTGATTTGAAAAATGATTACAACCTGGGGCTAGGGAGCTAAGATGCTAGGGAAAAAGAGACTTAAAGTTTTTATTGTGAGGGGGCTCTGTCGTATCAATTTGCTTTTCCTCTGTCCTAACAATGTCTCAAAGTTGGTTTGATACAGGCTAAACATTGTTTACCACTGGGACATCATACTGTAGCCCATCGGGACCTGGTGCCAGCTCATCTCCAGCAGAGATGCTGTATTTATTATGAAATAATTGATGTAATACACATAATACATGTAGAAAGAAACTGGAAGGCAATACGCTAAACTATTAGCAATGGTGGTCACTCTCTGGGTATTTATTTTCCTCTTTGTTCTTCCATATATTTTCTAAATTTGCCGAAACTATACACTTAACTTTAAAATCAAAAAAAGATCAAAACAAATTACTTTTTTAATTTTTTAGAAGCAATATGGAAATGTTAGAGAAAGTTTGTAAAGTAATGAAAATAACGCAAGCCATAATGCCACCACCTTACTATTAATAGTCTAGAACCATTCATAAGATTTTTTTCATAATTTTCGTAATTACTTTCATATTTTTTCAAATTATGAAAAAACTTTTTTCAGAAATGCTTTTTACCTAATTCTGCATTTGTTTTTGGTTGAACATGATCTCCTAAGCACAGTTTCCATGCCCTGGTAGTCTCCAGCCTTGTTCCTTTCGTTGATTGCCAAGTGCCAGTGTGGTGGGTGGTACACTTTGCCAGGTCCCAGGGACCCAGCAGAGGAGCCCACAAAGGCGCAAGTCCTTTCCGGGCCCTGCCCAGTCCGCTGCCCAGGCTGCAACCGCGCGGTGCATCTCCCTGGAGGGGTGCATTTTTCTGATTTGCCCAGAGGCAGCCGGAACATCCACACACACACCTTTGGCGAGCTCAGCGGTTCCTTGTCAGGCAAAGACGCAGGTGGCACCACCGTGGGAGCCATGCACTGAGGGATCTGCCCGGAGATGAGGGCTGAGAGAGCATTTGGGCCGCTCGTGGCAGGCCCTGATGGTGCCCAAGTGGGAGGCACACAGAGTTTCTGCTGATGAGCCCTGCCCTCCGTGGGCCAAGGCGCAGGCTGAGGTCGAGGTCACCAAGTCTCCACCTCCCCGTCTGCTTCCCAGGATGCCTTCCGCGCCTTCCACCGTGACCAGGATTTCGTGCGCAAGTTCCTGAAGCCCCTGCTGGTCGGCGAACTGGCCCCAGAGGAGCCCAGCCAGGACCGAGGCAAGAACGTGAGTCAGACACAGACCCCACCAAGAAATGAGGGAAGGGTTTCCGGGAAGAGGGTTCACCTCTCCGAGGCAGAGCGTGCAGGGGGAACTATCACCTGGGGTCAGGGAGGACTCAACCTTTACAGCCAGCCTCACCCCTTGCTGCCAACTTGGGCTGGCCTCCCACTTGAAGTAATTCATTCCCAGCCTGTCCACCTCTGAGGCCTTGCCAGAGTCAGGCCGGGCAAGGGTCATCCCCTCTTGTCCAGTTCCCCCACTGTTATGTCTCCTTCCTAGGGAGATCAAGGCCATTTCTTGTTTCCTCCAGAGGTCAACCTCCCCTCCCACTGGATCTCCACATCTGCCCCTCCTCTTGCTGTTCTCTCCAAGGCTGATGAGGAGATTGCCTTTATTCCTCCTTCACCTGGGGATCCATCTTCCACCCTCTTCCAGGCAGGCAGCTTCTCTCTCCCCACCACACCACACCACACCCCGCGCCGTCCTTCAGGTTTCCCCTTCCTGACCCTGCTTCTCCAGCTCCCACCCATTCCCCCTTTTCACTGCTACTTAAGTGGTTGATAGGAACTCTTCAGATTCTTTACTGATCACCCACGCTCCCAGATCTGGCTTCCTCCACCCACATGCCACCCTGTCCGCCTTTCAAAGTCCCTGTGTCCCAGTAGATACCTTCAGCCCCTGCTCTCCACGTCCTTCCCCCTCCTGCCCTGCTCCTGCCTCCCAGCTTCCTTCTTTTTCCCAGCAGTGCCCTCGTTTCCCCACAGTCATCCTTGACTCTGCCTCCATCTCCCCTGCCCCCCCAGTCCTCCTGTCTCCTTCCCTGAGCTCTCAGATGCAGGAACTCCGTCTGGCACCATTTTGTGTCTCCCCCACCTCAACCCCCTCAAGGCCCAATAGGCTGCCAAGAACAAGTGCTACCGTGTTAGGTGGTAGAAAAATGCAAGCTTCTCTGTGTGTGTGGTAAAATAGACATAATATAATGTGTACGATTTTAACCACTATTAGGTGTGTGGTTCAGTAGCACTAAGGACATTCACGATGTTGTGCACCCACCACCACCGCCCACTGCCAGAACTTTTTCATCACCCCAAACATTACTCGCCCCATTAAACATAACAAGCCCCATTAAACACAACTCGCCATCCTCTCTCCCCTCAGCCCACGGTAAACACTATTCTACTTTCTGTCTATAAATTTGCCTATTGTGTGTACCTCTGATAAGTGGAATTGTAGAGTATTAGTCCGTTTATGTCGGGCTTAATTGCACTGAGCATACTGTGTGTCTTCAAGGTTCATCCATGTTGTAGCACGTGTCAAAATGTCCTTTTTTAAGGCTGAATAACATTCCATTGTCTGGCTACACCACATTTTATTTAGACATTTGGGTTGTTTCCACCTTTTTCCTATAGTGAATAGTGCTGCTATGGACACGGGTGTGTAAAAGGCAAGCTTTTGAGTTGAATGCTTTCTCTGCCACTTACCTGGCTGTGGACAAACACACAGTCCCCAGGGCTGTGCCAGGCCCAGGCAGGCATGTGGTAATGACAGCGGTCATGGTGCACGGTGGCTGGGTGGCTGACGCCTTCCCTGGTGGCTTGCTCCACAGTCCCAGATCATCGAGGACTTCCGGGCCCTCAGGAAGACCGCCGAGGACATGAACCTGTTCAAGAGTAACCACCTGTTCTTCCTCCTTCACCTGGCCCATATCATCGTCATGGAGAGCATCGCATGGTTCACCATGTTTTACTTTGGCAATGGCTGGATTCCGACCATCATCACGGCCTTTGTTCTTGCTACTTCTCAGGTGAGGCGTGACACCCTCACCTGTCACTTGAAGCCCCCAACTCCCCCAGCTGGCAGAAGCCTGCATGGTGCGTGTGTGCTGATGCTATAAAAGCGTCTGTGGCCCTCTCTCCCCAGGCCCAAGCTGGATGGTTGCAACATGATTATGGCCACCTGTCTGTCTACAAGAAGTCCACGTGGAACCACCTCGTCCACAAGTTCGTCATTGGCCACTTAAAGGTAAGTGTCAGCAGCCCTGGGCATCCGTCCTATCAGTTAGGGCATGGTGCAGTGCCATCTCACTTTACCCTAAGACTAGGTCTTCTCTCAGGTCAGTGTCTGGGCTGAGCTGCGAGCCTTTCAAGTGCTCCACTTCTCTGACCTTCTGAACCCTCTCTCCACATCTCATTAGACACACAAAACCAGTGTGCTAGTTATGAAAACAGGCACCCGTCTCCTTTGTCTATTGACTCAATTGATTGCATTGTTTGCTCCTTATCTAAGAGCTTATCTAATAAATTTCCTTTTAGTTTTATGGCTAGTACAGAAGCAGTTTATCTTGATGAATGCGTCTCTTGCTGGGTAATGTGAGCTGTTTAATACATCGTGTTGCTCTTGTTTTTCCTGGGGTGCCAAGAAGCACAAAGCAAGATCTGAAGTAACTAGCCTTAGTCTACGTCTTCTTGTGGTTATATGTATCCTCCCCTCCCATCACGTGTCATTTACACTTTTAGCTTTATTTTAACCATTCTGTTATATGAGTCATTTATCATAAGCCATCTCAGATATACATTCGGTTATGAAAAGGAGAGACCGTCATCAGGGAAATCTTTAGATAAGGGACATCACACAATGTAATGATCAGCTGAGCCCAAGCATAAGAGTTGTTTACAAATCAGAAGGGAAGGCACTTCTACTCACCGTCCTACACATGAAGAGGCCAACCCAGAGGAGCGTCCCATGTTTCCTACAACTCAGCAAGTTCGTGAAACAAGCTGGACTTGCCACGGACCTTGTGTGATCTGATAGGTGTTATCTCCTTGGTCCTGAAAATAAGTCCTAGCCCTCTCTGTCTCTGAAACAGATCGTCCTCTGGCACAGCCCTTTCCCAATAGCCCCAGCGGCTTCCTAAGAAAAGCTGCATCCTGAAGACTCCACCCTTCCCACCCTGGCCTGGGAAGAGCTTTGTGTCTGGGATAACTTATCCCCCTGTGACCCAGATGCACCGAGCCCTGGGCTTGCAAGTTCCAGATCTGGTTGGAAGTGAACTACCATTGAACTAGTCACCAGTTCCACAGCAAGCCGTTGGCCTGGCATTGAGCCTGAAGTGGTCTGAAAATCTGGTTTCTTTCCAGAATTTCAGGGTTGAAAGGGTGCATATAGTAGAGTGCTTTGTTTCATTTTATGTGCTTTTTCTGTTGGATAAAACCCTCCTCAGTATTGGAAAGTAACATTTTATTCCCAACTCATGTTATCCCCACTCACTTAACAAAGGTGGGCTGTGTCTTGTTTCCAGATTCTGGGCAGGAGCCAGGAGGGCCTTCCTTGCCTGGTGTCCCCACGTCCTTGAAGGGCCCTGGAGCATGTCTCCTGTGTCACATGGAAGCCAAGGCCAGGCAGAGGACTGGCCTCCATGTACAACTCTGGCTTATGAAGTCGGAATTCTGGAATGACAGGAAGTCAGAGTCCCTGGGCTTGGACACTGCAGGAGGTCAGGGACATGGCTTCCACTCAGGGCTGCCAGCTGTGTCCTTCATGCTGTGTCTAGGCCAGTGGCATGGCCCCGTGGCTCACCCGGGGGTGCCTCAGCATGAGGGTGATCACAGCTTGCCTGAAATCGCCTGGCACTTGGTGGCAGCTATAGACAAGTAGGTCCATCTGTTCCTCTGGTCCCTTTGCTGGGACAAAAAGGCTGGCTGCCGGGAGGTCCTCAAGTTCCATGTCAACTTGGATGTTCTAGCACAAGCTGGTGAGGACAGCGAACAGGGTACAGGGAGCCGTGAGGGGATGGGACCCACTTCTTACCGTCAGCCTACACTGCTGTAGGATCCCAGGTGTGAACTTCCCCTTTTCCTTCAGCCCATGTCACTTCCGGTGGACATTTCTTCCAGAGGGTGATCTTGTACAAAGACAGTTCTGAGCAGTCGCTCCTCTGCTTAAAACCCTTTTAATCGTTCAGCACTGCACTGAGGAAAAAATGCAAACTGTAAGGCCTGACGCCATCTAGGCTCTGCATGTGGAGATGGAAACGTGGAAACCCACCACCCTTTTTACAACCTCATCTCGGGCCACCAGGGCCAGGACGAGGGTAAGGCAAGGGAGACACTCACCTAGGGCGCAAAATTTAACCAAAAAGACTCAGTTAACTGAGATAAACAACATTTTAATGCAATATTTTTTGAAAAATCAAAATTAATGGTAAAAAAAATCCACAACGAACAAAATATCAACATTTTAAATAAAGATCAGGACTGTGCTGAGCCATGCTGGAACCCGAAGCAAAAGGAAAAATGTGCGCCCTATATACATGTTTGTGTGCTCTTTTCTTAACGGTTGATTTTTTGCCCCCAGATAATTAAAGTAGTGGAAAAGTATTAAAAAACTGGAAAGTCGGTGTATTAAAAATCCCAACATTAAGTTTAAATATATTATTCATACCAAAGTAGAATTTATTATTTTGCTTCAGTTTAATTGAAAATAATTTAAGATTGTCACTTGGTTGAGAGAAACCGTCACACTTAGCAGTTCTCTCAACTGACAATGAGATGAACCAAAAAGTAGATTTTGAAAATATTGTTGATGAGTTTGCATCCATTCAAACCAGGTTGCACATTGTTTCTTTTCCCTCAGACTCTGATGTTGTTCAGCCCAGCTCTGCTGGCCACAGTCCTGGGTGTCTGGCTGAGAGGCCTTCCTCTGGCTTCTGGAACAGTATACTCTCCCCTTCCCTCCAACCCCAAGGCCATCACCTAGGCTCTTTCCCTCTGTTAGAAAAGCAACCCTCACTTGGCCTGGCCCCCTCCTGCCCAGCCTACAGACCAGGTGCAATCCTTCTGAGCGGTCTCCGAAACTTCTCCAGGCTCACTGGCCCCAACTCAGTGTGGTGTGGGGCCCGACTCCCTCACTAGAATCGCCTCTCCTTCCCCACTTCATCTCCAGGGAAGGCAGCATTGGCACCACATTCTGAGAACACAGGGGCTGGGTCATTGTTCTAGGGCCCGAAGAGCTTCACAGTGCCCAGGAAGGAGTGTTCGTGAAGGGTGAGAAGGGCTTTGCCTGGCAAAGAAGAATGGAAGAGAATCACAGCTAAGGAATGGCATGATCAAAAAATGTTTTGTCCTTCCATCCCATCCAAGTGCAGGGACTGCCCCCCTCATGGACTCTCATCCCCGTCATGTTTACAGCCCATCTTTGTTTTCTCCAGTTATTCCTTCAACAGACAGCTCTTGATTGGTGTATTCAAAACATCACGCTTACTCATAACGTGCCTCGCCCTTGCATTTCTTTGTGTCAGAGACACTTCAATTTCATTCTTCCCAGGAATTTGGTTTCTTTTGGCTAGAAAGGCTTATGCGTCATCCGATGCCTTAATCCTCTAAACTCACTCTTGACACTTGGTTTTGCTCTGATGGTTTTCAGGCCTGCCTGCTCATTGGGCCTAAAGTCAGCACAAAGGCCACAGCTGCTCACAGCTATTCCGCCCATGGCTCGTAGTGTCCAGAGAACATGTTAGTGCCAAAAGCATGTTCCAAGTCAAATATTTATTTTAGCAGTTAAGCCTTTTTGTAGGTGGCCAGATCCGTGGCCAAAGCATTGATTGATCCAACAACAGTTCACCAGTAAAGTCTTGATTCTGAAGAGCCAGGAGACTCTTATTTCTTTCTGTGCATTATGGGGCAACTTTGTGGAGGGATGTGTCCTCAAAATGTAATTTCTGGGGAGACAGAAATTAGTGGCCTGGAAATTAATAACTCACGTAATGCTTCTTGTCGCCTAGCATCATAACACTTACATGT
Source organism: Rhinolophus sinicus (assembly GCF_036562045.2). Lineage (NCBI taxonomy): Eukaryota > Metazoa > Chordata > Mammalia > Chiroptera > Rhinolophidae > Rhinolophus > Rhinolophus sinicus. Next base: position 157,884,793 of record NC_133756.1, read on the forward strand.
TAGAACTAGGAAGCTCTTACCTATGCTTAGCGATTGTTTATTCAGTCTTCCCTATAGCCTTCTCAGCATGATGTAACTGTTTTTTGTTTCTTTGTTTGTTTTTTAATTTATTTATTTACTCCCTTCTTCAGCCTCCCCCCACCTCTCCGGTTCAAGCCCTTGTTTCTCAGTCTAGTTGTGTAGGACACAGCTCCCTGGCCCATGCTGGTGTTATGAGCCTTGCGCTCCCACGGCTGAGGCAGTTGGTCGGCCACGCACGGTGGCTCACGGCAGCCCATGCAGACCTCCAGCTGCTCACGGGCTGCCCAGCACCAGGGAGAGCCGTTGTTCACAATCTTCGCTGTAAAGGGCGCAGCTCACTGGCCCATGTGGGAATTGAACTGATGACCTCGGCGTTAGGAGCACGGCGCTCCAACCACCTGAGTCATTGGGCCGGCCCTGTGATGTCACTGTTCTTATCCCTTAGTACATAGCGTGTCTGCCTGTTGGGCTGTCGCTTGCAAACGACTCCATGAGCCCTTGTTTGTTTAAAAGAGATTTATTGAGCTATAATTCACATACTATACAGTTCTCCCATTTAAAGTGTGTAAGCCGATGACTTATGAATATATTCAGATTTATGAAACCATCATCACAATTAATTTGGGGACATCTTCATCACCCCAAAAGAAGCCCCACACCTCTTAGCCATCACCTCTCGACACCCTTATCCTTCCCACCACCACCCCTGCCCCTATCCTTAGGCAGCCACTGCTCTTTCTGTCTCTAGATTTCCCTATTCTAAACATTTCATATGAATAGAATCATGTGACATGTGGTCCTTTGAGACTGGCTTCTTTCCCTTAACATGAAGTTTTCAAGGTCCATCCATGTTGTGACACGTGTCAGTACTTCATTCCTTTTAAGGCATGACCAGACAGCCTTCCATTGAATGGACCTATCACAGTTTACTTATCCATTTATCAGCTGATGGATATTTTGAATGTTTCCACGTTTTAGTTCTTTTGAATAATGCTGCTGGGAACATTCATGTACAAGGTTTTGTGTGGCCACGTGTTCATTCCTCTTGGGTATACACCAAGACCACTTCTTACTGTCCCTGAAGGCTCTTCTTATACAACATGGGCACATAGGAGCTGTGCAGAGACCCACACACGCATGGAGGCCCAGACCTGGTGTTGGTGGAGTGCAGAGACCACCCCATGCGGTGCGTTGCCAGCACTCCTCACCCACTGTCACCATCTTACGATTGGGGACACAGACCCAAAGGGATGGAGTGATTTGGCTCCACTCAGAAGTCCTGGCCACAGGGGCTGAGCAGCATTCTGGACTCAGTACTGGCAGGGCCACATTTTTTCATGGGCTGAGACCTTGTGTGTAACGGAGAAGTCAGCCCTGAGTGTTGGAGGTGCTAAGAACTGGTCCTGAGCAGGACCAGTCACAGGTGAGCTCAGGTCTCCTCAGCTGACTGCACTGCTCACCCCCACTTCTTCCCCCACAGGGAGCCTCCGCCAACTGGTGGAACCACCGTCACTTCCAGCATCACGCCAAGCCCAACATCTTCCAGAAGGATCCTGACGTGAACATGCTGCACGTGTTTGTCCTGGGCGAATGGCAGCCCATCGAGGTACGAGGGGACCGTGTTTACATGGGAACCTCCCCTGGCGCCCTCAATTATTGAAGCTGAAATTTCTATGGAATGGCCTCCCATGTCAGTACTGGGCGCAGCTCTTTATCAGAGTGTTAGATGCCTTCCTCCCTCCCACTGGCCGGGAAAAAGCATTTCCTGGCTTGTTTCTTCCCAGAGGAGAAAGAAATCTGGTTCCAGCTGGCGGGAAAGCACAATTCCAGGACTCAAGCTTGGTCCCCAAAGGCCAGCTCAAGGAAAGGTTATTTGGAAATTCACAGTCCTCGACACTCGTCATGGTCTGGTCCAACCTGCTTCACTAATGGATGACAAAGTGAGGCTTAGCGGCAGGAGGGGATGTGTTCAGGGTCATAGCTAGTGGTCAGTCTAGGATGAAGGGCCCAGATCTGACAGCTAGCCACACGGCCTTATTTTCATATTAGTACATTTTTATCATAAATATAGAACATACCTGTTATAAGCATTTAAATGGCACAGAAATATACAAAATTTAAAAGTCTCCTGTTATCTCCACCATCCCCCCTTTGGCCCAACTGTCTTGCAACTGAGGGTGACCACTGTTGACAACGTGCTGTATATTTTCTGTGTGTATAAACATGCATAGATCTGTTATGCAAATGCAAAAATTAAAACGCAGGTATGCAACTTGCCGCCTCACCAAACAGGGACCTCCTTCCAAGTTGAGTCCAAATCCATCGGCCTCTGCCTGGGGCTGTCCAGGGCTCTGCTGGATTTTCATACCGTAATGTAACCCACGCTATTTTATAAGACCGGAAACTTGGTGTTGCTAATTCTTAATTTTCTTTTAGTAAAAACACCCCCGATGCATATGAAGAATGTCTTCATTTAAAGTGGAGCCTCTTTGTGACACCATTTTCCAAAAACAAAAAAAATCTATATGTGCTTTGCTTTCTGGAAATCCTCTGATGATGTAAACCAAAGTTGAGAAGGTCCCTGTTGCTTTCTTGCAGACCTTAGCATCACAGAGTGGGGCACAGAACAGAGGTTCAGTGAGCCTTCACCAAGCAAGGCACATGCACCTCAGTAAGGAGCAGTGTCATGAATTTCGTCGTGTTCCCAGCAGTGTTGACATCCAAGGCTTGGAACAAGGAGAGGAGAGAGTCTGTCTGCTCCCCCAGTTCTGCTTTGTACCCCCTCTCTCCTGTTTTATGTCCACCCAAGAGAGTATGTGAGCAGAAACATGGGTTTTCTGTGACATTGTCAATTCAGAGGAAATTAGCCAAAACTTAGAAGCATGGCGTCTTTGGCCAGGCTGGCATTTTTTTCTCGCTTGTGTTGTTCTTCTAGGAAAGTTTGCTAGTTTTGACTGGAGGTTCTCGATAGTGGACCTGATTAACTTGGGGCCTTCTGATAAGTGAAGACAAAGGCTTCCCTTTCTGGGTGAGGCTTCATGTTGTAGAGCTGTTGGCTGTCCTGACAATTAGTCTCTGTGTCCCTAACAACAAGATCTAGTCTCACCAGTAATGCTGGCAAGAAGGCGTCTGCTTTCTGAGTGCTGGCCAGTGAAACCTCTTCCAACAGCTCCTCTCTCTAGACACTTCTCGAATGCTGGCTTTGGGGCATAAGATGAGTAGAAGGTTTGGGGGATGTGGTAATCCAGTTGCCAATAGCATTTGAAAAACCACGGCCAGGGCCACTGTGCTCTGTGAAATCCTCTGTCACATTCATGGGGGAAAAGGCCAGCTGTTACCGGGTTCCTGGTTGAGCTGTGCCCCAGTGTCCACAGAACTATTCTGCCCTGGAAGGGACTCTGGTGACAGTGGGTCTGATGGCACTTGTCCCATGCCAGGCCCACAGACGACACCAGGGCCACCCACCTGGCCCTGGCCAACCAGGCTTCAGGTCTTGAGCCAGACTCCAGCCTCCGAACAAGGAGGCCAGTGCCTGTGTCTCTGAGCACAGATAAACAAACCAGCCCAGCCAGGCGGCTCCAAAGGACTGCTCAGCACGCAGAGATAAAGCAGGGGTCTCAGCAGTAAAGCCCCCCTCTCCTAGTTAGTTTCCTGGCTTCCAGAAGCGTTTTTTTATTTGTTTTATGTACAAGATGTATTCATCTTTATCTTCAGTGTTTTATAGTTTCACTTTCAAATGTTTAACTTTTGCCGAATGGGATTTGGCTGAGACAGTGTTCTACCTTCACATACCTGCTTCTGAAGCCCAGAGCCCCATCTGGGCTGTGTGTTCCAGTGCCCGGTCTGGGACACTGTCGGGGTGACTGGGACGTCACACCAATTCATCCTTGGCACTTAATAACTCACTATAAGCTTGTAGTGGACTGACTTTCCTCTTCTAGAGAGAAGTCACATCTTTATATTCAGCCTTTCCATCCAGGAATAAGGTGTCTTTCTTCATGTACTGATGTCTCCTTTTATATTTCTTGGACTTTTCTTTATGTCTCCTGGATATTTCTTTTTCAATTTAATCCTAGATATTTTCTATTTTTGTCACTGTGATGGTGCTTTCTCTGGTGGTCAGGAAAGCTCTTGATAGTTGGCTTGTTATCTGATGTCCTCTTATGCGTCTCTGTGGTTCTAGTTTCTTTTCAGTTGATTCGCTTAAGTTTCCTGGGTAGACAATCATATCCTTGAAAATAATGAAAATGTAGTCTCTTTCTAATAGCTCCACACTTAGTTCTGGTTTGGTTTTTATGGCCTTACGGGAGCTTCCAGAACAGTATTAAATAGCAGTGCTATCAGCAGTCTGGTAGTCCTTTTTCTCTGGCCACATCTTAGAGGGTAAACGGTGAGGCCATTATCCCTGTAGCACTGTAAGTGGGCTCTCAGAGCTGTAAGTGTTTCTGCCTCCCTGCCTAAGATGCTGCTTTTCCACCCATTAGGGATGCCCTCTCCACCCCTTCACCTGTCTACCACTGACCCTCCAGCCTTCTTGCTTCCTCCTTCGTGAACAGGCCACAGCGACAAGTCTTCCCTTGGAAGGACCATAGCCCTCCTCTCAGGACCCATGGACTGGGGTCTGGGGTCTTGCTAGTCTGCGCATGCCTGATGTGGCCGCGTTGCTCATTCTGTGAGTGAGTTTGTAGGTTCCCAGAGGCTGTGGCTGGGCTTTGCGACAGCTCCCCTCCCCCACTCTGAACAGACAAGGGAGGCCCTTGTCCTTCCTCAGACATTTTGTTCCAAAGCTGAAAAGTCCCCTGCACATGCCCCTGGTATCCAAGCCCATAATCCAAGCCTGGCCTTGTGTCCATGGAGAGGCTGAGCATAGGAGGGCCAGCCCGGCCGGGGCGAAAGGTTGTGGGCCTCCGGGAAGCCAGGCTACCCGTGCTTGCGGTGCCCCCCCTCCCTATGCCCCTGGCCTGCATCTCCTGTTAGCCTCAACTTGAGAACTTGTGAAAGCAAGCCCTGTGTGCCACCATCGCCTCCTTGGGATCTGGGTACAACCAGCCATCCATAGCTCGCCTGAGTGAAAGCACACTCTGTCCTCCCCGCACCTCCCCTCTCACAGCACCCCCCACCCAAGCCTTCTCCCTGTGTGTGTGGTGAGGACTCTCCTGGAGGAGAAGAGATGGGGTTAGGGGGTCCCAGTGGGGAGCAGGGCAGACTCGTGCTTAGTGAATCCATGGGCCTGGCAGTGCTGAGGGCTGCATGTAGTCCTTGCTTAACTGTGAGGCAAGAGCCATCTACAAACCCATTTTATACATGGAACAACTAAGGCTGAGAGAAATGAAATAACTTGCTCAAGGTTATAGCAAGAAAAGGCAGCGCCACCATCCAAACTCAGGCTGTCTGGCTCTGAGGCAGTGTTCACGGATCCTTTGGGACCCTGCCCACGGCCACCACCTGGTGGACACTAGGGAAATGTGTTTGTTGGATCTCTCCAGATTTCTGGTGAAGTAAGAAGCCAGAAGTCCTCCCCTCAGCTTGGAAACATTCTAAACTACCTCTCCTATCCCTGCCCTGCGCCCTTGACTGACAGGCTGGGTGTTAGCAAAGAACTGAGCATGTGCAGCTGAGAGCCAAAAAGGCAGCCCCTTTCTGGTTTTCAGAGGAAAACTAGTGCTGTGGGTTGGCCATCCCCTGACAGATGGCCTTGCATTTGCCCTAACTCAAGATGGGGACAGATGTACAGTGTCATTTAGGTGTGTTGCCACACACAGGCGCACATGTAACCGTGACTAACCTTCCCTTCACACTCCCTAAGTACTTGATATCCACTTCATCCTCTGGTCCCTCAGCAACCCTGGGAAGTATCCATCATGCCTCCACTTGACTAGTAAGGAACCCAAAGCTCCTGGCTGGGGCGGGGGTGGGCATGGGGGTGAAACAATTTGCTCAAATAACAGATTCTTTCCAAATCTCTACCCTGGGCCTCCGAAGCCTAGGAACCTCAGGGGCTAATGGAGAGGCCTGCCCCTGCCCAGGGCAGAGACCCATCAGCCCCCCCACAGGTCAGTCTGGAGCATTGAAGGGACCTACATGGGAGCCAGCAGTGGTCACAGGCCTGGGGCAGCTGGGGGAGTGTCAGCTCCTGTAATCTCTATTACCCACCCGCCCCCTAAGGGTCACCACAAATCAATGAAAACAGTGTGCTTCTGTGCAAATGCAGCCTCAAAACAATTCCCCAGTGCCCCCCTGCCAGCAGTTTGGTCACCTAAGTACTGCTGTAGGGGCCCTCTGGTCTCTGCCAACCTGCCTGGGCTCATGCAACCTTAGTGTATAGAGCCTGACTAACCCGGAGAGGGACCTTTGAGCCTGGGGTCGTCCCCTGGGGTGACCTGTGGGGCAGAGATGTGGTGGGCAGGGCTCTTGTCCAGGCCTGCAGAAGCCTGCACACAAAGGCCAGGCCTGGGCGCCTGTTTCCTGGCTTCTGTAGGAGATAAGAACAGGAACCATGGGCCTGTTCTGTGGGCCACATGCTCCCCAGAACCCCGGGCAGCTTCATTCTCCCCCAGACTGGCCACTCAGGGAGCACACCCCCAGTGCTACCCCCCCCCCCCAACCTCTGCTGAGAAATCATCCCAGGCTGCCTCTGAGGCCTCCCTGGCTGGGACCTCTCCGAGGCCGGCTTCAGTCCTGGCCTTAATAACAGTCTTCAAGCAAATGGACAGACTTTCTGGGGATGAGTGAGACCCCTGCCAAGGCGCAGGAGGCCACATGGAACTAAGGGATTGATTGATTCTGGTGGTGCTTCAGCCGGTGTGTAGTGACCATGGCTGCTGGCACAAGGACAGGCTGGGCTTTGTTCCCCCCCAGGTCCCCTCCTTTCAGGAGACTGCGGACCCTCCCTGTGAGTTTGACGATAACTTCCCTCTGTGTTCTCACCTAGAGAACGGGACATTGGCCTGGACAGCATCTAGGCTCTCTCCATGGACCTCGCTTTGACTTCCTAGCAATAAGTGGGAATGAACATGGTTGGAGGAGGGTGGTTCTGGCCCCTGGGCTGGGGGGCACAGGGAACGGCTGAGGGGCAGTGTCCAGGGGTCGGCACCTGGTTTTTATGCCCATGTTCTTTTTCATTGATTCTTCTTAACAACCAGTGATGGGGATGCCAGATGGGGTTCAGACGGGCAGAGTGACCTGTGCAGGGTCTCGGCCCTCACCAGGGCTCCCCACACAGCCCCCAGCATGGCCACTGTGCAAGCAGCATCTTTTGGTCTCAGTCTTCAAGGAGCAGGGTGGGCTGGTGGTCCTCAGGGAGCTGGGCTTTAGAATTAAAGGGCTTCTGGGGCCCCCTATGGAGCTGTGGTTCCCCCACTGGCTCACGCTCAGTGTTGCCTGAGCAGCTTTGTACACTGAAGATGCCCGGGCCCCAGAACTGGCCCCTCTCAGAGTATCAGGGCATCAGGCTGCCCAGGGGGTGCAGGCTCCCATGGGGAGGGAACCGGTGCCTGCGAGGAGTGATTAGCTTTTGGAAAGTGCAGGGGGCTCCAAGGAGATAGACACTCCCCGCCTGGTGGACTTTTAACAAATCCCCAGGCCTTTATCTGGATTATTTTGGTCACTGCAGGCTCCGGGGAGCTCCCCAGGGTGACCCAACAGCTTTCTCGCTCCCAAAGGGGTGGAGACGGGCTTAGCTGCTCCCTCTGGGTGCCTGTGCCCCCTTGTGAGTTGGTTAGTTGTGCATTCGCATAACAAACATTTATCTAGTGCCTGTCACATGGGCTCTGAGTCACCTTTCTTAGGTCCAGACCCCTGCTGGGCCTACTTCTCACGTGGTCTTGGGCAGTGACTTGACCTGAGCCTCAGCTTCACAAATGCCGGCTCCTGGGCTCGAGGAGGAGGGCAGGAGTTGAGGCCTGCACGCAGCACGGGGCTGCCACGCTCAGCCAGAGCTGAGGAAAGGTTGGCCACTGTTAGCTGGAGCAGCCGGGAGCCCAGAGGCTCAGAAGGACCCAGTCTCAGGAGGCCCGGGGTGCAGATTGACAGGAGAGGGACAGAGGCCCCCTGAGCACGAGGGAGGGATGGTGGCTGTGGAGTGGGTGGGGGAGTGTGTGGGAGGCTGGGCCCCAAAAGGTGCCGGGTGCTCACAGTCTCTGTTCTCTCCTCAGTACGGCAAGAAGAAGCTGAAATACCTGCCCTACAACCACCAGCACGAGTACTTCTTCCTGAGTGAGTGCTAAGGTGCCCCACAACCTCACCCCAGACCCCCGCACACCAGAGCAGCCATTTATCCTCCTCCCAGCTGACACCCTTTTCAGACTCAGAAAGGGACACTAAACCTATTAGAAAAGGAGCGGCCAAAGCAGCCGCCCTGTCCAGACCCCTCCTGGCTCATCATAGTGACGGGGTACAGAGGCGCAGAGACTCAAACACATGCGCTGTGATCCTTGGGTGGGGGCTGGACTGGGGATGCTGCCTGCTCTCAGCCCCCTCGGGGGGCACCAGGGCCCCTGCCGCCTCTGCCTGTGAGCCACAGAGCTGGGCACCCCGCTCAGTGTCCTGACTGTGGCTCCTCCCCCCCTTCCAGCCTGGATGGGGCGGGGGGAGAGGGCGCCTGCTAAGCACCTCTGCTCTCTCCCCTGCAGTCGGGCCGCCGCTGCTTATCCCCATGTACTTCCAGTACCAGATCATCATGACCATGATTGTTCGCAAAGACTGGGTGGTGAGTCAAGGGGCGCCCCTGGCCCAGGGGTGTGGGAAAGAGGACCGGGGTGGGGGCCTGCACCGTGTCCCCACATGTCTCTATGGGACCCCAGGCATCTCCTCTGGGGGTGCCTTGTCACTCTCAGGTAGGGACCTGCTCTGAGGCTGCCAGGACCCGGGAGCTCATTGCACCCCACTCCTAAAGATCCCTGAAGAACGCACACACACAGGGAGTCCACTTGTGAGACTGCACCTGCCGTTGCAGAACCCACTCAGAAAGTTCCCAAAGGCAACATGATATGAGCCAAAGTTGGCCCACTCAGCCGTGACTCTGTTCTAGACATTGTGGCCCCTAAGACTCGTGAACTAGGTCACACAGCACTTAATGCTTGGTAAATGGAGAGCAGCCTGGTGGTGGCTGAGATGACAGGTGTGTTAGTTTGCTACGGCTGCATAATAAAGTACCATAGACTGAGTGTCAGTTCTGTGAACAACAGAATTGTCTTGTCTCACAGTCTAGGGACTAGAAGTCCAAGTGGAGGTGTGGCTGGGGTTGGTCCTCCTGAGGCTGTGAGGCAGCGTCTGGTCTGGGCCTCTCTCCTTGTCTTGTGGACGGCCGCCACCTTTTCCGCGTGTCGCTTCACATCGTCTTCCCTGAGTGTGTGTCTGTGTCCCAATTTCCACTTTTTATATGGACGCTGGTCATAGTGGATTAGGGCCCACCCTAATGACCTCATCTTAACGAATTACATCTGCTGCGACCCTGTCTCCAAATAAGGTCACATTGTGAGGACCTGGGGGTTAGGACTGCAACATGCATTTTAGGGGACACAGCCCAGCGTATAACACCAGGCTGGGAGGAATCTCCAGATACTTCCCCCCAAAGACAGAAAGGGACCCCGGAGAGGGGCTGATCGTATGACTGGTGCGAGGCCATCCTTGGCTTTCTGTAGATGTGTAGGGATGATTCTGCCTAAGAGGATAATGTTGCCACGAGGGAATGACCTGGATGGAGCAGCCACCGTAGGCAGAGCCTGCTCTGGGACAGTGAACTTGGTAGTTATTGCTGGTCGTTTGTGTTTAACCCAGTTTCATAAATGAAGATATTGAGACTCTGAGACTTTGGGACTTGCCCAAGGAGTGGGTCAGGCTCTGGAACCCAGGCCTCCTCATGCCACACCCTGGACCTTCTCCGCCATACTTCAGCCACCAGTCCCTCTCAGAGAACAATACCTTGTATTTGTATAGCATTTTAAGGGCCTTGAAGCACTTATCTTACGTCCTGTCTTTGAAAGTACTGGTAAAGGGGCCATTGTGCCAGGGGCTGAGAGGCCAGGTGGTTGGGGAGGAGGTGTGACTCTCGCAGTCTTTGCCAGCCCTGAGCTGGTACAACCTGTATGACTCACTTCTAGGACATGCTTTTTCCCCAAAGTGAGCATTTCGTCAGTACTTCGACTGTATTCCAGGAACAGTCAAGCGCTGCCACCTACGTTAGGTCATTTAACCCTGGTTCACCAACAAGGCAGGAACGGGCTGAGGGACGGAGTTTTTGAATCAGTTGAGTGGTAGGAATTTGAACTCACGTCTGCTCCTACGGTGACTGCTGTTTGAACTTTTGCATGGGGCTCACCTGGGCCCTGCAGGGAGTCGTGGCTGAAAAGGAATGTGAGCCCTCTGTGCTGGGTCAGGTTGCTGCCGGGAGTATTTTGATCTGCTTTTCTGGCAGATGACTCTTGACATGAATATTTAATCTTTTTCTCCTGTGTTTGTTCCCGAAGGAACAAAGCAATTAAACAGGGACAGTGGGAAAGGAAACCAGACTAGTACCTGAACGGGAACAGATGGCAGAGCCAGGGAAATTTGATAGGGCCACTCAGGCCTTTTAGGAGCCTCCTGGCAGCGTGGGGAGCCCAGAGTTCAGGCTGGGTGGGAAGGCCGGGCCTCCTGACTGCTCCTAGACTTGGCACCCCCCTCAGGGGCCCATGACCACGTGGGTAGAGACATGCCCTGTGCAGTGATCTTCTGATTGACAGCAAGCTGAGGTGTGACCTGGGGCAGTGGTCCTCAACAGGCACAATTGTGGGCCTTTTAGCAATATCTGGAGACATTTTTGATTGTCACAACTCTGGGAGAAGGGACAGAGTGCTACTGGCATCTAGTGGGCATCTAGCCAGGGACACAGCTAAACATCCTACCATGCACAGGACAGCCCCCCACAACTAAGAATTATCTAGCCCCAAATACCACCCGTGTGGAGCTTAAGAAACCCTGGACTGCAGAAGAGGGGTGGATGCACTCTGAGAGCGTCAAGGAGGGAGGCTTTTACAGCTCTGCCAGCGCTGCCAGCGGCACATCCGGGAGACGCCCCTCAGGCCTCACCTTGCAGGGAGTCCGCTGTATCTGACACCACTACCTGCTCCCTCCTGCAATTCTCCCTGTCGGCCTCCAAGTCCCCTCTGCTGGTTCTCCTCCCCCTCTCTGTTTCCCTATATCTCCATCACGCCCCCCAAAACCAGTGGGCCCTTGGTCACAGATGACTCTGCACAAAAACAAATCTGTACGCATACATCCTCATTAATATACATGTACTCACCACTGTACTACATGCACACGTAAAAGAAGTGAAAATGAACGTGATGAAAAGTAGGAGCAGAACTCACGACATCTGCTCCCTCACCCCCTTGAAGAGCACATTGGTCCCGAGGTCTTGCCCTGAGCCCACAGCTGGCCCTTCAGACTCTTCCTTCTCCAGCCCCTTCCCAGCTGCTCCTGTCCCTTTTTTCTGTTCACCTGATGGCACCGACGCTGGGGAACAGCCTAGATTCCTCATGACCAAGTAGTCCCCAAATGCAACTGCCTCTGCCTCCCAGATAGTTCCGGAATCTGTCACCTGCTCATGAGTGCTGTGGGTCCTGGTTGGGGCCTCCATCATTTCAGGCCCAAGTTACTGAAAATAACCCAATCTCTGCATCTCCAGTTGGCAGAGATCTAGATATGACCGTGTTCTGTCGTTTCAAACTCAGTGGTTCTCCACGGCCCGTGAGGTGGAGAGAGGTCCGTCTCCCCAGGCAGACGTGACCTGGCTGTGGTCTCCCCCCTCCACCTCGAGCACTTGTACTGGAGAAGATGAGACATAATCTGTATGTAAACAATAGCGCAGCACACACCCTCGGCAGTCTCACCTGTCTGGGCTTTCTTTGTATCCTTGCCTCTTCGTGAATGTCCTTCCTTCTGTTCTTTGCTTGGCTGACTTGTGGTGTATGCCAGCCCAGCTCAGGCACCACGCCCTAATGGAGGCCTTCCCGAAATCCCAGGGTCACGATGGGTACACGAGGGAGAGCAGGAGACCAATACGAGGCTCCTGCTGTGGTCCAGCTGAGGCCCTTGGACTCGGGACCCCACGTTCCCATCGTTCCCGTAACTGTCCTGTTCCATGTAATATTGCAGGAACCTCCTTATGAGTCTGGCTTTCCAGACACAGGCTTCTGAACGGCCTCCTTTTGCTCCCATCACCTGACTCAGCCCCTAACACAGAGAAGGCATTCACTGAATGTTTGTGGAGCTTAACTGCACAGAGCTGGGTTGAAGGATGAGTTTGCTGAGCAGATAAGGGGAGAAGGAGCCTCCAGGCAGATGCAGCCCGGACACAGACTGCAACAAATCAGCACAACCTGGCCGGGCGCACGTAGGTCGGGAGACTGGCTGCAGATGAGGGCAGGTCAGTGGGCAAGCATGTGAAGGGCTCGTGTGTCCTGCCCAGGGACTGGCTTTTATCCTTTGTCCCCTGGCGGCGGAGGAGGTCAGTGATGGCGTTGAAGATGGTGGTGGCGTGGTCCAGTTTGCATGTTAGGAAGATCTCTGGTGGCAAAGTGGTACAGGGGCCTGACTGGAGTCTTTAGAGCTGGTACTATGGGCTCTCTTATTGTTGCAATACACTTCCAAGCCATGTGGAACCTCGGGGGGAGGTTCTCTTCCCTGTCCTGCAGATGGGGTAACTGAGGCACAGCTAAGTAAATCTCCTGCAGCTGCACAGAGCCACTGGTGGGGCTGGAATTCGTGAGGCAGCCTGACCTGGAGGGGGAAGGGGGCGGGGCTCCAGCTACTGCACGAGATTTCCTGGCAGAGGAAAGAGTCAGTGCAAAGGCCCTGAGGTGGCTGGGGAGAGGTGTTCTCAATCCCTCATAGCTCTGTGGGCTACTCTGGGTAGGGTGGGAGGCTTAGCAGGAGAGAGATGCGGTCTGCTTGGTGTTAAGAAGGTCCCTCTTGTTGCCCTGTGTGCGTGAGGGACAGCAGGCGACCAATGAGAGGCTCCTGTTGTGGTCCACCTGAGGCATTGGACTTGGGTGGCAGAGAAGAGCTGGAGGGCCTGCCGGTGAGGCTGCCATGGAGGGTGGAACAGCAGGGGCAGCGTGATGAGCCACTTGCCAAAGAAGTGAGAGAAGATGCGCTCAGGACCCTGTTATCGCCCCTGGAAGTGAGAGAAGTGAGAGAAGACGCACTAACTCAGGACCGTGTTATCGTGAGGGGCAGGAAGGGAGAGTGGAGCAAAGAGGGGGCAGGAGGAGAATCGGGTGGGGGAAGAGGCCCAGCAGTGTCAGAGGTCACTGGGAGGGCCCTGAGGTAGGGATGCACAGTGTCCCTGGCCTTGGTTGTCCCTTACTGTCATGCTAGAGTGAGCGTCGAGGAGGAAGTTCCCAGGTGCAGATGAGTACAGACAGGGCTGTCTGTGAGCCTGCAGGGTGTCAGGTAGGGGCTGCATCGTCAGAATCCCCAGGACCAAGAAATGGCTGCTGACCTCTGGCCCCTCCCCATGGCTGCCCCTCCGCTGATGTCCCTTGATCCCCACCCCTGTTTCTTTCCCTCAGAGCAGAGCACACAGCTCTCTTCCTGCTGCCAACCCCTCAGCATTTTCCTAGAAACAGACCGTCACACAAACCCTGTGTAAGCAGGCATCTGCTGCTCCGTGGGCCTGGTGCCCAACTTCTGCGAGGCCAGCTGGGGACACCTTTGCCTAGCGGGGCATGTGAGGTGCTGCGTGCACACCTGTGGTCAGGACACGGTGCCAGGGAGGGCGGGGCTGTCCCACCTCTAATTGTTTCTCTTGGCAGGACTTGGCCTGGGCCGTCAGCTACTACGCTCGTTTCTTCATCACCTACATCCCTTTCTATGGTGTCTTCGGAGCCGTCCTTTTCCTCAACGTTATCAGGTGCCTGAGCTTTGCTGGTTAATCCCTGGGCCCACGAGCACTGGTGTTGATGGGGGCTTGGAGGCAAGGGTGCCATGAGGAAAGGCCCAGAGGTCCCCCACTTCCTCTCCTGAGCCTCACGTCCTAGCACCTCAGTGTACCCCCTGCACCTGCCCTGGGCCGCATGGAGTTGGGAGGAAGGAGCTGTTCCCACCCTGGCCGGGCCCTGTGGAGAGCAAGCTGGCTGGCGCTCCAGCGCTGAGCTGCTCTCTCTCCCAGGTTCCTGGAGAGCCACTGGTTTGTGTGGGTCACGCAGATGAATCACATCGTCATGGAGATTGACCGAGAGCCCTACCGCGACTGGTTCAGCAGCCAGGTGAGGGCAACCAGAGCTGGTCA